>NC_080389.1:62198929-62564354 GCF_028751815.1 Salvia miltiorrhiza | reverse complement strand
AAAGGTGCCACACCTCTTTTGACCATGGACCTTTGACAAGTTCTGGATTCAAAACCTTTTGCCATCTGTGTAAGCACTGTACATCTGCTCGATCCTTGAAACACTCGGCTACATATAAACATTACATAACACATAAACCGAAAACCGCTTGAAGAGTTAGATGCTGAGCTACAGATTGTTAAAGGCCGTATCACAGCAGAAAACTGCAGCATCATCTGATTTACAAATATTGAAAAGAGAAAGAAGAGAAGGCTGGTAAATGCTTCAGGTGCTGAACGGAACCCAGTAGTTGGAGAAGCTACAGGATGCTCAATGCTAGTTCTAATTTTACAGGTAGTAAATGAGAAGTATCTCGAATTTGTAATTCTACCTATCTTTTTCCAGTTTTTTCCTTTGAAGCGTTGAACAGCCATCCGTAAAATTTCATCCTGTCAGAAAATAGAATATATATATTGTACATATACTTCAAGTCAGAAATAAAACTTCGGTGCCAGCATATTTGTTATGCTTCAGACTCAGACAGAGAGTGCCAAAATCTAAATGAAAAAGTGAAACTCAACTTAATGCAGACATTTCCAAAACTCCATATACTGAATGCGGTTTAAAAATGAAATGCATGCCAAATCTTTTACCAAAAGATCATAACTCTTTCTATAAGAAGTCAAGCAAACTATTTCATAGTGCTTGTTCGGTTGGGATTTCGAATAAAAAGCATCATCTTAGTAGCGTAATGGTGAAAGAGTGCATATTCATGTATCGTATGTGCGTATTCAGCATCCAATTTTTTCAAACATGCCTATGAATTAAAAAATATAATGCTCCAACATAATGTGACATCTGATATTTCCACGGGATAAAGGAAAAAAACGAAATGAGAAGGAAGATGCTGACACAGACAGATAAGTTGGCAATTTTAGAGAAGATCCAGCTAACCTCTTCTGCTGTCCATTGCCCTTTTGTCGAACGCCTTGTGGGACCACTTTTTTCTCCTGCACAAAGAGAGCAGATGTCAGATATACCGACTCAATCTAACAAAAGTCTTGTACCTTAAAAAAGTAACTTAAACTTCACAAAAATGTAAAGATTAAGTTCAACTAATGTTGATGAAACCAGAAAGACAACAAACATGTGTATATTTTCAATAACCCCTCCTTTTCTTACTTTTCTAAACCTTACCCTCCTAAATGCAATATTGATATATCACATACAAATGTAAAATGGTAATAACTTAATATATAGAATAAGCATTCTATGTGCTCGAAAGATTACCCATGCGAAGGTCGAGCTCCTTGTAGACCATCTCCAGAACCTTCTGCAGGAGTGTTCGTAATCCTATCACTTTCCATATTCACTTGAAAAACAAGATAATCTGCATAAGCCAATTCCTACACGTGGCAATATTCTCCAGAAATGTTTTCTCCATATCATGATATGGCACCCTATAGAACGGTAGGCACTGCCAGATCCAGGGTGAAGTCAAATGCTGAGAACGTGGGATCAGACAAACAAGAGGTCAGGTTACATAACAGTATAGAGCAGATATGCAAGAGTTTGTAGAAGTAAAGATTCATTTCCTTTGGTATATAATTTGCCATCATATCAGGAAAGCCAAAGTGTTATGTTGGTAGCTTTCTCAAAACATGAACAGGGTTATGAGACTTTCTGCATTTATTATCCACCGAATATACTAAGTATAAAAGAAGTCCTCTAAATGACAAATCTGTATCTTAAGAAAACTGGAGTATTTTTGTTGCCTTTTGGAATTTAAATTTTTTACAACATAACAATAGCTTAGGTTCACTAGCACAAACCCCAAGTTACTTGATATAGGATTTAGAGTATTTACCATCAATTTACTCGCAAATTGTAAAAATAAAGTAACATCAGAACTGAAATCAGATAAATCCGAATACCTCGCAGTTTCTTAAGCCAACAGAATTAGAAATCTCACAACATTACCTATCCGGCCGAACTCAGGATATGTAACTAAATTCAAATTCGTGATTCCGAAGGCAAAAGGAAAATTCAGCTGACAAAACATCATGTGAAGCAAATGATCAAACAGTAAAAAAACCACGCAAAAATGCAGAAGAACTACAGCTCTAAATTGAAAATTTTCCCTAATTAGTGCTCGAATCGCGAAATCCTCAGTTCATGCGTCTCCTAGTACCAACCCGGCCACAGCATTAAACAAAATACAAATTACAGATATTTATTAAACAACAAATTTACAAAAATATACATGAGTTTCAGAATCTCACCGATCTCAGCTCGACGAGCTTCTCCAGCAAATGAAATGCTCAAACGTCACCCGATCGGCTCGACACTCATTTACAGATTCTAAACCAAATTTTCGAGTCTTCACTTCAATTCACGCAGGTTCAAAAGCAATAATCATCCACTAACACAGCTCAAAAAGTAATAATTATATACTAATACAGCTCAAAAATAGCAATAATCATCTACTTCAGTTCACTGCATTTGGTGTTAATGAGTGCTTGAATTGTTTGTTTAGAGAGAGAGAGAGAGAAATAAAACGGTCCCAGAATTCAAAATAAAATAGGGCGGAGAACTATTTTCGAACCCTGACGGTAAATCACGGCTAGCTTTTATACATCTACGGCTACGAGCATGCCACGTAGGATATCTGAGTTCGTTGCTAGTGATTGCCAACGGATAAATTAATCCCATATTTACGATTAATTAATCCCATGATTACCATAATTTAATCCTACCTGAAAAAGGATAGATTTAATTTCAATGTTATTTTCTAAAAATACATTGTATTTAGATTAATCTACTAAATGATAAAGAGTTTTATTTGGAATTTTAGTTTATGAGTTATGGAAACACGTTGCACATAACTTTTCTTCTATTAAAGGGTATTAATTTTCCAATTATGTGTGTGTTTATGATACTATTCGTATGATGTGGACGTTAGTATTTTGAGTAATATTATTTATAATCATTACAAGTACTTTAATATTTATTTATTTTTAAACAAACTAAGAATTTTTTGATAAATACCATCAAATTATCCTTCTGAGTCTTTCATAGAAAAATGATTGATTATCAATTATTTGGGTTTTCGTCGTAGGCTAATAGTACTACTCGATTTATAGTGGTGCTAATTGTACCTGTACAAATCATGCTAGAAATATAAATGCATAATTATGATGTGGAATTTATTAAAGTTTAAGACAATTGCACTTGCATATGATCTAGCTGTAGACTTATCCAATAATTGTTAGACCAATCATCAATCTTTACCATTAATTATTTGCTGCCTAATGTTTAGTTTCACTTTTTGTTTGTTCTTTCTTTATTTAGTTCACTATATTGATCGATACATTTTTTAATATTAGTCATAAAAGACATTAAATATCGAGTCGAATTTCTAACTTTATTTATCGAATACTTTGAGGCTCTCATAAGCTAATCGAGTCTACACGAATTTCCAAAATTTATATTTATATTCAAAATATTTATTTTATTTTAAAAATAAATTATTTCATTTAAAATTATAAAATATATTAATTAATTTTTATAACAAACATAGTTAATTAGATATTTAATACAATTACTATTAATATATATAAGTTGTAAGTACTAATAATTTATATTTTCAAGCCGAATCATTTAACGAACTTGTTCGCGAACTAACGAGTTGAATACCACCAAAGCTTAAATTTGGTTTACTTATTTATCAAATTTCACTAAACGAACTTAAACGAGTTTTTTTGAAACCATAATCACAATACATAACACCTCGATACAGACAATGTTATTACAAAATCACAAAATCTTGGGTACACCTGGGTGTACCGTACAACCGGGTTGACCCGTACTCAAAATAGTGTAATTTATATGAGTTGGATCAGGATATGGGTTCAAATCAAAGTGCGGGTCAAAGTTTAAGTGAATGTGTGACCCGGTTGTACGATACACCCGGGTGTACCCAAGACCACCTCTTACAAAATATAATAAAACCAAAAAATTGCATAAACCTGCAAATAACACCAATATAGATTTAGCGATTAACACAAGTTATTCAATAGTCTAGCCTGCATGTGTTTATTGTCCTTTTTTATCCAATAATTGTAATTATACAATCAACGGTTTAATTACCAAATGCTATTATGCTTGTAAAAAATATTTTATATAAATGACAGGGAAGTTTCCCACATCGTAAAAGCAAACAATGAAACCGAAACTTGCATATATAAAAGTGAAGGCTACGGCAAAGAGAAGAGATATGCAGCCTCGCATTGAGCACAAAGCGAACTATTCTTTCGCCTTTTACTAAAGAATACCGTGTGCTCGTTGCAATCAAGAGGCATACACCAATTTTTGGAGGGATCTTGCTCTTTCAAGTTAGGTCCCTATAAATTTAATCTTCAAAAATTTTAGATGTAAAAACCAATTACTTATAAATTGCACTATTATAGATTGGTATTTAGAAATGATTTTACTTATTCAATTGATTCTATTGAAATTGATTTGGGATAGCTCCCAAATTTCTTTTAACTTTTTTTTTAAGTAGGGTGGGTGGCATTGCAAAATTGTTGGTATCCTTTTTATAAGGGTAACTTGTATGATTTGAAGATGGAACTATCAAATGTGTGTATTGATCTAGCGGTAGGAGGTTAATGCCTAAAACTTGATATGTATTGATCTAGCGGTAGGAGGTTAATGCCTAAAACTTGATATGTATTGATCTAGCGGTAGGAAGTTAATGCCTAAAACTTGAAGTTTTGGATTCAAGTCTTCCATCGATCTTTAAATTTTCTTTATTTACTTATGTAATTTATTAAAAAAAAAAGATGAAATTTTCAAAATAGTTCGTACAAATGCAAGTACTTTGAACACTTGTTATATGTCAAATATAAAGATATAACATCAATTAGTATCTCTTATCTTTGATATACATTTTAATTTAAATACTTGTTATATGTTAAATATAAAGATATAATATCAATTAGTATCTCTTATCTTTGATATACATTTTAATTTAAATTATCTTATCATATTCTAACATGCTCATCTTCGACGGTGATTAAATAATCCATTCAACTTCGATGTGATAAATAATCATTCAATTATACAATTAGAGTGTGAGTCGATCTATCACTCATATAGACCCAATCATGCAAATCAAATACATGATTAAGTTGAATTATTTTATCACGCCTTATCCCTTGAACCAAACGCCTCCTTAAAAATAATTGATGATAGAAGCTAGAAATGATTTTTATATTTCTAGTTTTCCCTTCATTCCATGGAATCAGATGAGAGAATGATTCAAACAAGTCCATCAATGTAAGTTCATCAATCTATACAGAAAAAAGGTGGGCTATAACATGAGTTATAAAATAACTACATATACACTTCTGGTGAGTCACATTCTCTCCCTGCAGATTGTGGAATGGCAAAGAGGTCTGTTAATCAAACTCCCTGCGTCAATAGAAAGCCAAAACAACATATCCACACATCAGTCCCCATCTGAATAAACATGCGACGAGCTTGCTCAAAGGTATTCGACAGAAACGAAAATTCGAGGGATTATCATTACATCAGGTATGTGGAAAAGATTTCAGATTACCTGCAAAAGAATTACTCCAGTCGGGAACCACGGGGGCAGAGATGTGGATCACTCAGAGTTTTTTACTTTGATTTGAAATTATCCGAGTGTTTCTTTAACTCCTTCCGATGTAGCTAAGAGACAGTAATGACAAAGAAGGAAGCTCAAAAAATGTTGAACACAACCACATAGTCGTGAAAGGAATTGGTTTTTTGATTATGAAAACCATATTGACTGATAACTGATTTGTTACCTCGTAAAGAGTTTTCCACCATTTATCGGATTTTGATTGCAGCAAGCACCAGTCCATAGCCATCTCAAATTCAATTGTGTTATTCTGGGAGTAATGAGATGTAGACACAGCTTCTTTCTGGAAAATGCAAAAGTATGCCATCATGTTAACATCCGCGTGTTAAATTCTCATTCAAGAACACACACACACACACACACACACACGCACGCACCGTGCCCCTTAGCATTTGACGCCGAACTTTATCAATTTGCAAATGCCCAACATATGCTGTCTGCTTTCCAAATAACTTGGGTAAATCTCCATAGCAAGCTACCAGAGGCCTGAAAGCAGAGAAGTTCTCAGTTGTAAACCCTCTCAAACCGGGCAACATGCCAACATATAGCAGACCTCTCACATCATAAAGGAAAAAATAGTATTTCAAGATGATAGTGAGTAAAATGCTAGCTAGGGCCATTGTAGGATGAGAAATTTTTTGGGATCAGCATAAAGAAAGAAATGGGAGTACTATATGGTTCTTGCATAGCAGAAATCACTAGTTGCATTTAGCATATAGCAGCTCAATTTCAAAAGAAGCATCTATTGAAGTGCTGAAAAGTTATTATTTTCATTAAGCACTGCGGATAAATAGGACACACCTTTGATTTGGTAACATTAAGCATCCTTCATCCAGTTTATCTACAACTTTGTTTGCGGCACCCCTTGATTTAAATACAACAAAAGCGTGACCTGAAGCATAATTTCGAAAGGCAGGGCAAAGTCATTCACTATGCTATATTCGCAAATTGAATAAAATATGGGAAGATGATAATGAAAAATAGAAGATGGAGTTGCAAGAGAAGAAAAAGGACACCAGAAAATCATGAGGTTCCTTTTTAAAATTACTAGTACAAGATATGAACCTAGATGCCACTCAAGATGGATAAAGAAACATAGTACATACCAGAGTATGGATCAGAAATTGCAGTATGTGGCAGCACCCGAGCAGTACAACTTTCGCTAAATGTGTGCCAAATAATATCCTGAAAGTCACATAACGTTGACACAATAAGGGAATGCGCAATACAGTCATTAAGAAAAAAGAAAAGGGAAAAACGCAAGTGAAAACATAAGGGAATTTTTTACTCTTACACGGCAGAACACATAGGTACAGGGCACAATATGAAACCAATCAGAGCTCAAAGTACAAAAGAGTTTATAAGAAATGGGGCAACCGTACCTCCACCTCTCCTGATGTATATTCTGGATCCAAATTCAGGAGCAAAACCAATCTCCCCTGATCCAGAGCAGTCTTCATTTGTTGCTCCCACGACTGAAAAAAGAAGTAAAGACATATACATTTCAATATAACGGCATAAAAGTAAAATACAGCAGCATTCTTGCAATGATGGATTGCTCCAAGGTTACCTAGCAAGAGTAGTAAGATGACTTGTACATTTAAATCATAAACTATTTAACATACTCGTAAAACATACGAGAAAAAAGTGTTTCCAAAATCCGAAAAAGGTTAAGCTTTTTAACCTCCAGATAACTCAGTAGGTCAAGTCAGCAAGCTTACAAATAAATATAGAGCTGGTAAAAATTGAACACTATAACCGCTATAAAGTTTAAATAGTAGTTCAGCATGCTTGCACATTTAGTGAATAAATGCTTCAAGATAGTAATAGCCAAGAATTATACAAAAACAATTAGAATAATGTCAACAACTAATTCTAGTTAGAGCATAGAATTTTTCATTTATATCGAAATTAAAGGAGGGTCATTGCTAATAAATATGCTGACACACACAAAATATTGTATCAGTTATACCAATAATTTAAAACTTGTACTTAATCTAACACCTACATATTCTTCGAATATCATTGCACATAAGCGTTTAAAGTTTGGGTACCCGGTAAATAATGGTGAAACTTACCAATTTAATCCATGTAGCCTTCTCCTGCAAGCAAATCACAAGCAAAAATTAGACGAGATACTCACAACACAACTACATGAGTAACAGATAAAATGCTTAAGGTGTTGCAATATAAATAAGGCAAGATATATAATGTATAGCATCTAGTTTGTTTAAACCTTTCATTAGAACTCCCAGATCCCACACATGTTTGTAGAAGAATTGCGAAAGCAAACCTTTCACCTTTCTCTTTTTCCAATGTGCCCCACGACCTATTTCACCTTTCTCTTTTTCCAACAGCGTCTATTAACAACTTACTAAAACTACTAAAACAATCACCAATTCTTTTTCTTAACCAATATTCTCATAGTTCCCATAGTTCTAAGACTTAGGAGTTGTCCAAAACTCCAAACGAAAAATACACTAAACATCTATGAATTGGACAAGTGTATCAAGCTTCTATCATTCTATGTACTCATATCTTGGGCTTGTTCGCTAGGAAACATGAGATAAACATGCGATAAGGCCCGATATGTTTGACTGGTATGTTTTTTACCATATAACGTATCATTTATTATGTTTGTTTGAATATATTAATGTGCAACAATAAACATAATTAATCTATTATTTGATTGAATCTATTAAAATTTAGAACTCTCTATTAAATCGCGAAATGTATCACCCTTTTATCATACGTAGCAAATGAACTCCTAAGATACAAGAGACGTAGCACAATATAGGACCCACATACAAGCCATAATATTGGAACGTCTCAACTCATTGATATTCAATTATATTGCATAACATTTGCCCATCATTACTAAAGTACTCAAACATACTCCCTCCGTTCATGAAATAACTTTCTAAGAGGGAGTGACACGGTTTTTAAGAAAAAGTTGTTGAGTATAGAGAATGAACAAAAAAAGTTTGAATGTATTGGGAGTGGTGAAAAGGTATTATAATTAATATTGGAAATGGTGAAAATGTGAAAACTAAGGGTAAATTATAGTCCAAAAATAGGTACGAAGTTTTTTCGTAGACGTCCCAAAAAGGAAATTAGAAAATTCTTTCATGAACAGAGGAAGTAATAGATAAGCTTGGGCAAAACCGATCATAACCAATCAATTCGATTCGTTTTGGTTATTTTTCAAGTCTTGTTTGGTTCATCTTGAAAACTTATGTGTTCCAATTTTAGACTTCTTCTGTTAGGTTCAATTTCAGTTTTGAACCTAACCGGCCATTTGCACGCTCCTACTTGTGGAAACTCCATGATCTAACACAACATATTTATGTGGAATCAAGGTAGCATTTGTCACAATCATATCAAGTTACCTCATGAAATCCTCTTCCAAACCACTATTAGGAACTAGATGTAGTACTCAACAAACCTTAAACAACATACTTCAATATACGTTATACTCCTACAATTTCTTTGCCAAAACTGCTCAGACATTCATTGAGCACCATTCATCCTCATTCAATAATCCAAATATCCCAACTTTACAGGACGATGTTGAGCGACGAAAGCTTCGTGCTTGATTCATCCTTCGATATATTCACATGTTAAAATCTTATTCACATTTAGCATGTGTATTTGGTCTTTCAATCACCACATAGTCCACCTTCAAAACGAGTCCAAATCCCTCACATTGGAGGTCAAGACAGCTCTTATGCTCCTTGTCCCCCACGAAAGATCAAGCCTGAACCCCCAAGCATGCTTCCTTTACTACTCCATGTCCATGGAGGATTTCAACATGGTGAATGGAATCAAAGAACATCAACAAATATAACACATGTTTAATAATGTTTAATCCATCCCACTACATACTAAGATTGAGCCTGTATAACAAAAAAAAAATTGGATGATGTTGGAAGCGTGCAACTGCTACCCCAACTCTCTCCAAAGTCCAAACCACACAAGAGAAACCGCAAAAGGAAAAATCTATGCAACATGTTTGATCTAAACTTTGGTGGAATTCGAACTTGAAACCATCATGCTACATGCACTCCTGCTCCACTAGTAGCCTAGAAGGTCATCCCACAACAATACTTTACTAGCATTGTGATATGATATAAGCTGTCTCTAGTTCTTCAATAAGCCATCTCATTTTACTATAGGAGTAAGTCATGTCATTGCAAGTAACACAAATACCAAAACGGTAATAACATGTTGTATAAGACTCATAAATCTAGAGAAAGTTTAAACATTTTCAAGCATTATTTTATCACACAAAAATAGCGAACAACTAACTTGATTAAAGTACCAAATCTTCTCTCTCCATTCAATTCACTTTTATAAGATAAAAGGTATAATATGGATTTATAAAAATTTATAGCACCTATTTGAATTCTAGAAATTTAAAGGTTAAATCAAATTTAAGCATACCTTACATAAATTGAAGTACAATAAAGTTTGAAATGAACTTATTATTATTGAAAATAAACTTTAAGAGTTATAAAATATAAAATACAAGTCCAAAGGCATAACACAATGCATGGGAAGATCAATAAAAATACAATGGTTAAAGAAGTTTTGATCACTTTATAGAATAAAATGGTAGAGTGATGTAATCGTGAGTAAGAAGTTTATATAAATATTAACTATGGTAAAAGAGGATAAAGTAGAAAAAATGAGAGTAACATGGTCATGGAACACCAAATAACCATACAAGGTAAAGTTAAATCAATATGGTGCTTAAAATCACGTCCTAAAACATATCAAAGGTAGTTCTTGACCGATACGACTATCTAAGGGGATATTACCATAACAAAGTAATGGCAATAACTTAAAGTAGCATGGTACTAGCCCATCTAAAAGCATAGTCTATGTGATTTCCATTAATAGTATTTCTAACTAGGACTAGGAGTATTATACAATAAGATCATCTACTTTTCATGATACTTATACTTCAACACGTAGCAAACTAAATCCAAGAAAAGTCTCGAACAAACATACTAATGCTTGAAGGTCATTATGATATTGCTCTTTGAGTAATTCTAAATGCTTGGCTTCAACATCCACGTAATCTCTTAAGATGTGAACAACTTAGAAACATCATCTATTTGTGATTGCAATCATCTCTCCAATTTGCGGCAAACTATTAGATAACATAACATATCAAAACAATATAAATGCATTCAGCTCAACTTACTGGCGGTCTCCGAGTGACTTCAATAATTTTGCCTCCAACTTTCCTACCATCACCGTCTTTAGATTTTGTAGCAATCCGATTAGGCAAGTTATTGTTAGATAGCTTGCCATCCTTCTCATTATCATGCTCCTTGGAGGACCCCTCACGAAGTTTTGCCTTCGCCTTATAATCACAAAAAGATTTCGGTGAGTTTTTTCTATTGTCACAAGTCAAAGATTTTGGCGAGTTTTTCTTGCCATCATTCCCATAATCATACTCCTTGGAGGGCCCCTCGCGAAGTTTTGACTTCGTCTTATCAAAGCAAGTCAAAGATTTTGGCAAGTTTTTCTTGCCATCCTTCTCATTATCAAACTCTTTCGGAGAGCCCTCACGAAGTTTCGATTTCGACTTATCATCGCATGCCAAAGATTTTGGCGACTTTTTCATTTCACGTGCATGATTTTTCTCCTTCTCATTAGGATCCTTTGAAAGCCCCTCACCTAGTCCCGATTTCCCATTGTTGTCACAAGTTGCAACTTTTGGAGAATTTTTGGGACCCACGTAGGTGTTCTCCTTCACCTTCTTGATATTATTATCCTTATTCCCTTCCGATCGCTTGATGGAATTATCTAATTTTGCTTTCTTTAGATATCCTTCATCATTGGGACATGAATCACTACCAATTTTTTTCTCCTTCTTCTCATGGGACTTGTCATGTCCAAGATTTGAGTCTTCCTTGGACTCCACAACAGTCATCTCCAACGGCCTTTTCTTTGAAGTAGACAAACTTTGAGCTGGTTTTGCGACTTGTTCAGATTCATCAACGTCCTTGTTAGGTACTGATTTTGGGGTTTCCTTAGGTGAAACATTGGTCGTTGATGGCCTTGGTGTCACATCTTGTGATACCACATTGGTCTGTGATGTCTTTTCTCCACCAACTTTTTTATCCTTAGGAGCAACAAAAGAATCTTTTCGAAGTGTTGATCTTGATTTCTCTTTTTCAGAAGATGAAAAGGCATTCGGTTTTGATAGCTTTTCTTGCAATGCATTCGGATTTTCGTTTGATTCAGAATTTTTTTGAAGCCCAACACCATCCTCAGCATGTCCAGATATAGCTGCTTCTTTAGACAAGGAAACACCCTTCTCATCTAAAGGACTTGAATTTTCAGCCTTTTTTGCATCTTTTCTGCACCCAACAGAATCCTTAACACCTTCTACACTATTTGACTTTGATATGACCGTACCATCAAATTTTACTCTCTTTGATGGTGCATTGTCTAAATCACAAGATTTTCCTGCATGCTTCACTCCCTTTTCAACATGAACCTGACTGACAGGTAACTTTATGTCCTTAAACTTATCTTTCTTTTCACTGATATTGCTCCCAAGATTTTTGTCACCTGTTGTATTTCTCTCCTCTAAGACTGTGCCTGCAATTTGGCTATTTTTACTAGAAATCACATCAACACCAGAAAAATGTTTATCATCTAAATTTCCCTGTTTCACCAGCACTTGCATAGCATGTGTATTGTCATCTAGCGCATGATTACCATTTTTATCCAGTTTGGTGTTTCTCAACTGTTGGGGTGAGTTATTACCTGGTGTTTCTTTAAATGCAACCATGTTTCCTTCGTATTTTTCACCGGCATCAAGCTTGGGACCATCAAGTGTCCCAATGCCATCTCTTCTGTTGAATACAAAATTTACTGTAACAAAAAACGACAAAGGAAAGAGTAAGGCGTGAGCGATCAAACAATCCCGGTCCCTTGCCTCATTGTATGTCGGTTCTCCACATAAAACTTAACAAGTGTAAAACAAAATTCGACTTACCTTCAAGCCCACCAACTGTATCATCAATCTGATCAGATATAGTACAGCTATTAACATCAAAGACGCGGTAAAAGACATAATCAGCCATTTGAAGTTCTTTGGCTGAAGGCTGTTGATTTCTATTGTCCGTTGAAGTGCAGACAACATTGCATTTTCCGGCAATAGCTTCCTGATTTAATCCATGTAATCATGGTTATAGAATCAAATGTAATTATGCAATAAAACCATATAACAAAGTATCTTTAATGGAAAGCAATTGTTTCACTGAAATGGGCAGAGTTGGGTGAGTGAGTATTCATGTCCATAACCAAGGAAATTTGATCCCAGAAAGAACAGTGTATTTGTCGGTTATTGGTCCAGAAAAAGAAGTATGTATTAACATCCAATAGTAGTACTATATTTGCATTTACAGATGCCACCTTTACTAGATCTACAAATCTTTCTTCTAGTCTCTAGCATGAGAAGGCACTTCACTGGTGGAAGATAAGAATTGGCTATTCTAGGTCTTTCATGCATCCTCTTCATTGTTACTTAAGCCGTAATCATTCTCCTCCTTTCTACCAACAATAAATGATTCGGCTAGTCAAACCAAAATTCCGCACGTGATCATGGTCAAGTTCAGAATGGATAATTTTATAAATTGACTTGGCATTAACAAAATAAAAAAGATTCTACAACCTAATGTCACACCTCATAAGTATCAAACTTCAAGTCTCATAACTATCCTCATAGGATCCTATGGTTGTTCGCTAGGTGGGAATATCCATATTTAGATCAAAATATCGGGTATATATTAGTTCTTCTTAGTGCTTAAGTTTTGAGTTTAATATAAAAGCCCGTTGCCTCCATTTTATGTGAAGTCCTCATGATTTTTCATATCAAGTGACTAATACATTCTGACACTTTTGTTAGTTCAAAAAAGTTAACCACACAAGAAATTTTCAACTTCATCTGACAAATAATAAATGAGAACTACAGGATAAATGCATAATGCATCAAATGTACTAATGTCCCCTTCAAAATAAAAATATCCTCAAACTGTAATGTCCTTAAGTAGTTTTGTTAGCATTCTCTTGCAAAACTGTCTTCTCATGCACAACATTTCATTTCCATATCAGCAAATACCGAGATAACTAATCCCAATTCCCAACCATTCAGAGAAAATACATGGGACTACAATGCAAACTTCTGCATACTTCAACAGCCTCCATCCACTCTTTGTCAAAGAACATTAACACAATGATCAACCGATCCCATGGAAACTCATTTCTCATCACATCAGCTATATAAGGAAATTAACTTAGTCAACAACAGCACCAGCTCAATTAGGTACACCACAAACTTAATCAAACCTCTCCTTTCTAATTATTGCCATCTCAAATGCATACATATTTCTCAACCCTGAGCCTCAAGCCAACAATAACTTGAACTACAAAGACTTCATTCAGCTTGATCCTAGAATCAATCCAATGATATTTTTTGCACTAGTTACCAAATAAACTCACTCTTGAACATACAATACCATCCAAAACTTCAACTTTTATTTGCAGTTGATCTTACAAGCTCACTGGGAATTGTCTCAAACCTCATTGATCTCATCAATCATTATTGTGCAGTTACTACCTAATCACAATACTTTGGTACATGAGCGGCGACCCCAACTGCTATGATGTCTTTGCCTTTTATGTGCTTCCTCAACCCACAGTCTATGCAGCCTACTTTTCTGATTTATATGGTCTAGGTGGACCAAAATCTTCTAACCCATAAAAATCTCAGGACGCTCATCAATGGATTGGTTGAAACATATTGTTCCATACTTATTAACAACTATTGGTCACTGCCACCCAAGGCATTGCAGATTTTATTCCAGGCAGTCTGTGGCAGCCGCCATGGCCACGACAGTCATGGCGGTTTAGGGAAGAAATGGTGCTGCGCCAATAAAATAAAATAACTTATTTCTAGGTCAAATTGACCCAGACCTGACCAGATCCTATAATAATTAAGGTTTGGGATTAGACCCTGGTTGCGAGATTCACTCTCCCGTTAACTATTTTCAAATCCAATCTTCCTCCCTTCTTCACCCAAGCCACCGACAACCACAGGCGACCACTAGCGACACAAACTGAAGGCGGATGACAGGTGTATGTAGTGGTTAAATTTTCAAAATAATTTGTGTATAAATTTAAAAAATAATGGGACAGTGGCTTCTTTCTTATTCTTTTATCCAGTTTTCCATGATTCCTAGGTACTTTCCACACATAGCATATGAGATACAACTGAGAAGAAGAAAACATAATAAAGAGAAGGCAAAAAAAAATTAAGATTCAGTTTTGCATTTTTCAGAGTAGATAAGAGAAACTTAGTCTATGCAAACCATAAAGTAAACTAGAAAGACTTTTAAAGAAAAAGCACAAGCCAGTAATTAAAAAATATATTTGCACAACACAGGGTGTTTGTTATAAAATTTGGAAAACTGAAAGTTTTTGAACTGCGAACAGCTTCAAGAATAGTGATTTGATAGTTGAAGTTAAGTTTGTTTTAGAATTTGGGGAGATAATTTTGAGTGTGTATGTCCAGTCATGCTTGGAAAAGTTATTGAAAGAAAATACTATGTAGGAAAAAGTTAATATATGTTTCAAAAAATTGGGAACAGATTTATGACAAAAATGAGATCGAATTGAGAACTTGGTTATCCAAATTCCCAAATAAATAAATAACTAGAGTAGATTTCATATGCAATAAACTGTAATGTTTTGTGCAAATGAAGTGCAATGAGTTTAGAAATTACCAGTGGGTTGAGATTAGCAAGACCTTTGCCATCGCCAGAAGCAAAGAATAGTTCGTTCTCTGACACCTTTGCATCCTTCAAATAATAAGAAATTTCTGATGGCCGGAAAAACCAGTGAACCTTTACCTTTTTTAAGCCTTCAGCAGTTTCCCATATCTTAACCAGTTTTCCAATATAAGGTGCAGGAGCCCCTTCCTTGTGCATATATACACAGTCATACAATGCATAATCCATCCCATCATAACTAAATGACTCATAAAACTGGACGTTTTTGTTCTTCCCTCCCAGTCCTCTCTTCTTATCCCATTTGAATGCAGGATTCTCAAGTTCCTCTGGTCCGGTGAGAGCTAACATGACTTTACGACAGAATATAATTTCGGTAATAATCAAGCACCTGAAAATTACCAAATAACATACACAATGACATGAGCAGCTGAAGCTAATAGAATCAAACATCTGCTCATATATAGCAGATTACTGAGAGCTTTATGTATTTGTAGAATCTCACTGATACTGTGATACATAATAGAATACATACACTATTCACATTTAGGGTTAATTCTGCAAGATTGTGACACTCCACAGTATGTACACACTGGAGAAAAGCTATAATGTTATCCAGCAATCAATAATTAAAAGATGCAGCTAACTACTACTTCTCATAAAATGGTTTTCCACTTTGATAAAGAAATCCTAGAGATTATTGTGAAAATCGCTGGAGGTGGACCCCCTGAGGCGCGCCTCAAGGCAAGGCGATGCTGCACCGCAACAATATGTGCGCCTCTGTAAGATTTTTGTGTATGCGCGCCTCGTTGGCGAAAGGCGGCCGCCTCAAAGCGCGGAGGCGCTGAGAGAATGTGGGAATCGGGGGGATGCAGGCATATTTAAATAAACGTGACTTCGGCAACAATTTCAAAAATTCAGACTTGATTTCAGCAATTTTACGCATAAACACGGATTTCAGTAATCACACCAACAAAATTCATTCAATATCTTCAGCATATAAAAAAAATCATCTTCCATAAATACCTGCGACGTTTTTTTTTTTTTGAGAAATACCTGCGACGTTGCTGCTGCGGAATGAGATAGAGGATAATAGCACTAGCAACTGAGCAGTAGTCACAGAGAGAGAGGGAGAAGGATCGAGAAAGTGAGGAAGAAAAGAGTCTTTTAAGGGTTTGGGCTAATTTCATGGGCCTAATTTTTTAAATTAATAGTGGTAGTATATATATTCCCTGCGTCCCACTAAAATTGACATTTTCCTAAAACAGTATGTGGTCTCTACTTTCTCTATTCACATAAAATAAATGGACCTTACCTATTTTACACTCTTAACCCTTTATTCTTAATTTTTGTGTCCAACTCAAAAATGTCAATTCTAGTGGAACAGATGGAATATTTCTTTTTGGGTATATATATTCATATTCATAGTCCCTTTTAGTTAATTTCATGGAATAGTTATATATATATATAGTATATATATATAGTATGCAGATGGAACCTCAACATCAACAATTGTGGGAAAACACGAGGGAATACAACATCATCTAAAAGTGGGAAAACATCATCATACGTAGATGAGATTGAACCTCTCACAAAGAAAAATCTTTGAGTACCTCAATTTTGCCACTAGAGCAAGGCCTCATCGGATATATTCTCTAGGCCTCATTGGCAATAATGATATATTTTTAATTAGCCAATTAATAGACTAGTGTTATTAAAAGAAATTGGGTTAGAGTTCAGTAAAATAATGAAATTCAGTTTGGGGTGATATATTCATAGTCCCTTTATTTTAATCTTCATATTTAATAAAAAATAAATAAAAATGTTTATAATTATACTCTCTCCATCCACGACAGGTATGATGTGAATAAAATGACATGAGTTTAAATAAAATATTAGAAAATATGTATAAAGTGGATAAAGGGTACTATCGAATTGATTTATTAGGTAGTAAATAAATGGTTTGTGAGATGAGTTTTTATTGTAAATATTGTGTGTGAATGAGATAAAATATAAGGGTATATGTAAAAAAAAATAAAAATAGAAAGACTATACTTATTGTGGACGGATGAAAATGACAAAAAAACTACACTTATCGTGGACGGATGAAGTACTATTTTATCCTATAACACTAAATCAAAATGAGAATTTTATCTACATATATAGGCCCAATATAGATATATATATATAGGGATGGGATCAAGTGAAAATTACATCTTTTTGTGAGGATGGGGAACCAATCACAGCCCTTTATTTGGACATGAACAACGATTGTTCAACATTAAGTCATGAACATCGTTGTTCATGCGTCACATGAACAACGGTGTTCATGACTTACTGTCATGAACATCGTTGTTCATGTGCTTATGTTCATGTATTTTATGTATTTTTTCACGGTTCTCCATATGAACACCGTTGTTCATGCGTTTTTGTTCATGTATATTATGTATTTGTTCATTGGTTCGCACATGAACATCGTTGTTCATCAGTTCGCACATGATCCTCTCCATATATATATATATATATATAGAGAGAGAGAGAGAGAGATGTAGATATATATGTCTGAATAGGTAAATGATCACTCGAGAACCACATATTTTCGTGAGAGATTAGAACTATGAACAAACACATAAAATACACGAACAAAAGATGATCATATCATGAACAGTTAAATATAACATGTATACAACGATCATCTTTTATTCATGTATATCATGTATTATACTCCCTTTGCCCCGATTCAATAGGTCACAGGTCTTGGACATAGATGTTAAGAAATAAATAGTTTATAATAAAATAGGAGATAGAAAGTAACTTTTGTTGATAATATATGTGTCCAAAAAGTAGAAGATAAAATAAAGAAAAGATAATTATGTATGATGTACAATAACATTTGGTGCAAATAATGAATTATATAAGGATATTTGTTATGTATTGACTTTCCATTTTAGGAAGTGACCTATTGAATTGGGACGTCCGAATAAGAAAACATGTCCTATTGAATTGGGACGGATAGAGTAATTGTTTACGGTCTGACTATCTATTGTGTTATGTATTTTATGTATTTATTCATAGTTCTAGTTCTCACGAAAAAGATGCGATTCTCGCTTGAACCTAACCATATTTGAATAAACGAACAAAAAATAACATGTATAGCCATTTTCCTCCTATCACCAAGGTAAAGCCACGAGATCTCAGCCCCAAATTCTTCAAATCTGCCATGAACACTTCCTATGTGCTCTCACCAACTTTGAACATCGATGACAACACGTCTGAAGTTGTAGTAGCAATCGAATTTTTCTTTGGTTTCCCAAGCTACATTGCTTGACTTAATGTCCTAAAACTTGATGTTGACAGAAACTCCTGAAGGTTTGTTATGAAAGCCAGAGGCAATCAATAAATTGTGGCTCGGAATCCACTGCAAGTTAGTGGCCGCAATGGTGAAATTGAGATTGGCGTCGAAAATCTTATAATGTATATTGGTGGCCACAACACGAAGATCATCTCGATCTAAAGATCATACACCATGATGCAATTGGAATTTCTCTTACTCAATTTGAAACTGGTGAACAATTATCCATTTGATGCGCCAATGGCTTGCACTGTGGTGTCTGACCTAGCCATATATATTATCCCAACTCAGATATTCTATGATCATACATTTGCTGTCATTGATGATTTGTGGGCTAAATCCAACCCTGATGGTTGCTAGGAAAATTATGAATTAGTCATAGTAAATAAGTAGTAGTTATTTGTGAGGAAAAAAATAATTATGTTACAAGGAGTTCTATGTTTTCGAAGGTTAAATTCAAGGTTAGATCTTAAATATCGAGATTGAACTAGAAGTTCGAAATTTCTAGACGGTCAATTGTTCAGTCGTAGTAGCAACTATAGACTACATAATTGCGTTGAGCTTATGAAAATTTGAGGTAAACTTTTTCACTATTTTTTTTAATCTCATGTCATTGATGTAGTGAGAGGCTCAAATTCGCTACTTACAGTTACAAACCAAATGAAACTACTAGAATATTACCCATTCGATTTTGAGATTTAAGTCATGCACATAGACAACACTACAAATGTTTGTTCGTTCAAATGTTCCATTATCCTATATCTAACCAGTGAATCAAGTGAACTGCAAATAACCTATCACGAGACCTTTTAAAATATACATATATTAATATGATATCAAATTATCAATATCAAAATCAAACATCACTAGGCAAAAAAACTTGCACACATTTAATTAACATCTATAATTGACGTCTTGACGATGTTAATGTCAACAAATAATCAATCAAGAGTATATTTTTATCTATTAAACATTAGATGAAAAAAACATCTTATCAATTGAGTTGCGTTTATATATTCAGATGAGGAGGAAAGTTACACTCTAAAACCTCGTAGTCTATAAACGAGGTAAATGATGAAATGTGTTTCGATGAGCGAAGTAATGAGGCCAAACCCAAACAAGAGAAAGTTAGAGGACTTATTTGCAAATATCAAAAGTTTTTTGAATGCCACCTTTCTGATCTCCCTCTCCCTCCATCCCTCACTCACTCTCGCTCTCGATAAATACACACACACAGAGGCACTCCCCATTTGAAAAAAATTCAATTCAATCAAACAGACGGAACAGAGAAGAAAGTGTAATCTCAAAATCACCTCAGAGGCACGAAAGAGTGCCATGGACTCCGATTCTACTCGTGCCCGTATCGACCAGGTTTCAGTTCTATCCCCTTTCATGTATTTGCATTTCAATGTTTTCAGCTCGAACGGGTTGAATCATGATTATTGATATTATTTATCGGGGGTTTATGAATCTGGGTTTTGCTGTTAATTTTTTTTTCTTTCTAAAAATGGAATTTGCAAAATATAGTGTGAATTCGGTTATCAGTCGCCCTTTCTTCTCAGGTCTCACTCTATTCGATTTGATTTTAATTTTTTTTTTTGCAATCTGCAGTTCTTTTCATCCAAAAAGAAGAGAAAATTTGTGTCACCAGCGTCGAAATCTGATAGACCAGAAAAAGAAGCGAAAACCCAAATTGAATGTTCACCTAATGCCAAAGGGTCTTTGGTGAGCTATTTGGAGACCTCACCTGCTAAGTGTGTTAACTCTGCTTCGGATGAGAAGACGAGGCCGATTCCAGTAAAGAGGAATTTGATTTTGGAGGCGGATCGCTTATTGTCTAAAGATGACAATGAGGGTGCTCTCCACTGGCGGCCACAATGTTCTGAAGCATCCGGAGCTGCTCCGACAATGGAAAATGAATCTTTGTCTGTTATAGCTAACAATGCTGTAGAAGGTGCTCGAAAAGATTCCTCTGTAATGGGGGCCCTTGGGCGGAGCTCTAACCTCAAGCAGTTTACCAATAGTTTATTGTCATTGTACTGCGGGTAGTACTTATCCTCTTTTTACTCATTCATGGTTTTGTTGGATTTTCTTTATTACCTTTGAATTTGATCAACAGTTTTGCACGTCCATGTATTTCTAGTGAGTTGTCGTTGCCCTCATGCATGAGTGGCACTTTTTCTGTCCCTGTTTCTGAGAATCTAGAACTTCTCATGTGCAGTGGGCTACAGAGTAGTGTAAATTTGCCTTCAGAAACTAAAGAGATTGCAGATAAAAGACATTGTAGCCGCCCATCAGCCCTTCAGCTAGAGGAGGAAACCTCCGGGAGGAGGCATTGCGAGAATCCATCCAAAACTCAAAATGAATCCTTTTCCTCTCCCAAGGGCGGCCGGCTAAAAAATGCTGAGGGACCTGCGGATATTGGTTTTAATCATCTGGAGAAGGTATTTATCTTTTCGTAAGTGGCAGATATATCTCTTACAGAGATATTCACTAACTACATCTTAAATGTTGACAGGATGTTGCACAACCAAGTTTGAGAAAATGCAATAACATAACTGCTCTTAGTACAGCTGAATGTGAAACACCTGCTTCTTTCCCATCTAAACTTGGAGCGCGAGAAACTCCCCAGTCAACACGAGGAAGCTCATCGTTCTCTCCCGGGGATGCATTTTGGAATGAAGCAATTCTAGTTGCTGATGGGATTACTAATCCTAATGCTGATCTTTCTTCTCATGTCGCTGAGACTAATGAGGCTTTAAAAGTGGATTTCAGTACTCGTAATTCAAACAATGTGAAAGACAGAGGTTGTGTTCATCTGTTAAATAGTGCTCGGGATGGAGTTACACATTCAGTTTCTGATTTTCGTGCTGGTTCTGCCATGGGCTCACCGGGGATGCATCTGGACAAGGAGGTTTCACCACTTCCTGTGAAGCACTTTGATTTCAGTTTGGAGGCTAAACATCTTGACAAGGAGATACCAGCTGATGCTAATAAAACCAAACCTGACATTTTAACAACCAAAGAGACACTTGTCTCTATCAATCAACGCAATTCCCAGTGCTATACTCTCACGTGCAGTAGCTCCAAAGATCAAATCAATTCGAAAAGGAGTGTTGAAGATTTGAAGGAGAACATCCATGATGTTGCATACATTACACCGAATAGTGATTATAAAAGGGTTGTTGCTAATGAACTCAAAAGTGATTGCACTCCTGCAAGTTCTTTGGTGAAGGGGTGTTTGGATCTCAGTAATTGGCTTCCTCTTGAAATATGCCAAATATACTACAAAAAGGGCATATCAAAGTTGTACCCCTGGCAGGTAACCCTACCACCCTTAAGCTATTTATGTCCACCTTTTGAATTGGTTCATAGGTCCTATCAATGAAACTGGGGAATGTATTCATTTTTTGCACGTGATCTATTACACGCTTTACTCTCAACCAAAGAAAATATTTTAGCAGCTATGATAAAACATCTAACCTTTTCAAGCATTAATTGCCTTCTTTTATCAGAACCTTGTAGCCAATATTATGTTTCTGAAGGTTGACTAGTTTAGCTGGATGTGATGCTATTATGCAATATGCTTTATAGAGAGAGTTAGGCTTTTCATATTAGACAATCAAACAAGTTCACTATTTTGCTGTAATATATGCCGAGGTTCAAATTAAGCAATTATGCAAGTTTTCTGTAGTGTTTTTCTTGTTTAATGATTGAACTAAGTTATTTTTCAGGTTGACTGCCTCCAAGTGGAGGGTGTATTGCATAATCGAAATCTTGTTTACTGTGCATCCACAAGGTAATTATGTTTGAAAATTATAAGCTTTCACAAATACTTGTATTTTTTGCGATTTTCTCCATGTATACAACTATACATACATATATATATGTGTGTGTGTGTGTGTGTGTGTGTGTCATGCTGATTATGTTTTCTCTGCTAAAACTCATCTGTTATATACAGATTTTGATTAGGTTTCATGGGAAATCTGTGAAAACTTTCTCCTTATCTCTTTCTAGCTGTTCAGTTTATTTGGCCATTTTGTTTTTGTTGATATTGACCCAATATATACAGCTACACTTTGGCTTTCACATAATCATCTCCAAAAGTTTTTCGAGCACGACATTTGTATGCATAAGCTCAGTTTACTTTTACTACATCATGTTTTCTAGTTCTTTATAAGTATAATTGTATACATGATATTTGAGAAATATGCATTCACAACATTCAGCACTTCTCAGTCGTAGATGTGGTGCAAGGTGAACAATTAAGGTCTTGAAGTAGCAACTGTATCACAGATTTGTGACAGCCAATGTAAACTTGACTTTGGATGCAAATTGTAATGCACATCATCTGTTGCATGAAGAGAAGTAGAGAACATGTTTACGCTATGTCATCATCATTGATGCCTTTGCTGTTGTTATATCTTATGAATCAGAAGGAAAGGAATGGCTCTTGACTTTCATATCTCGAAATAGTTTTTCCATATCCATAGATTTGGCTCAGTTGTGGCACAACTTGAGCTATTTAAAGTTATCTATGTATTTTTCTTGGATTGGTTCTTTTCATCAGGGTCTTATTATATCTCATATCTATGGTTGCTCTAATCGCCATTTACAATCTTCTCTTTGGTTGTCATAGTGCTGGTAAAAGTTTCGTCGCGGAGATACTAATGCTACGGAGGGTTCTAGCAACTGGAAAAATTGCACTTCTTGTGCTTCCATATGTGTCTATCTGTTCAGAAAAGGTACTGAGTTTTTGTGCTTTTAGGGAACTGTCTTGCTACCTCGTTCCCTGGTGCTGATAATCTAATCTTTTTTCGGAAATATGTAGGCTGAACATCTCGAAGTTCTTCTAGAACCAGTTGGTAAGCATGTTCGTAGTTTTTATGGAAATCAGGGTGGTGGTTCTCTTCCGAAGGATACATCTGTCGCTGTCTGCACTATCGAGAAAGCAAACTCATTGATTAATAGGTTACTTGAAGAGGGTCGCTTGTCAGAACTTGGCACCATTGTGATTGATGAACTGCACATGGTATTCACGTTGCATTTGGGTTTCATTGGAGTGTCATCTGCAGCATATCATATATATTAACATAATTCTAATTCGTATATCTGGGTGGTTATAATCAATAATGGCAGGTTGGTGATCAAAGCAGGGGTTATCTTTTGGAACTATTGTTGACTAAGCTTCGCTACGCAGCCGGTGAAGGCAATGTCGAGTCTTCTAGTGGTGAAAATTCAGGGTCGAGCAGTGGGAAGTCCGATGCTGCTCGTGGCCTCCAAATCATTGGAATGAGTGCAACGCTGCCAAATGTGTCTGCAGTTGCTGATTGGCTTCAAGTAAGTATTTTATGATCAAGTTCATATGTAGTTTGTTCATATCATTGTCAATCTTTTTAATCAATTAGCTTTGCAGCCTAACGCAATTGTATGGCAATGTTGTCAAGATCTGCAATTCTATTTAATCCGTTGTTTTACTGCATTGCTGGAGACTTATCTTATTATAAAATTGGATTGAGTCAATCAGGAATATTCATAATCGTTTCCTGTGATGGATAAACACTGGATTATATTAACGTAGGGAGAATTGCATTTCTTATTCCATGGGGTAGAAGGGCCAGCCACACCACCTTTTAATTTTTGGATTACTAGATTTTAAACTTAGTCCTATTTTAACACTTTACAAACGTTTTGTATGGTGAGAAACTTGTGACAGTCAAGGCTAGGTTTAGGACTTCCTTCCCATCCAATGTGACCAAAAATGTGATTTCGCCCCAAAACTATGGTCAGACAATGAAGATACGATCATTGTAGTTTTCTTGTATTTGTTTAAAGAATGCACATTCGAGATCTCTTTTGGGCGATATAAACCTTGAGATGACTTACTGATGTTACATTAAAGTATTTACATTTTGGGAAAGCGTAATTCTAATCTTGCTTGCAGTTTTTTTAGCAAAATCCATCTCATATGTTTTACAGTTACTCTTTTTCGATCGAGGTCCTAAATGTCTAATGAATGAATTTGATCTATTTTAGGCAGCTCTTTATGAGACAGAATTTCGACCTGTTCCATTGGAAGAATTCATCAAAATTGAGAGCACGATATACAACAAAGAAATGGAAATTGTTAGGACCATTCCAAAGGTGGCTGCACTGGGTGGTAAAGATCCGGATCATATAGTTGAACTCTGCAATGAGGTTTGCTCTTACCTTTGATTTTTTGCAAGTATTTTCTTTCTTCAAGGTGACTAGTTCTGAGATGTTGATTCATTAGGTTGTCCAAGAGGGTCACTCGGTGCTAATATTTTGTTCTAGTCGGAAAGGTTGTGAATCAACTGCAAAGCATATTGCAAAGTATCTCAAGGGATTTTGTGTGAACCCTCGCGGTGAGCAAGGCGAGCCTTTTGATATTGCTTTTGCTATTGATTCGTTGCGAAGATCTCCTGCTGGGTTGGATCCTATACTTAACGAAACTCTTCCTTTTGGTGTTGCCTACCATCATGCTGGGCTTACGGTCTGTGAGCTACAAATCCTATTATATTGTTTGTTGTTAAGATAAATGTTGCTAACTTTAGATTATTAAGAAAATTCATTATATAAGCTTATTGCGGTTCATCATTTCTAGAAAAGGTTGAGGAAAGAGAGACTGTTGAAATGTGTTACCGCAAGGGACTTGTACGTGTCTTGACTGCTACTTCAACTCTAGCAGCTGGGGTTAATCTGCCTGCTCGGAGAGTCATTTTCAGACAACCACGCATCGGTCGTGATTTTATTGATGGGACGAGGTACCGACAGATGGCTGGACGAGCAGGTCGGACTGGCATAGACACAAAGGGGGAGAGCGTAAGCCTATTTTCTTATTCTCTTTATTATCCCAATTATTTGTTAGATTTTTCTACTCTTTTACTCTCTTTCCTCTCGCTCATAGTCAATCACCTTTTGTTTCAACTCAACTGGAGATGAGTAGTTCTATTTTTAATGAAGCTTGCAAACAAAGTCAATTTGTGTTTCTTTTATTACATTAATTCATCAGTAACGCTATTTAAATGATTCAACAGGTACTAATATGCAAGCCAGAGGAAGCCAAGAAAATATTGGCACTTCTTAATGATAGTTGTCCTCCACTTCACTCATGTTTGTCAGAAGATAGGAACGGTATGACCCATGCAATACTTGAGGTTGTTGCTGGAGGAATTGTTCAAACTGCCAATGATATTCATCGATATGTAAGATGTACTCTTCTCAATTCAACGAAACCCTTTGAAGACGTGGTGAAATCAGCACAAGATTCTCTTCGATGGTTATGCCATAGAAAGTTCCTCGAATGGAGTGATGAAACTAAGTTATACACCACTACACCCCTTGGACGTGCATCATTTGGCAGTTCTCTCTGTCCAGAAGAATCACTTGTAAATATCTTTATCCTTTCTTCATTTCTGAAGTGCAGATTCATATTTTTTTTTTTATCTATAACTCGTAGATTGGTAACTTTGACCTGCGCACTCCACATGTTTTTTTAAATAATTGATTTTAGTATCAACATATACCATGTTGAGCGTATTTATAGAGCAGATGATGTAGGCAATCAACTAACTTTGGATCCTGTGTAGATTGTGCTGGACGATCTCATGAGAGCAAGAGAAGGTTTTGTTCTAGCTTCAGACTTGCATTTGGTATACTTGGTAACTCCCATTAATGTAGATGTGGAACCAGATTGGGAACTGTACTATGAAAGATACATGCAGTTATCTTCTTTAGACCAGGTACTTTCACTATATCTCCTCTTCTGTTATGGTACCCCAGAAGAAATTTTGGTTGTAGTTCTGGAGTGGTCGTACAAAGTTACACAGCATATCGTAGCCCTGTTTCACATTAAGTGTTTTTCTTTTAGCTGTTCTTTCCATTGGAAACATGCTAAATCATATGCGCATTTGTACTAATTTTCCAATTATATTTTGATATGTTTATTTGTTCTCTTATCTTTACCAATCATTACATTCATATCAATTTAGACAATGATTCATTATTCATATTAACTTCAGTTGCAAGACAGATACCACTGAAAGGAGGTTTAGTCTCATTGAACTTTTCCTAGTAGAAATTATGAGAGTCTGCCATATGGTTCCCTAAATTTACTGTCAACAGGGACGAACTGCTTTTATTTGTCTGATGTTTTTCAGGATGATAGACCAAGCTGCTTATAGCTTCTTGCTTCTTCAACAGTTGTTCGATGAATCTCTCATATATATTTTTTAATGCAGTCTGTTGGCAACCGAGTTGGAGTAAAAGAACCTTTTCTGATGCGTATGGCTCATGGCGCGCCTTCTAGATTTCTGCACAGATCCAGGGATAGTGGCAAAAGCTTGCAGGGAAAATATGATCACAAACCTGGGACGTTAACCCATGGCGTGCTCTCGGATGAGCAAATGCTTAGAATGTGTAAACGGTTCTATATTGCTCTTATCTTGGCCCGGCTTGTGCAGGTAAACTTGTTTTATGCCATGGGACAATCAACCATGTTTTGACTGTACCTACTATTTGTTATGCTTATGCAATATCTGTATATACTCTCTCCGTCCACAAAAGAATTTCCTATCTTTCCTTTTTGGGACGTCCACAAAAAAACTTCTTACCTATTTTTGGACTATACCCCACCACTTATAATTACTTACTTTTCACTTTTTCACAACTCCCAATATTAATTATAACACATTTTTACCACTCTCAATACACTAAACAATTTTTTCTCTACTCTCAATACACTCAACAACATTTTTCTTAAAACTCGTGCCACTCCCTCCTAGGAAGTTCTTTCATGGACGGAGGGAGTATTATATTTCTCTCTTTTCCCCGGCCTAAGGCTGGTAAAGAAGGCAACCTCTCCGGAGTACTTATTTTTTCTTTCCTCAATCTTATCATTTCATCTTATTAAGTTTGTAGTAGCTGAATTATTGACCATTGTTTATACTTATGTATAATTTAAACTAGCAAGTTACTTTCTCCTATGCTGTTATCAAGTTGGGTCCATGTGTAATGATAGAATTTTGTGATGCTGGACAAATAGGAAGTACCTGTTGGTGAAGTTTGTGAAGGTTTTAAAGTTGCCAGAGGCATGGTTCAGGCCTTACAAGAAAATGCTGGAAGGTTTGCATCAATGGTTTCAGTGTTCTGTGAAAGGCTTGGTTGGCATGACCTTGAAAGTTTAGTCGCCAAATTCCAACATCGTGTTTCATTTGGAGTTAGAGCAGAGATTGTAGAACTTACTGCCATTCCTTTTATTAAGGTGTGTGAACTGCTTCTTATTGAAATAATGTAAATTTAGATTTGATTTCTTAACTGCTTCTTGGATATTTAGGGTTCCCGAGCTAGAGCACTCTATAGGGCTGGTTTACGAACACCTCAAGCCATTGCTGAAGCTTCAATTCCTGAAATTGCCAAAGCGCTTTTTGAATCTTCTTCATGGAGTGGTCAGGGTAAGTTATATATATATATATATATATATATATATATATATATATATATATATATATTTGTTTGGCCTCTGGTGGGTTCATGAATATCTTTGATATTTTAACTTCGGTTTTCAGTATATATGGTTCACATGGTGTACTAGTCATAGGCTAATATGGATCAATTACTTATGGTAGACATGGAGGGTGCCGCACAAAGGAAAATACAAATGGGAGTTGCCAAGAAGATTAAAAATGGTGCTCGGAAAATAGTTCTTGAAAAGGCTGAAGAGGCAAGGGTTGCTGCATTCTCTGCCTTCAAGTCTCTTGGACTTGATGTTTCTCAGCTCTCTCGGCCATTAGAGGCCCCTCGAAAAGAGCCTGCATCATCGTCAGAAGAGGAGTCTACAAGTAGCTATGCTTTCCTTCAGCATTCTAAGAACATTTTAGACTCTCCATCGGTTGTCGTCAGACGTGTTGAGGGAGACCAACCTATAGACCCTCTACCAGCTGGTTCAGTTGAGGAAAATTCAGCAGGAAATGCAGGTGGTAAAATGCATTTGGAAAAATGTGTGTTGATTGAACACACTACTAATCCCGTTAATGGAAAGATACATATTACTAATAACTGCACCAGTAATCCAAAAGGGTTCGCTCCTGATCCATCAACAGATATTGGTGGCGTTAAGCGTCAGTTAACAGAGAATATTGATCATGTTGGAGAACAGCTGCCCGAAAATAAAAATATATGCATGGGAAGCAGGGTAAACAAGCTAGAAAAGGGTCCTGTCAGTGTAATTAGTATTCCTGGCGGAGTCGATTCTTTTTTGGATCTATTGGATGCTACTACTGAGTTCTTTTTTGATATACATTTTACTAAAAAATCTGAACTGAACTCTACTACTCCATTTGAGATACATGGCATAGCCATCTGCTGGGAGGATTCTCCAGTGTATTACTTAAGTATTCCAAAGGACATATCCCGCTATAACAGCAAACAAGATGATCATTCTATGGGCAGCAAGGATGTTCTACCGCTAAATATGCAGGTGGAGATTGCCAAGAAGAGATGGACTAGGTTTGGGGCTATAATGGGGAAAATGGATGTCAGGAAGTTCACTTGGAACTTAAAAGTTCAAATTCAGGTGCTAAAGCGCCCTGCTGCTTCTGTCCACAAGTTTAGCACCCCACATGGAGGAATCAAAAGTTTGGGTTTGGATCTTATAGACAATTCATATTTTATGTTTTCTCCTGCTCATGTGAGGAATGCAATTGATCTGTGTGTCGTAGCATGGATTCTTTCGCCTGATGAGGAGAAAAGTTCTTCTCCTAATCTGGAAAAGGTAATTTTGTTGCTCTTTTGGTTCTGTTTATGAATTGGATGTGGTGTTTTTAAGAAAATAAATTTGTTTTTATTCTCAAATACTGTAGTAAATGTCTTGTGTCACTTCTAGGGTGTGATTCTACAGCAGTCCAATTCTGATATTGGTTTGGTTTTATTAATACAAAGATGGACAATAGCTATAGAAATATTGATATATATACAAATATTTAAATTTCATCATAATAGTTCTGGTGATTTTTAGTTGTCAGAAACAGTCTCTCAAGTTACAGTCTTGACAGGAAGCTAAAAGGAGGTTATCCAGCGATGCTGCTGCATCCACTAACCGTAGTGGTAGATGGAAAGATCAGACGCGGAGAGCTGCACATAATGGATGCTGCCGCAGAGTCGCACAAACTCGAGCTTTGTCTTCTATTCTATGGAAATTACTACACTCTGAAGAACTAATTGAACCACTTATAACCGTTGAAGTTCGATTGGTAAGGGATCCTATATTGCCATCAGAGGAAAAAGTTAACCATATTTCAAAACATAAATAACATATCCATACACAGGCACAGCTCCTATGGACTGTTAAACTTGGAAAAGAGCAACTTAATTTATGATTTTACTTTCAATCCAAATGGTAAACGATGGCATTATCTAATATGGTTTTTATCCAGAAAGTTGAAAGGATTCAGATATAAAGGCATTGTTTTTGCTTTCTTCTGTCTTGTTTTCTTTCGAACTTTTTTCCTGCTATATATTTTACTTCTTGTTTAATCCAGGTTCTGTCAAGTATACCGGGTCTCCATTTGTAGTGTTTCTTTCTTTGAAAAAAAGAAAAAAACTTTAGGTTTCTATGTAATACTTGCTAAGTGATTTACTTGTAGGTCAATATTCTTGCTGATATGGAGATATTGGGAATTGGTGTCGACATGGAAGGATGCCTTAGAGCGAGGCAGGTGCTTGGAAAAAAACTGAAGTTGCTGGAGAAGGAAGCTTACAGATTAGCTGGCAAGACATTCTCATTATCAATGCCTGCTGATATAGCAAATATTCTCTATGAACATTTGAATCTGCCCATGCCTGAAGGTTACGAAGGGAAGAACCACCACAGCACTGACAAACATTGTCTGGAACTGCTCAGGTACTAATGGTTAGCTGAGCCTTGCTGATGCAATCCTGGCACAATTGCGTACATCACAATTTTCAATCACTGATCTAGATTCCCTATAGTTTGTGGGCCTAACAAAATTTTGCTCTATTTCAGGGACGAGCATCTTATAGTCCCAGTTATCAAGGAGCATCGGACATTGTCTAAGCTCTTCAATTCTACTTTGGGATCAATTTGTTCACTTGCTAGGCTCTCTGTGAGGGCCCAGAAGTACACTCTGCATGGTCGTTGGCTCCAGACATCAACAGCAACTGGCCGACTGTCAATGGAGGAGCCTAACCTCCAGGTTTGTTTGTTGTGGCATTTCCTTTTCATGTATTGTTTTTATTCTTATCACAAAAGTCATAATGTATTATGCTGCGTTTGATCTATGTGAACTGGGCACAGTGTGTTGAGCATATGGTTGAGTTCAAAACAAATGAAGTTGATGGGGAATCTTGTGCCAGCCACTATAAAATCAATGCTCGTGATTTCTTTGTTCCTACTCAGGTAAAGTTGCATTAGATTCTCAAACTCAAGATGTCTTTGTGCTTATTCTTTCACGAGTCAGGAGTTATGCCACAGTATATTCATATGCATCTTCTACTTTGTTATCTTGTTGCAGGACGATTGGGTACTTTTAACTGCAGATTATTGCCAGATAGAGCTGAGACTTATGGCCCATTTCTCAAAAGATTATTCATTGATTGAGCTGCTAACTAGTCCCCAGGCTGATGTCTTTACCATGATTGCCGCAAAATGGAGTGAGAAACATGAGTCTAGTGTGAGCTCACAAGATCGAGAGCGAACAAAGAGACTGGTTTATGGAATCCTCTATGGCATGGGGCCAAACACACTGGCAGAACAGTTGGACTGCAGTGCAGATGAAGCTGCGGAAAGAATTCAAAACTTCAAGAAATCGTTCCCTGGGGTTGCGTCCTGGCTTCAGGAAGCAGTTACATCTTGCCATAAGAAAGGGTGAGGCAAACTAATATTGATGAAAAAATGTTTCTTACTGCCGAACGATTTTTTCTTAGCTGCAATACTTTCATATAGATTTATCTAACTCTTATTTCAAGTATATGTATATATTCTCTCATCATATTTTTCCCTCTTGTAATAACAAGATCCTTTCTGCTGCAGTTATGTAAAGACCCTTAAGGGACGAAAACGTTTCTTATCAAATATTAAATTTGGTAACAGTAAAGAAAAATCCAAAGCTCAGAGACAAGCTGTGAATTCTATATGTCAGGTGAATTTCTTTTGCTGGTGAAATTTTACATACTTGCTATTCTGGTAGTGGGTTTTTAGTTTCAGATGTTAACTTCTTTCAACTTTATGTTTCTAGGGATCTGCTGCCGACATAATAAAAATTGCGATGATATGCTTACATGATGTGATTGGTGATGATTCTGAAGCATTTGCCCCAAGTTTTATAGATGCCGAAAAATTTCAATTGCTTAAAGGTCGCTGTCGGATCCTTCTACAGGTAATTGGTTGAAAAAGTACCACATGTTATGCTTGCTTATGTATTTCTGTATCAATATATCCTCCAATTTATCGCTCTTACTGGCAGTAGTGAAATTGTACCTTTCATGCTTAATTGGTTCACATCTTGGTTTTTTTTTCTTTTTTATCCGCTATTTTTGGGCATTTGTCTCTGAAGCTTGTGAGTTTGATGGACATGTCTGTGGCCGTCACGTCAGGTACATGATGAACTCGTGCTGGAAGCTGATCCTTCAATTGTAAAGGAGGCTGGGTTGTTGCTCCAAACATGCATGGAACGAGCCGTCTCACTTCTAGGTATGGTGTTAAAAAAATTCATCAGGTTTGTTGTCATTTGTCTAATTCATGGAATGCCTACAATTCCCTGGCTTCGGTAAAGGTGCTCCTTCACTACCTCCCTTTACATATATGCAAGTGTATGTCTTCAAACGGTGAAAATTGGTTGGCCTCAAAAAGTTTAAATGTATATGCATACAAGAGAGTTACACTATAGCAGCTCTCAATCTCTCCAAATCCACTAAATTGTCAGTCCAAAATCTTCACTCTCGATAAACATGAATCGTATTTCATAATCAAGTGCACTGACATGGCTTACCCTAAAGAAACTTATGTAGAAAATAACTCAATTCTTGCTTTTCTATGTATTCTGAGCCTATATTATTGTTATGTTCAAGCAGATATTGTTCTCAATAATAATTCTTCTTTTCGTGTATTGCAGTTCCGTTGCCTGTCAAGATAAAACTCGGGAAAACATGGGGTTCGTTGGAACCTTTTGATCCTAATTGTTAGCTAGTCATGAGCTATACTTCATTAACACTTATATATGAGGAAACAGTTTGATCTTTCAGTCTAAGGTAATGATGTCTCTACAACGTTTTTTTTTTCAATCCTAAATTTTGCCAAGCGACATATCAATATTTTTTATCCGAAGTCCGGTTGCTTTCTCAACTAGTCACCAACGAAAAATACTCAAACTCCTTTCATTCCACTTCATCTCCTAACTTGGCTTTTCTTGGACTGGTTTCTTGCAGTTGTCTTTTCATTTCCTGTTGCTTGTACATACAATTCGCTTGGCCATGAACTCGAGCTCAACGACTGCTAGCCATGCTCGAGTGAAGAGAACCAAACGCATACGTTTGGAATGAGGCACTACAACAAAAAAGATATATTGAGGCACTTAGGTAGAGACACTTTTTTATCAAGTGCCTCTAAATATATTTTTGGGACACTTATTAAATATTAATTAGATATAGAGGCACATAGTTAATAATTTCACTAATTAAAATCTTTTGGCGGAAGGATTCGCGCACTCCAGTTTTCTCTCTCATTTTGGCGGAAGAACTCCCACGTCTTAAATCTCTTTCAATTTCACTCAAAACCTACCAATTGCCCTATCTCACACTCGACTCTCTCCTTTATCACACTAATTTTCCAATCTACGTTAGCATAAAAATACAAAATCTGAAAATCCTTTGAATTTTTCACCATTGTGCCGCCGATATCTCCTGGAGCAGCACATCTCTTGCGCCAACCGACATCCCGCAGCTGCGCTGTTGTCACTGCTGAGCGGCCGATTTCTGCCGACGTGCGCTGCCGATATCCAACATCTGCTTTCAGCCACTGTTGCGATTTGCAGTATCCCCAAATTAAAAGCGTCTTCTACGGTGAAGAGCAATCGCACAATCGTCACCTGTTAGTGTTTTACCCTCTTTAATTCTGTCTATTTAGTTTTGTGAAGTCCCCAATCACATTATTCCCACGTTATGGTTGAACTCTGATTTTACCACTTATTTGTCAAATCTTTTCCCTCTCATAACTCATGACTTTGTTAAGTGTGTTGCCTATGTGTGATTGGTCAGTTTGGTGTTAGTTCGGAAGCATTGGTGAATATCAAAAGCTATTGTTTATAGTGAATATTGCTCTAGAACCTTAATTTGATAATAACAGTATACCATTTTGAATTTAAGACTTTGGTGGACTTGATAGGGCCTGATGAATAGATGATCTGTTAGAATATTTTGCTTGATATGGTTGTTCGTTTATAATGCAGCTGAGAATAGTTTGTTTACTTTCATCTTCATTTTTGGTTGGTTTCAGATAGATCTTCGGGACAAGCCTGCACTTGAGATGCCTTTTGCTTCTCAAAAGTAAGTCTTCTTAAGTTATGTGGTTTAGTTGTGACCCTCTTCTTCAAGATTATTGTCCACAGACTACAATGATCATATTGATTTTTAATGTGTATATTTGCATCCATGAGTTTTCTATGTAACAGCTTCACACCTCATTCACACATGATGTTGTATATTATGTTTTATGCTATTGGTGTTTATGAATTATGCTCTTGGGGTTATTATCTTGATGAATTCAGTTTATGTTCTGTGTGAATACCACTATTGAATTTGCAATCAACAAGTCATGGTTTTATTTTCCATTATATTTGCTCTAAATTATTTGATCTTAGATTGTTGCTGAGTGCGTTTTGTTTAGCCTAATTTACTTTCTGATCTGTTCATGGTTACAATGCTGCATTTATGAAGTTTCTAATCATGTCTTTTATTTTCATGTTTTTAGTAACATATATCATGACGAAATGTATAATTTATTTATACACGGAAAATGTGAAACATGAGAGGGAGGAGAAAATATTTATATACATATATGATCTACTGTTATATATATGTTTTTTTTTGTTTCTCAGCTGATATATTGTTTCTCATCCATACCCATAGAAAGCTTCTAAAATTGGTATGCTCGATTTCTATTTAACCATGCTCAAAGTGGCAAACTTTAGAAACCTAACTTTTTTTTTTGTTTTATTTTGAAGCTCCAGTTCTTTCACAAGAGTGACTATCCTTCCATGGCTCGGCTGCTGTTCCTGATAACGGATTCGGAAGGAGGCCTAATCCTTCTGCAATACTAAGAAATGAAACTACTGCATCTATACCTGGCTGGACAGAGAAACCCTTGTAGAATACCAATTTTTCGCATACAACTCGAAAAAGAGATGAGAAGGCAGTACCTGCCTTATTGGCTTATTTTTTTTATAGTCTACTGTTTAAAGCAGTAAAAGATTTTAATCATCTATTCAGGTAATTATCAATTCCAATTCCAGTACTGATAAGATGGTCAATCATATTTTTATGAAATCCGCATAAAAAAAAAGTTAATGAAGTTCAAACTCGTCATATTTTATGTGCTGTAATTTTTGCTTGTGATAGTGGTCATCTTGAGGTGTATGTATACTGCACTATAATTGCTTCTGCTTTTCATTCATCGATTTAAACTTCTAGCTAATGTGCACCTGCAGGCTAATTTGATATTTGAATCTGGTTTTCTTGCTTATCTACTTCTACTTTAGCCTTGTTACGTATTACATGCTTCACTCTGCCGTCTGCAATCTTGCTGGATTACATTAACCTTTCTCTTTTGTCCAAGCTATACTGTAATTTTTAGTCTACACTGGTATCTGACCTATTACTGTCTTATTGCTTTAAAGGATATACTAACCTCTATTTTTTTTTCTGAATGCAGTTCTCCCTGATTTTGGTCAAGTGTACAGTTTCATAGGCAGTGTCTTTGACCCAAATGTGACTGGCCATTTGCATAAATTGAAGAAGATGGACCCAATTGATATTGAGACAGTATGCTTTCTAAACTTGATTCTTCTGATCCATTTGTAGCTGCAAAATTCCTCTAGAAGTTAAGGATTAGAAACCTCTTTAGAAGTCGAATGGATTTGATCACCTAATCAAAACTATGACCTGATTTAGTCAGTGAAACAAGAAGCAGAGGTTTTAATAGTGTATAATCGACAAGTATGTGAGATGCTTTTCTTAATGAAATGTGTGTAGGTAATTTACCTTGTGAAGACGAAGGTCACTTTTGCACATTCCTTTAGAGCTGTAGTGTATCTTCACTAGTTTCAGCCCTGTCTTTCTTGAATGCTCTATGAAAGCGTGCAATGGTGCTTTGCTCTATGTTGTCCACTTGTCACTAGTTTACTGTATTTTCTGTTATTGAGTTATTGTTGGTTTTCATCTAAACTAATTTTTGGTTGATTATACTATCTAATCCTTAACAATCATCTCAGATATTTTGTATCTTAGTTATATGTGTTCTTTTATTTGGCACTTAGCAGCCTATCTGCATCTAATATGATTAACAAAGTAGAATATTGAAGTTCAAGTTTGAGTTTGTGGGATTCTCTGTTGGTAATTCTAATTAGTAACTATAATTGTCACAACGCTAAACATGGCACCTTCCTCTCTCCCTCATGCATCTCAGCGGCAAATGCAGTGTTACTTTTACTTTGATCAAAGAAATCCAGTTCTCTTCTCTGAATTGACATTTAAATATGGTAAGTGTAAGCTCATAACATCTCATGATCTCTGTCTTTGTCTCTTAAACAGGTACTATTGTTGATGAGAAATCTCTCGAGCAATTTGGCTAGTAGTGATTTTGAGGATCATGTAAGTGCAAAATTACCATGAGCATTAAACTATTTGTTCAAGGGCAAATTTCTGGTTTGCTCATACTCTCTCTGCATTCCCTATATATTATTCGCCTAATTTATTGTGCTATTTTATGTTATGATCAATTATTACTTTGTCAATATCATATCTGTCTTGATTTTAATTGAAGCTGTGAAATGTATTTTGACTACATGTCATTTAACCTATCAATTATACCATTGTTGCAGAGAAGGCTGCTTTCATCATATGAGACTGACCTCGACAAGGATGATGCTTTTGATGTAACTGATTCTATCCTTTGTAGCCAATCTGAAGGTGCAGGCTAACTTTGTGTATTATTGTAGCCAAAAGAATATGATATGATTGTATTTGTACAATAAGTGTCTTTTTTACACTTATTTATATAATAATTTTAGAGCATACATTTTTAATACTACGGATAATAGTGTCTCTAATTTCTTTTGAATGTCAAAATAAGTGCCTCATGTGTTCATCTTAAGACACATAAGTGTCTCATAATATTGATCTCGAGACATAAAATGAATTATGGAGGATACATATTTTGTGTCCCGATATTTAAGCAAAAGACACAAATAAGTGCCCTATAACATTAATTTGGGGACATAAAATAAATTTTGAGCCTACACATTTTTTGTCCCGATACATAATCAAAAGACACAATAAGTGTCCCATAACATTGATTTGGGGACAAAAAATAAATTTAAAGATACACATTTTTTTGTCCCAATAAATAATCAAAGGACACAATAAGTGCCCCAATATTTCTTTTGAAGGCACAAATAAATATCCCTATAAACTTAACAATAGGATTCGAAATATTTTAAAGGGCACTTTTATGTGCATCTACAAATCAATCTTGGGGCATATTAAATTGTCGGGTAATCTATTGATATCGAGGCACATAAAAAGTGCCCATAACCCTATTGGGACACGATACTTGGAGGCACATGTACTAAGTGCCCCGAAAATAAGAAGTGCCCCAATAGAGCACATATTGGGGCACTTTTTGGTGTCCGGAAAACCATTTTTTGTTGTAGTGAGGAGATGGAAATCATCAAGGTAGGAAGTCGTTTCACCGTAGATTTCACCTTACATTCTCTTGGAAAAATAATTTATTTTGGTTTTCATTATCATGAAAGAAAGACTCACAGTCTGATACATATATCCACATATCATACATATATGTAGATATCCGAATTCTAAAATACATCCACACACACACACACTAAATAACATGTATATATAGATGCATATGCTTATTTCTCTAATTCTTTGAAGCCCACACAATGTGATTCTCAGGTAGGTAATGGCAGACTGGGACAGACCCGGGCTTCACCTTGAGCACCTGGAAAGCCAAGTGCTTCGGGTTCCACTCCGACGTGTCCCTATGGCACACGGCCACTGCTTCTGCCTTGGACCCTCCGGCTCCCACCAACGAGACCCCGTAAGCCACCGTGGTATCAGTCTTGTGGCAGTAGAACACGGCGTATGCATACTCCTGCTTGTGGCACACCACTACCGGCTTGTCGCTCGGCATCCTCGTCACGGCCTCGATGCGGTACACTTTCTGCTCCGCGCTCTCGGCCTCGGTCGACACCGCCCTCGCGTCCTTCCCTAAAACGAACGTGCTGAAATCGACCATCGACTCCAAGGAAGTCGCGCAGAACCTCTCCTCTCCCACCAACTCCGTGTCCTCGCATTCTTGGATGGTTTTCTTGATCGCCTCGGCTTCATCGGAGTCGGGCTTCACGGAGAACTCGCTGTAGATCTCCGGCAACTTGCTCGAGGAGAAGGGGATCGAGTCGGCAACGTGCCGCGGCAGGAATGTCTCGACGTTTGCAGGTTTTGAGAAATGCAGGTTCATCTTGTTGCCTGCATACAAGTCTTTCTCTAAGAAGAAGAGGGCCACGTTGGGGTCGTCGTGCAGCTGAGACTCGGTGGCAGCATAATGGTATATGAACGGGCTCTGTCCGGGTGCGACCCGGACGTAGACGGGTCTGCCCCTTCTGTTGTGTGTTCCGACGGTGACGCCGCCACCTTTGCCGCCGACGCTGACGTGGGTGTTGTTATTGTTGTTGACGTTCACTCCGCCGCCGCCTACTCCGACGGATGTGCTCTTGTCTTCCAGCCATTCTGGGCGGAGGAGATATGATAGTGTTAGAGAGAGAGAGTAGAAGATATTGCTGGATATATGATAGAATTGATTTGCATGTTACTGAAATCCAGAGCAAAACTAGTTGACATTAATAAAAATGGATCAAGAAATACTAAAAGGGGAAATGATGGATCTGCAGAAAAATAGAGAATAAATGTCTATATACTCTTAAATTGACTAATACAGAATAAATACATAGTAATCTTAATATATGTTCATCAAGAAATTCACCAATTTATTTGAAACAGCACTTTTCTTGATAATTAATTATCTGTGCTTAAAAATCATGCAAATATTTCTACCAAAAATTGTTCCAATCAATTAAACTAATTTAATTACACATTTGACTGTCAAGATTATTCTCAACCAAATACTATAAACATTACTTGAAATATAAATACAAATATTAGGTTTAAAATATTTTTGTTATTAACAGTTTCAGAGATCAGACAGCCATAGCTAAACTGGAAAACACAAAAAGTTTATCAAACAAAAAGTATATGTGTATATTAATCTACTTATGTCTCATCTCCTACAATTTTATAATTACATATATATAATTTATATATGCTATATATATAGTATATTACCAGATGTTGGCTGCAGCAATTCTTTTACAGCTTTAGGCATGGGAGTGTTTGGCAACACAGAATTCCAATACTCCTCTGAAGGCAAAGCTGCATGGCTCACAACTATTGCCACCTGCAATTTTCATTTCATCCAAACACAACCCAAGTTAATTAGCAAAAATAAAATGAAAAACAATATTCTAATTTAAAGAAGATCAAATTAATAATAATAAAAAATCCTCAGTTATCCACCCATATATAAATATATGTATATTAACAAAAACCAAATGCTCTCTCTCTCTCTCTCTCTAAGTTATGACTCACAGAGAGAAATGCAATGAAGGGCAGAATCTTGAACTCCATGATCCCAAAATGTGGAAGTTTGCAACTCAAAATTCAAAAACAATGAAAAGGGCTTCTTCTTCTACAACGTGGAAGAAAATGAGATGATCTGCACACTTATTTATAACTCATAAATACACACACTCACATGTACGTATAGTTACGTAGATGATGAGAAAAAATAAAATTAAAAAAAAATCACTGCGCCACGTCACCACCTAAAAGCATGACTAGTAATTTAATCCCAACGGCACAAGCCTCTCTAAATCGAAACAATTTAATGCAAACTTAAATGTATTTATAATTATTATCGATATAAATATTCTTTATATTTATGCACATACACTGTCACGCATCGACTGATTATACTATAGTATAATTAATGGTTAAATAGTTTGGTGGGGGGGGGGGGGGGGGCGAAAATTTAAATGTCCAAGGAAAATTGAGCATTTGGCTTTTAATATGGAGGTGGACTATTGCCATCCAATATTATTTTTTGATGTGAAACTATTTCGAAATGAATTTGCAAGTCGTTATTGTGGATTAAATTGGTGGGCTATGTTGCAACCCTAAACTATCAACTACCAATATTTATTAGTGTTTTGGAGGGGAGTTGGGGGTTAATATTAATATTAACATAATTAATATATCCCCTTATTTCGCAACTCTTAAATGAATCTTACTTTTTTTGTTTTCTAAACATAAATGAATCTCTTACTTTGGTAATGCACTGTCTGGAGAATACGGAAGGCGAGAAACGGGCTTATATTTAAGAGGATTAATTAATCCAGATATCAATAAGATTGTGGAAGGTGTGAAGATTAACTCTTGGAGATGGCTACGCTACGTACACACTTTCCTTGTTCGTTTTGCTATTCATTAACGGACTGTTGCTTAATTATATCCCGAACTTTGTATCTCTTCTAGTAAGTAATATTGTCCTTTAGCTTTTTGTAAGGGTTGAGTACCCCTTATACTAATTATTTATATACGTATTTTTCTATTCAGATCTTTAAAAAAAATGAATCTTACTTCTAGACATGCTTAAAAGTAGAGAAGAAATGTTATGATCTTTTTCTTTGTAACGATAATATTTTGAATAAGGTAAATGAATTAAAATACACAAATTTTGGGATATGACTTTAATATTATACTTAAACTTTTTTTTTCCTCCCAACGCGAGAAGAACGATTAGTTTTCAAGTATTTCGAAATTGAATAGTTTTAAGCTTTGAAAAAGTAATCTTAAAATATGAATAGTATACCTCTCAAGAAAGAAAATAATATTAATATTGTAATATTGTAAGGTAAGAAGTTAATATCAAAATCCCAAAACGAGTGTAAAATACCGATTGAGTGCCGAAAATGTACATTTACACCAATAAATGGAGCTTAAATTGTTGTTGAGAGTATCTATGTTTGACTCAAGTTGGACACGTGTTACATATAAAGTTAGTTGCCATTATTAAATGATTCATTAAAAATCATAGATTTGGGTTTCATCAAAAAAATAGCGACACATAGTCTATATATATAAGCCTCTAATCTATAGCTAATATATAAAAGTCATCCAACAAATTTTGGGTTTCTATGAATTGTTCTAGAATATTTTTCAGTGTTCGCATTGAATTTCAAGATTTATTCTCAATTTTGGCTTAAAGTAGAATTATTTTTGTGACCTACTTTCGTAACTTTTCTGTTGAAACAAAATGTAAATATGTTCTCTTATTTGGGTGCTTTTAAATACATTCATATGAAAAAGTCTAATGGCTTCTTGCATTACTTTTAAGAACGTTGTATCGCTATGTAACTGTTGTTAATTAATTGAGGCACTCTCCCGTGCAACCGATTGCACCGTGCAATTGATTTCTGAATGACACTACTTCAACATACAAATGATACTTAAAGATCTTCAAGTGTCATTTGTATGTTGAAGTAGTGTCATTCGAAAATGTTCAAGTGTCATTTCCTGAATGAAGTAGTGTCATTCTGGAAACCAGTTGCAAAGGAGTATTTGTGTAATTAATTAGCAATATTTTAGCATCAATCGTTGTATGATCAAATTTTCAAACCCATTAACAATACAAAAACGTATGAACATGACATAAACAAGTTCTTAGAGTGTTGGATTGTTCTAGAAATCCAAGGTAAAAAGCTCTACAAAGAGAGAGGAAAGTTCTATATTTTGTTCTCGAAAAAATAAAAGTAGGGTTGACTGCAACAAACAATATGATTTTTTTTACCAAGTAATAAAATTGTGACATGAATTTTAAAGTGTTATATATAGTTACAACACTACCTTTTCATTTGATTGCAATTATATATAACATCCCAAAATTTTCATCAATAAAACTAACTAGGTCATTCTAGCAGTACATGATAAAAAAAAAATAATAATAATGCTCATTCTATCTAAATCGACTTGGCCATTTTTTCTCGACATGATTATTTAAAAGGGTAAAATTGTAATGTACTAATATAAAGAAATCATATAAATTAAGGTAAAAGTTGTATTATTCGCAACAATTAAGACCCATTAAGATTGTATTAAACAGCCGCCTAAGTTGTACATAATCTTCATTTAATGAATTTATATTATTATTTGTTTTTTTTTGTTTGGATTCGGGGTTTTAATTTCTTGCTTATGAAAAATAATAGTAAGAAATAATGTGGGTACCTCACCGATATAATCCTTGAGTTCTAAGTGGGAATAATTTTAATTTAAGTTACTATTGAAACTTTTAATATTCTTTTTCTTGTTTTTAGCATTAATTAGTAGTGTAAAGTAATTAATTATTATTAACTTAAAAGTATTTACGAGAGAAAAATAAATAAATAAAAAGTGTAAAAACTTGTCCAGAGATGATTGAATTATAGTACTTCATTTTATTTTTTTGGTCAAAATAGATATTAAATTTCAGACCCAAGTTAATAAATGTGCTGTAAGATGATTTTTGGGTACCTCTGGTAACTCTATTAATGAAAATATTTTTCTTGATCAAAAAAATAAAAATAAATAAATGTGATGTTGGAAACTCTTTAACTCAACAGAAAACCTAACTGGGCTTTGTTAAAGACCATATATATTGGATTTTTAAAAGATAGTAGTTTGCAATAGTTCATGAAAATATGGGCCTAACATATGTTTCATAGTCTATTTTATGATAGGCCCAAATATGCACATTTTTTGTCATTGTTTTTTATTTATCTATTTTATGAAATCATCCTACAGATCATAATTTTATCTCCCAACTCAATACTCTTTAAAGAAAAAAAATTAAACTAATAAGTAAATAAATATATAGTAATCAAGAAAATTGTGAACATTTGATCCAACTCGACTTAACTTGATTTTAACACCCACTTGATGCTAAACAAGAGCTTTTTTTAAAAAATATTAAATCTTTATTCTTATCGAGCTCAATTTATGGCTAAATTTAAAATCCTATCAAAGTAAAATGACAATTTTTTTTTTTGATAAATTAATCTCAAAATATTAATAACCGAATAATTTGAAAAAAGGGTTGGCCCCCTTTGTTAATGGAAAATTCGGCCTACATTCCAAAACACTCAAATATTTAAATAGGAAAATGCGCACTAACGCTTCAAGTGAGATAAAAATTTACTTTCTTCACTAAATGCCCTTTTCCTCTTTCTACTTAAAATAAATAAATAAATAAAAGAAACTCCATTTTATAATAATTGAAGTCTGTGTGATCATCCACTTATTTAAATATTTTTTTTAATAAACGGCTTTTTCAGATGCACTTTGTGAGTTTAATTAATTAAATTAACAATTTTTCATCTCAAAGCAAATATGAACACAAAAAGAATATAGAGTTGAGTGCCGACATTGTTTCTATTTTTGTTTTTTTTCTTCTTCTTTTTAATTGCTTCACTTGTAAGTAGGTATACAATGTACGAGAAATCCAACAATTGACACGAATAAATCATTAGATCGGTTTTAAATTTTTAATTTGCTCAAATATGTATTTTTTGCACGTACATAATTAATTCTATATAACTATACAAGTAACTCAATTTTCCCACCATTTAATATTTTACAAATATTATTATATTTAGCTGATGAGTTAGAAAAATTTATTTGATAGGCTCGATTTATCAAACACATTAATGGAATTCGAATTTATGAAATTCTTACCACAATCACCTCCAAAGAAATATTATTATTATTATTATTGTAGTGTGGTTGTTGATTTATTAGACTTATCTTTAATCAAACTAATTAATTTATAGTTTTAATTATTCTACTAACTGAATCATACACCATTGTTGAGATGATTGGTTTATTTATCATATCTATTGGTTCATAATTAATTACAGGCAACTAAAAAACCCAAATTTGTGGAGGATGAGACAGGTTTATCCTATTTTTATAGCTTAATAATTGTGTTGTGTTTATCATTAGAGTTAAAATAAGAGAGATAACTATGCTGTTATTCCATACTTGGAAATATTTGCGAGAATTGGGAAATAGGATGTGAATAAATTAAGAAGAGCTAGATCACTCAGAAATGTGAGTGGGACTCTAGCCAAAATCTTGATAATTAATAATTTAATTACTTTCTTTTCTTTAACATTAATTAATAATGTAAAAGAAATTCTATGCAGAAAGCTGTAAAAAGTGCTTTATATCACAAGAAAGTGAAGACCCTACTGCTGTCTTGTCAATCTTCTAAGAGAAGTGATTAGGAGCATTAATTAGTTAAAAATGAGGGAAAAGAGCAAACTTTATGCTCATGCTGATTTTTCTGTCTTATATATATAGTTTTGCCAATGGGAAAAGTGGAAAGAATATTTCCATAAAGTCACATTCACCCCATTTTATTTTATTTTTTCATTATACTCCCTCTCCGTTCATAACTGAGGCAGTTCTTTTGGGCACAAGATTTAAAAAGTTATTGTTTAGTATATTAAATATATATAATTATATGTGTAATTAAAGAGTTAGAAAAAAATCAAAAATAATTTTAAAAATAAGGAATTAATTTTAATTAGGGTAATTAAAAAAATAAGAGTGTAATTAATTTTATTAATTGAGTCTTAAATTTCCTAATTTTTACTAAAAACAGAAACGATTCTCTTTCGTTGGGACGACCCAAAAAGGAATACGACTCATTTTCGATGGGACATAAGGACAAGGAGTAAAAAACTTTGTAAAAGAAAATCAAATTATCTCTGTATATATATGCATACGGTTATGTTGTATTGAGAATATGCCTATTTTCGTGATAAATGAGAATAACGGATAAATCAATATATAATGTTGAATAAGTTGTTTGTAATGCATGAATAAACGTAATTCAATTAATTGGTGAAGTTTTTGCCCCCTCCAGAATTCAAACACAAATTTAAATGGTTATTCATGCAATACTAACAGCTTATTCAAACCTATATACTAGCTTATTCATATCAATTCTCATTTTAACAATATATGACCATTCTCATTGGAACCATCCCCATATATATGGTGTGATACCAAACATCGTTCCATGGCATATTATTCGTCTTAAGAGGGTAACAAGATTCGAATCTATTACTTTTCGGTTGCATGACTAACTGGATCATTCATGAAATTAAATAAGTTATTATTAAAGCCGACAAATTTGAGCCGGCCCAATGGCTTGAAAACAATCGAACCTAAAAACTCCGTCCAAAGAACCTATTGAAGGCTCTTTGGACAACTGGGTTTTAGGGGTAATGAGATAAATATTATTTCACTGAGTTCTACTATTGTTTTCCATGATAATTTAGACTTATTTAATTGTTTGCAAAAGCAAACATGTCTACTAATTTTATTGTTAAATAATGATTGAAAATCATACTATGTTCATTTTCACGAGTTTGAATTACGATTTCAAATTGAAATAATTCATATCACTATTATAATATTTTATTATTACCATACGATATTCGAAATTCAGAACTATATATATTCTTTCTTACGAGTTTGAATTCCGACCACTCTTGCAATAATCCTATTGGCCCCAAAGTGTAATTTTGATTCACATTCTTTTTTCTTAGATTGTTTACAGAATCCCCATATATATGTCTTAATCAAATGTAGAAAATTTTGATTTTCATTATTTTCTTAGATTATTTGGAGTATGCCCATAAGCATACATGTCTTAATCAAATGTAGAAGATGCATCGTTTGTGCACAATGATTCTTGATTGAAAATAAAGTTATCATTAATTTTTGCTATTAAAAAAAGGGAGTAAAAAGCTGCTGCTGCATGGTGATAAATATTTATATGAGGTGACAAACCTTGGGACACATTATTGCAGAATCTTTGCAGCAACATGGAGTTAAATCATCTTCAATTATGTCCAAACCAACCTGGATTATGACTGAAATGACTATTAGATTTGACTATTTGATTTTTATGATTCATATATATAATCATTTATTTAGATTTGGGATCAATCATTGATGTCATTTTAGTTTATATTTTTTTTTTATGATATCTCGGACTCTATGCAACATTGATCATTTGAAATGATGATGTATACACGATAGGGCTAATTCTTGAAAGAACAAAAAATCAAACCAATTTTGATTTTACACATATGTTTTACATATAAATTATTGCCGCAATAGTAACATGTTTTTCGACTTCCAAGTAAAATAGACACTTTCAAAATTTTCGATGATCGAAAAAATGACGCAGTGGGAATTTTTTTTCCCGAGCTGAAATTCCATATAATGTGTAATTGAATGTTGGCTTGATGAAATTTATACCATGTAGTTCTTGAAAAAACTTAGTCATGCATGCATATTTTACTGCAAATTGATCAAATGTATTTTCATTGATATGATTTATTGAATATGAGTAAAATCAGAGTTGAATAATGAATTGATGAATTTTTAGCAATTTACCCGTATTTATAAACCGGACTATATATTAAGAGTGGCAAGCATATTATAAATCGAAAGCTTTATTTTTTTGGTCAATACATTTATTTTGATTTTAATACCTTATGAACTGTTATTGAGATCATTAAAAGTTAAAACTCCGTTCATTTTTCCTTTAAACTTCAAATAATAAATAGAAAGAACAAATCAATCTTTGATTTTTCTATAATTAATAAATTTAATGATATAAATAACAGTTTATAACGTATTTAAAATCAAAATAAATATATACAATAAAAAGGATTAAATTGACTTGAATTAAACATGAGCGATGCTCACACTAAATATTTATATAAGATATATAACATAATATTTCTTTCTGTTTAAATGAAAAAAGTTACCAAGTTTATCACTTTTATAAGTTGTTCACAATGTCATCAATGCACAATGCTCATGAAAAGTCAACCCCTATATGATTAATAGCAACATTCTTTGCTTAGTTGACATGCAATTCGTTTTATTTATTTATTTTCACTTATAAAAGAAAAAATACATTCTTAGTCACCAATCCAATTAATCTCTTATTCCTTCTTCTTTTTCATCCCATGCTAGGTTCAATTACAAACGGCTTCATGCTGAAGTTCTATATATATATTTTTATTTTAATATCTTTTATTTTAGGTTCTACCTTTAATGATTGCAGTTACACTTACTCTAATTTCTGCATTACTTAATTATGCATGCTTTATTAATTGATCAAAAATTAATCCTTGTTTAAGTACTTCCAAAGTAAGCCTAGCTAGCTAGTAATCTTTTTAATCACCCTTGTTTATTTTAATCAACCTATTAGATTATTAATCATAACTATAATTAACAAGATCGTGTAACGTGATTGTACTCAATATATACTTTCCGCCCCATTATTATTTTTTTAAAATATTTCAGTAAATAAATGAGCTATTAAACATTGCTTGTGAACTCAAAGTCAACATCATAAGTGACTTTTTTGTTACTAGGTCAAACGAGATATAACTGCGCGTGCAATGGTGGAAATTAGGCCGGCCAAGTAATTAACCATCATCATAATTTATGTTAATTAATTTTATAAGTTGTTTATAATTTATTACTTTCCCCGTTTTATAAAAGAGTGTGTATGATTGTTAGTGACACAAATTTTAATAAATATTAAATGAGCGTATTTTTTTTTGAATTAATTATAGATTCAATAAATCTATGCAGCCACATTGTGGGCACAACAAACTAGTATATTAAGAAAAATCTTAATTTATTTAATTTATTTTTTTAAATAAAATAAAAATTAGTTATTTTATTATATTCTATACATTGTACTATTTTTTTAATTTTTTTGCATTTTTATTTTTAATTTATTTTTTTAATAAAAATAGAAAAGTTATCCAAAAATTGCACAAAAATAACTACAATGTAGAGAATATAATAAAATAATTAAATCTTATTTTTATTTTAAAAAATAAGTTAAATAAATTAAATTATTTTCTGTTTAGGTAAATTGTGGGTGGCCACAATGTGGCTATTTAACACTACTCTTATAGATTAGTGTATTAGTCCTATTAATGAAAGAAGGTGCCTACTTTTATTAGTTGAAGAAGGGATAAAAAAAAATGCACTCTTGGGCGACGTATAAAAGTAACAAAAAATGCATATTTTTATGGGACAAAGGGAATATATAAGATTATGGTTGTCATAAATAATGATAAAAGTATGATAAAGATATTCAAGATAACGCAGTAGAGTCAAAGGAATTGAGATTCAGTGTACTATACATTTGATGTCTCATTTTGTGTTTCATTTTTAATTTTATTTAATTTTTTATATATATATTTTTGTCCAATTTCAACTTTATATGCTTTAATTTAATTTTGTAATTATTAACTAGGATTTATTTCATCTAATTAGGGCATATAATTATTTTTTATTATTTAATTTCACTTTTATTAGTTAATAATAGGTTGATAAATTCAAAGTTATGGTATATAAAATTTTAAAATATTAATCTTTTTAAATAAAAATTAAGTATAGTTCTTAATACTATAATAAATTTTATTTTATAATAGATATTATTAAAATAATAAATATAAGCGTGGAATATAATGACACACATAAAATTGTGTGACACTGAGGGGGTGTATTCGTTGTGGAATTTGATGGATTTATATGGATTTTAAAAGTCTGGGTGTATTCGTTCAAGACTTTTAAAAGTCTGCAGAAATCTGGGTGTATTCGTTCAAGACTTTTAAAAGTCCATATAAATCTGGGTGTATTCGTTCAAGACTTTTTAAAATCCATATAAATCTAGGTGTATTCGTTATTCCATTGACTTAAAATCCAGAATGACTTTCATGGATTTCATCCAAAAAATACACACGACGAAATCCGGCCAAGAACCACGAGAATTGAAATCCATGAAGTTTTAAGCGAGCGCTGAGTTCCAGCGCCCGCTGCCAAGAAAAATGGTGGACATTAATGTCCAGCGCCCGCTGAGTTTTAAGCGCCCGCTGAGTATATGCAATTGACCTTACAATCAGTGACACTGGCTGAGAAAACAATGTACAGCATCAGAGCTTCACTCTTTGCTTACAATTAGCCCTTTCAGTTTGCCTGTTCGATGAATCACCGAATGAGAAAGATAGGTGGAAGGATAATATTCACTGAAAAAGTTCTCAATACTCTCACTGAAGGTTGGCTGGGTCAAATATGTAGTCCTGGCTGCGGCCCATATAAGCAAGGATTTTAAATCGAACTCTGTTTAACATCCTCAACAAAGAAGGTGAGCTGCGCGGTGGAGATGGAGCCCTTGTCTGAAGGCTGGCCGCCGCCTTGTGGGTGGAAAATAGTGGATTCCAGCACCAAAGCCTGCCGCCCATCATCACTCTTTTCCAAGAAACCATCAACAGAAAAATCTAGTCAGATTGCAGAGAGAGATTCTTGATTGCATATGACTGTATATCTGTGTGTGTTTGTGTGTGAGAGAGAGAGAGGGAGCTGACCAGGAAGGAAGAGAGGAGGGTGGAAGTGGATTGGAGTTTGAACATGTACGAATGCTTAAAGCAAGACATAAATGCACTGTTTAGGCAGCACTCATCCAAATTGAATTAAAATATTCCAATTAGAGTGACGTTTATCTTCACCATCTGCAAGAGCATCACAACGGATAAGCCAAAGCAGCTTTTGCATCACAACATGCGCCGAATATTGGAACTCGTTGGAACCCAGCGATCGCTGGGTTTCCAGCGGTCGCTGGGTTTCCAGCGGGTGCTGGGACTCCGCGGGCGCTGGTTTCATGGAATTCAATTCCAAAATTATCCCATAAAGTCTTCGAAAATCAGTGAAAATCGGGGTGAAATCCAACCACGAATTCTTTGAAAGTCGTCTGGAATCTATGTGAATTCCATGGAATTTAAATTCCATGGACTTTTTAAAGTCTGTGGAAATCCACAACGAATACACCCCCCTGAATCTCATCCCAATCCCAAATCAAAGGGGGCGAGGATTTGATTACATTGTGTCTTCATTAGCCATAGATTTTTTTTAAACCCTTTTATAATATTTTTACAAACCAAATATCTATTCAAAAATTATATAAGGCGATGAGATTCATCACAAACTTATACAGGGATGGGGTGGGCAATTAGCTCCATATTTATTCTATTTCATGTTAAGTATATTTATTATTAGTACATATAAATTAAACACGCATAAGTATATAAACAAGTAAAAAAAACATTATTAGTATATATTAAATGTAAAAAGACTACTATGAATTTTTCAAAAATATAAAAAGTAGAAATGTGTATGTGAATAACATATATGACACAAATTAATATATAGTAAGATGTCTTAATTCAAATATACTAATATTTCAATTAGGGCAATGCTCACTATACAAATTAGATAATCCAAAATGATCTTCTATATTGGACCCGAAATTAAACATTCAAATAAATGGATCCGGCTCCTTCAATCGAGCTCTATCATGAACATAATAATCAATTGATGATAAATTATTTAATTATATATGTGCAATTTTAGTACATAAAATATCTACTAAAAAAAAAAAACACACACACAGTAGTAGGACATGACCTAAGAAACATGCCTTAGTGCTCATTAATGACCTCACTTGTTAGTGGTTGTTGTTCATAAATCTATGGCCACAAGATCATTAAGCCAGATTTTTTTCTTCATTTCCTTTTTCCCTTTTCTCTTGGTAGGGTTGGCCGCAGTGGAGGAGGCACAAAATTGCAATTTACAACAATAAATCAATATATATAAAATTTAATAAAATTATGCATAATCTTTCGAAACCATCAAACCATTACAGTTTATAGAAATACTCAGATGGATATATAATAATGGATTAATTTACATCAGTGTAATTCATATTTTCGGAAATCTTGAAATTAAAATCAAGCTTTCCCATTTTACAATTTGTAAGTTGAAAGAAAAAAAAAAAGATTAATTTTACTCAGACAATAATTATATATATAAAAAAATTCACTGCATGATTCAATCAGTTGGTGCTTCTGCATGAGAAAACACATAATTAGTGTGGGCCTTCTTATGATTCTCTGTCTTTTTTATTACTTCAAAGAAGATTCTAAGCTTTCACGTCTTAACTTTAATTTTTAAATCTTAAACTCCCATGCTTAAATTTGGGAGTTTGCATACATTGGGCCTACTAATACTTATATATCTCATGCTTAAATATTCTTTCATCATTAATTTGACTTAAATATCCCTTATGATCTATAAATTAGGTTTCGTGAACCACATGTAATCATGTTTAGTTCCATTGTAAGATTTTATGGTTTTTGCATAAAGCTTAATGCTGATAAAGAATAGTGTGTACTATCCCTAATTAGTGGGTGGATTAAAAATGTAAATCAGCTAATTGGACCTTAATGCTATAAATTAAGTATGTAATTACTTCATAACTTCTAGCTAGCCTTTAATTAGTAAAGAATTACTACATACACACTTAGAAATTAAAAGAGGTTGGTTTGTATGAAGATTTTTGAAGTTCTCTATACTTGTAAACAAATTATAGCAAACATATATAGATTTTGGTCATACATATTCAAATTGGGGTTGTGAGAAACTCATACACATAGATGGAATCAATCAAAAGTTATACACAATGGAAACATTTGGTTTGAGTGATAATTCATGATTCACAAAATATTTTATCTTAATAAGTGTTTGGTTTGCATGATTGGGTCTGTGATTTATAACTCGGCCCACATCTAGTAATCTAAATGAGTGACTATTTATTACCTCAACGTTGGATGAATTATATAACACTCATCAAATCTTATCAATCTTATATATCTCATCCACCAAATCACACTCCTCCAGAGTAAGTAAGAACATTGTGATCTCAGCAACAGATTTTTATCAAGATATTGAAATAAGTTGCCATATAAATTATGAAGTGTACACGTTAAATTAAAACGACGAATCAGTCAAATACTCTGTCACACTCATACATACCAAACTTATGATAAACCCTCATAGTAGTGTACTATTCCTACATGATTGAGGAGTCTCAAAATCAACATGTATTATTAATTTATATTGATCATAGCTAATATTTGTAAGGCACTCAAGGATTGAGAGGGACCATCTTAATAAATTTGAGTTAGGGGTGGATGGAAGGAGCCTTCAAACATGGCCCCCTATCAACCAAGATACCTTTTTGGCTATTTGGTTTTTAAAATTTGTTTTAATACCATATCAAATGAGTGGCCAGCAACACCAATATGTGGGCCTCAAAAACTCACACCCAAACAAATTGCCTTTCAACTTCACAAACTCCATTTCTTTCTCATTTGCAATTCCATCACACACACACATATATATATATACATTACACAAATAGCTAGGTAGAGATATATATACATATATACATAGCTACTCTATAGGCCTTTAACCCTAGGCAAGCTAGATTCTCCCCAAACCTAGTTCCCAAATGAGAGGAAAAAGAACAAAAAACTTATAACTATTTTTGGTAATAACTTTTTTGACTTAGTTCATACCATTACAGTTTTGTTACTAAACTAGGAAACCCTCTTTCATGATGCACTTGCCCTCGAACTCTTACAGATACATGCATTCAATCTTTCATTATATATATTATATGAGACATTTAATATTATAGTTAAGAGAACTTTTTTGAGTTTTGTCGATGTTATTTTTAATTATTTTCATTTTCCTTGAGAATATTAATTGTCATTTATCCTCATTATTTTGTAGCTATACCTCACATTTGAATAAAAATTATTGTATAGTTATAAAGATTTAGTATATCTGAAACTGATAATATAAATACAGGTCATTTTAATTCTTTTTGTACAGGGACCACACAAAAGAAACGCAAACATTCAAGAAAAAAAATGTCTTTATTCTTTGATTAGTCTTTTTCATTTACTCCATGCGAAATTAATTAAGAAATAGTACTGGTCAAACTCCAAATTTGATGTTTGATTTTCATGAAATATATAGTGTAGATTAATTATGTAAAAATTGGCGGCTGCCTCCTTATATAAATTGAATAAGACAAATGGGTTGCATGTATGCATACGTAATATATATAGAGCTAAATAATATATAATCACAAATTTTATCATGCGAATGCACACACAAATTTTAATACGACACTTACATATAATTGAAGGAGAAATATTAACAATGGTTTGGAAAAATGTGTAGCTAGTAGACCACATGTATAATACATCTCTATCTCAAATAGATATTAGAAAAAATGAGATTTGTAAGGAATTTAAATATCAGGGACAAATATCTAATTAAATAATCTGGTTAGATATTGTCATATAGTTCCCAAAATTATCTCAGTATGAAGAAAAAGTTTGTATTTTCTCGAAATATTTTAAACTTGAGAGATTTCACTGGTACATATGGTATGATCCAATCACTCTATATATTTGAAAACTTTACATAATGGCTATAAAAATGACAAGAAAAAAAAGAATTCAATTATTGAAAGGTGTCCATCTTTATTTCGTAAATAGCACCAATATGTGGAATAATGTGTCATCCAACAATCTACACAAAAATATTCTAGACTTATATGTGATAAATAAAGAGAGAGCAGTACTGAACAACTTAGAACAATTGGGATTGGACAAATAGATTTTATTGTAGGAAAAGTGGATTTTATTGCCTCATGGTATTCTCCAGAGGCCTAAACATAAATATAAGAGAACAAGTAGGTTTATAATTAATAGTATGAGAGAACAAGTAGGTTTATTAGGTGAGTTGAAAAAAAAAATTCACCTATATAAGAATTCGGCAAGATAACTCATTATTTTGTTTCCATAATTTATATAACGGGGGTGCTTTTAGAAAAAATTTGAAAGTTGGAGGGTTTTGAATAGAAAACGAAAGTTGGGGGCATTTTTTAGAAAGTGTTGAAAGTTGGGGGATTGTGAATAAAAAATGAAAATTAGAGATATTTTGTGAAAACATGGAAAATTTGAATTTTTTTTAATAGAAATAAAATTTTGGGGCACAAAACATAATTAACCCTTTTATAAACTAGTCACCCCACCCCCAGCTCATAAATATAAGAGAACAAGTAGGTTTATATATAAATTTAGGAAAATATATATTGATTAGTATGATAATATATTAGTTTTGTGACAGCTTTAAGTTAATAAATCATTAATATATTTTTGCAGCATAGTACATAATTATCTGCAAATTTTATAAATAATGTAATTGGAAAAATGAGTAGATGAAACCTCAAACCCTAAGGCTCATGTAAGTGGCATGTGGGTCATATTTTGGTGCATGGCCCATCAAATATCATAAAGGGCACAACATTCTTCAACAAATTAAATGATCTAACCAAATATAACTATATAAAAACAAAAATATATCCTTCTATGTATTTTGCATGTCATTACACAAGAGAGGAATTCACTCAAACCACAATCTTAAGTAATGGTTGCTAGAATTGTCACTAACCTTTCAGAGGGTTTTTTTAGAATAGTAACTTAGACTGATTTTAAAAGATAAAAAATTTTGAACTTATAAAAGTAGGACACTAAATAATAAGTAATGTATTCGCAGAACAATTATCGACCCATTTTAAGAGTTTCGGGTTTTACTTTGATTTTTTGCCAACATAATCACATGCCACTTGCTCAATCACTTTAAGTTTTGCTTTACTTTGATTTTTGCTACTTGATCAATCACTTTTTATATAGTGAATTAACTGTCACAAAATGACTTAGTTCACTTAGTACCGTACTAAATGGTCAATGGAAAGTAATGTTTGGTATTATTTCCACCGTCTAGAAAAAATATGTCTATTTTATTATTTCAGTCTGACTACCAAAAATACGTCTAATATATTTTTGGCAAAAGATACCTTTATTGGGCCCACTTTAAATACCACAAATAATATAAGATACATATTTCACTCACAATACACTCAATAAAATTCTTAAAATTCGTGCGAAGCTATTTAAATATATTTTTGATGGATAGGAAGGAGTATTATTTTCTTATGTTTATTTATTTTTATTTTTTTTATAGGTGGAAAGTAATGTTTAAGTTTGAGTGGAAAGTGAAAAGAGAGTGAGCTAGCTAGGGAAATGGATAGGTACTCAGCCCAGTGCATAAAAAGGCCAACGCAATGCCAACCCACAAACTAACCTTTTCTAACCAATGGGAAAAAGGCAAGTATATTATTTTAATTCGATTATAATTGTACTATCTCTAAATTGACTTATCATCTTAATTTATCTTAATATAATCGCTCAAAGAATTATATAATAGTAATTGGCCACTCACTGGGATTATTAATGATGCTATTTAGATAATCTATAATTAGACATCCAGTCATGACTTCTTCTAATTTCGCCTATGACGAACAGAGTGACGTTATTTACTATTATTATGATCTGCTTAATATTTTTATTAAATTATTTTAAATTATTATACGTAGTAAACATGAATACTTCACTCATTTTGACTTTTTATTGATAATTGTTTCTTCTCTTGAAAATTTGCATTTAAACACCTATATTTCAGTATAAATAGTTTTCTTATTCTAATAAATAAATATTTTTAAAATCTTTATCATATAATTAAGCAGGGGCGAGGCTAAGGTTCTAATTAAAATTAAATCCTTAGTTAATGCTTTAAAAAAAAACATAAAAAGTAAAATACATCAATTCTTCATTACAAAATATAAAAATTCCTAATCACATCTTACGGTAATTATAATTTAGTAAATTCATAACAAAGTCTATATATCAAGGGTGATTTTAATTTGAGTACATATCAATCACAAAATAAAAATAAAAATTTAAGTTCGCGACTCTCGTTTAACACGTTGGTTAATTACTTGATGTATAACAAACTCAAATCTGAATAATAATAATTAAAAAAACATTTTCATTTTAATTTAAAACTCCATAAAATACGTAGTAATCATAAACTGTATCTCGCAAGCTCAGCTAAATCCTCCCACACCAATTTGATAAAAAAAATGATTTGAATGATACACTCAGAAGTGTGAGATTTGGTAGGAATTAAATAAAGATTTGTAGCTTAGATTTTTCAAATCTTCTCTATCATCACACAAACAACGTATCCAAACAACTATCATTAAATTTGTTGTTAACAGATTTGAAATCAGTAGTATGTTAATCCAAACTCCAAATATTCTCATTGCAATTCACCCATGCTCTTTTTGGTGAAATTTTATCACGAATTCAATTTTGGTCAAATTAAAGTTGCGATAAATTAACTTCGAAATTAACTTTAAAATTAACAATATGAATTAAACTCAAACATAATTCTAATTTTTTTTTATCTTTCTAACAATCTTAGCAGCAAATATATAGAACGAAATTGACCTCAATGTCAACATCTCAACTTGATATTTGTACAATTTGAATAGAGAATTTTTTTTAAGAAACGACGGCGTTGACATAACGTGTCCACGGTTGTCTTTTGTAAGCGTTCGATTTGTCTACAATCGACTTTCCTAGGTGTCACATCAGTTCAATTTAGGTGAAAATTGAATTTGTGTTAGAATTTACTATAATCAATAAGTTGATGTATGTTTCGATACTCTCCCCATCTCATTTATAATGTCCCAATTACTATATTGAGACGTCCAATTAGTAACGTCTCATACATTTTTTAATATAAAATCAACCATTTCAAATGTTATTAATAGTGGGCCCAACCCACTAACTCACTTAAAATAATCCTTAAATATCTTCATGCCCAAGAGTAGCGATACATTATTAATGTGACAAAGAGAGTAGAGTACTATTTAAAGTTCGTGTTAAATACCAAAATTAGTTCAAAGATGTACTTATGCGTTAATAACTCATTTTTAAACAATTAGAAAATATAATTTAAAACAATTAATTACTCCCTATGTCTCGCATTTTAGTATTCATCTTTTTATTTTAGTATGTTTCATAATTTAGTATCCATTTTTATTTTTAGTAAATATACTACACACAACTATGTAAAATGTGGATACCTTACTTCACTTTAATTATTTTATCACTCTTATAAAAATAGGATCTTTATTCACTCACAAATCATAATAAAATCAACTATTTAATTAAATTTTGTGTCATCTTTAAATTATGATACTAAAATATGGGATGGATGAAAATTAACTATTTAATTAAAATTTGTGTCATCCTCAAACTAGAATACTAAAATATGGGATGGATGGATGAACTATTTAATTAAAATTTGTGTCATCTTCAAACTAGGATACTAAACTATGGGATGAATGAGGATGAATGAGCATGTGATACTAAAAAGTTGTGAGTGGTCAATGTTAATTTCAGTTTGCTCACTTACTAATCTCCACACACACCACCCCACCCCACCCCCTATATAGCTACCTATATCTATGTAGCCTCACACACACACACACACACAACATACACTATATATATGCCCCACTAGCATCGTTTCAGTTTACCGCTCACTTCTGTATATCGAAAAATCAACTCAAAACTTCTCACTGCTTCAAAATCAACCCTCTCTCTATCTCTCTCTCTCACATATATATATATATATATATATAAGTTTCATGAGCAAAGTAGTGAATATCTCTTTGCTCCAAGTCGTATTTATTCTCGAAATGAATGCTGATTGATCAGCTCATTTTATCCCTTACCTCAGAATATTGAAACACAGATTCAAATTCAATCACTCACAACAACAACAACACCAAAAAAGAAATTAAAAAAAAAAAAAAAACCTCATTCCATCACAAGTGGATAAGAAGTAATCCCTCTTCTCCAGGTCTCCATATCACACTCAATCTCCCCTTATCCTTCTCTCTCATCATCAACAGTCATGATCTCCCCCAATTCCCTCTCTCTCTCATAATCCGATCACCACCGCAAGAAGAAGCAGAGCAAATTCAGTATCCTATCATCATTGGATTCGAATTAGGTTAAAGTTTGAATTCGGAGATTATTATAATTCAATCACAGTCAGTCATGGATACTGATTACCTGCGGGAGATGGAGGGGAAGGCGGCGCACGACCCCTACCTCCGCAAGCCGGCGCCGCGGGTGGTGGCGGGGCCGCTGATCGTCGGCGCGGGGCCGTCGGGGCTGGCCGCGGCGGCGTGCCTGAAGGAGCGCGGCGTGCCGTCGCTCGTGGTCGAGCGATCCAACTGCATCGCGTCGCTGTGGCAGCTCAAGACCTACGACCGCCTCAAGCTCCACCTCCCGAAGCAGTTCTGCGAGCTCCCGCTCATGGCGTTCCCGCCGGATTTCCCGACGTATCCGGACAAGCAGCAGTTCGTGCGCTACCTGGAGTCGTACGCGGCGCGGTTCGAGATCCGGCCGGTGTTCGGCCAGGCGGTGGTGAGCGCCGCCTACGACGGGAAATTGCAGATGTGGCGGGTGCGGACGGCGGGGGCGGGGGCTGGTGCGGCGGAGGAGGCGGCGGAGTACGTCTGCAGGTGGCTGATCGTGGCGACGGGGGAGAATGCGGAGGCGGTGGTGCCGAGGATCGACGGATTGGACGGATTCGGCGGCGACGTGGTGCACACGAGCGGATACAAGAGCGGCACGGTTTACGAAGGGAAGAGAGTGCTCGTCGTCGGCTGCGGGAATTCCGGCATGGAAGTCTGCTTGGATCTCTGCAATCACAATGCTCACCCTTCGCTTGTAGTGAGAGATACAGTGAGTCCTTTTCTCACCTTTTACACCTTCCACTGTGTGTAAAAAAAATAATTCCTTTTTTTTTTGGTGTTAATTAAAAAAAAATTGTTTATTTGTGCATGGGAGTAAAGGTATCGGTATAGGTATAGCTAACTTCATATTGAAGTTATGTTACTGTGTTTTTTTTTTTTTTTTTTTGGGAAACCCTAAATAAGTTTTTTTTTTTTTTTTTTTAAATGGGAGTGGGATGGGATTTGGGAGAAAAGGAAAGAAAAGATCTCATCTTTTCTTCTGAGTTCTTTTCTTTTGAGACAGTTTTTGGATTGTTATAGTTCAAGTTCCAAAGGTTTTTTATATATTTATTTATTTATTTTAGTGAAGCAAGCACAAAACATACGTTTTTTTCCACAGTTGCAAGATATGAAAAGGAAAAAAAAAAAAGGAACATCCTTAAAAATTAAAAATCTTGTGCACTTTTCTTGGGATACTCAAGCATGCGCAACAATGGGTAGCAAAAGGGTTTTTCAAGATTTTGTTTTTTGCAGTACATATTTTATTGATCGAATTAATGGGTGCAAGCAATAATAGAAACTCAAATTTGATTATGATGAATTGAGTTTTTTCTTTTTTTTTTTCTATTTTTTTGTTGGGTGCAACTTTTTTACATGGGCTATAATAATTTGATGATGAATTTAGGTGCACATTCTACCACGAGAGATGCTGGGGAGATCGACTTTCGGGCTGTCCATGTGGTTGCTAAAGTGGCTGCCCATGCGCCTTGTCGACCGATTCTTGCTCGTCTCGTCGTGGCTCGTGCTCGGTGACACGGCCCGTTACGGGCTCGACAGGCCCCGTGTGGGGCCTCTCGAGCTCAAGAGCCTCTCGGGGAAAACCCCGGTTTTGGACGTCGGAACCCTTGACAAGATCAAAAGTGGAGACATCAAGGTACAATTTCATCATGTTAATTTTGGTCACACCACTTTTGTCTAAACATTCTTTTCCTTTAATTTTGAGAAGATTAATTAATTTTTTATTATATATATAATGAATAGATATGCCCGGGGATTGAGAGACTACGGTATAAATCAGCAGAATTTGTGGATGGAAGAGTGGAAAATTATGATGCAATAATCCTAGCAACTGGTTACAAAAGCAATGTACCATGTTGGCTAAAGGTAGAGTGACATTTATATATATAGTTTAATTTCCAATTAAATCTGTAATGCATTTTCACAACTTCAAAGTAGTGCTAAAGAGGGAAAGGCATGTTTGGCTGAATTTGTTTTCTCTCTTTTTCTTCAGAAAAGTGAGATGTTTAGTGAGAAAGATGGGCTCCCAAAAAGGCCATTTCCGAATTGCTGGAAAGGCGAGTGTGGGCTATACGCGGTGGGGTTCACCAAACGCGGCCTTCTTGGGGCATCTATTGATGCCAAGAACATTGCTGCTGACATTGAGACTTCTTGGAGGCAACAACAAACCATCTCTCAATCCAATTTCATGCAAAAACACCTTTAATCTCTCTCGATGATGACGAAGATTGTAGCTTTGTTTGATGTTTCCTCCGTTTTTAGGTCAAGTCTCGCCCCGGCTGATGTCTGGGGGATGATCAGGGCCGGGCAGGGACGAGGACTCTGCCCGGCCCTCGGAGCCGTGAGATGGACTTTGAACAAGGAAGAAAAAATGGATGGAAGAAAAATTAATGGAGAATTTTTGGGGGTGCTAATGTTTGAGATACAAAGATTGGTACCAAAGGAATCTTCATGAAAAATTAAGGTTGATTTTGTTAGGGTTTATAGTAGTAGTAGTGGTGGTAGTAGTACTAGGTGCAGTACATTTTGTACATGGAAATTTTCCTCTCTAATTTCATTAGTGATTTATTGACTTTTAGTTGATAGGTGAAGAATTCTTGAAAGCGGATTTGAGGGTGTCGCGTGGTTTAATTATATGTTAATTAAATTCCTGCAAATGTTTTAGTCTTACTATATTTGAAATGCGAAAAAAAGAAATTGGAGTTTATTTGATTTAATTTGGTGCGATTTTTTTATTATTATTATTAAATTTAGGGTGTTGACTGATGAGGTAGAGAATAGTGGTTGTTGTGTAGGAATGTGTAGAAGGTACATAATTAAAAGATGATGGTGAAATTTTGGTACCAAAATTGAATCGTGGCTCATTTAGTGCAAATTTAAAGAGTTGTGCCAAATTGGATGGAGAAATGATTGCTATCCCAAGTAGTAGATAGGACCACTAAAATTAAAGAATTAACCAAATTAATGTGCCAGACTCGTCAGATTGTGCTGTGCCAAGAAAATTAAAATGGTGGACTTTACTTTTATACAAGGTTGAACCACTTCCCATACATAGTTGAGTTATTATACATATGTCATATTTATTTCATAAAATCTATAATAATGAAATATTATAAATTTGTTGTGAATAATATATATTATGTTCGAAAAAAAAAAGATTTATCAATGGTGTTCATATGTAGACTCAAATCTATATTTGAAATTCTATTAGTGTTTGATAATATCATACTCTAAATTTTGATTTATTCAATAAATTTTCACTCATCAAATATTTTGGCATAATATACTAGTATAACTTTTTTAATGATTGCAGTATCCCTTTCCATAATATAAAGTGATCTTTCTATGGTCCGAGCATATGGAAGAAAAAAAAGAAAAAAAAAAAAAAAAAGCATGCCACTGAAAGGCAACAAAATATCAGAGTGGTTTATCATTTTTTTTTTGAACTTTTGAAAATGAGATGATATACATACAAAATAACATACATAATTTTAAATACTCGATTATGAGACCTTTTGTTTCAAATATTAATTAATTAGATTATTAATAGACCAACACACACAACATCGATCCATCATACAACTCCTTTGGTCATTTGACACGAATATTTAATTTATCCTATGTTCACGTCATATATATATGATATAATATATTTTTAAAGAAACATTTCACGTCATAGTAATCTTTAAATTTGAAGAAAGTTATTTTTTTCATTATAAACAATTATTTTAAAGAAACATTTCACAAAGCAATTGAATTCGAGATATATAATATATCAAATCTAGAGTTGGTGCTTAAACCAGTTTAGTTTGAAAAAATAAAAGGAATTAACAAAGTTTCCTAGCTAATTTTCCATATCATATCATTAAAGTATCTTTTATATTGCATTCATAATCTTCCACGTTTCGATTGTAGCTAAAGTGCTGGTGGAAGAGAAGGTACACATACATATTATAAAATAAATGTATCGTCGTTAATTATTAAGCAATGGGATCGAATTAATTAATACTCCCTCCGTCCACTAATTGTTGTCCTAGGTGAAGTGTAAATTTACACTTCACCTAGGACAACAATTAGTGGACGGAGGGAGTATCTTATCGAAATGAATTCAATTTAAGAATTTTTTTATTCCCACCTCACAAAGAATCTCAATAGCTACCTCAAGTTTCTTCCCAGCTCCCACCATCCACCACACACAATCTTGATTACATTTATTTGCTAAATTTACATTTATTGTTTACTCATGAGTTTAAATATGGTGAAGAAAATGTTTAGTCTTCAATTATGTGTGTATATATATATATAGAGAGATAAGTCAGATAACTGATTTGATAAATAACCATTTGATTTTAAGATAGAAAAGATAAAAACTAATCACCAATATAAAAACAAAAAATATTATTGCTTTACCCCTTATCTGACAACTACGAATAAATTTGGTCGTGAATTGCTCTTTAAATAGAGAAATTCAAGACCAATAATACGTTTGATTTTGAATTTAGTTTTGATTTCACCAATTAAGAGCAAAACAATTTTTTTATGATTGTTTTTTATCTTTATAATATGAAAATGACTATATATTTTGATATTCTCTCATTCGAACTTATTTGGTATTCTCAATTTTCACGAAAAATAGCGTTCTCGACATAACCTCTCTCTATATATATATACACCATGCTATCAAGAAAATTCCAAAAAAGAAAATTAAATAACTAATTAAAAACTTCAATTGGTTTTGGGACGTGAGAAAATAATAATACTGAATTTCTCGAAACATATTAATGCGTGCATGTGTTCTATAATTATATTACTTAAATAAGCCTTCACTAAATAATTACTCTGAATAAAATATATTAGATGATAATGAGGGTTATGAAGTAACTAAAAATTCATTGAACCTGATGAAAATACCAATCCATGCATAGCTAGGCCGGCCACAAGAAATATGACATTCACTTTTTAAGGCAAAATAAAGCATGTCCTTATTTAGTTAATTCCCTTTTATATTTATTTCAATTCTGGGCATCCCTTCTCATTTTCAATAAATTTAAAACATGCTAATATATAAGAAAATAAAGACATTGAACCAATTTCTTATATAATTCATTACATAAATATTATGGATGACAAATAAGGAGGCATAAAATCAAACAATAATCATAATGAACGAGTGCATCAACAAAATTAGTATTGCACCGCGTGTGTTAGAGGGAATAATTATTTTAGTTTAAATTATAGTAATATAAAGTGAAACTATGTTTGTAGTTAAATGAACGAATGTATCAACAAATACTATCATTTTTATTTATTTATTATCATTTGTTTTGTTTTTGAAATTTCTCTCTCTCTCTCTTTTCTTTTTTTGTAATCATTGTTAAGCGGTAAATTGCACTTCACTGTGTGAGTGTGTGTAATGACTTGTATATGTAATGCAATTCAGGGGCTGGCAAATCGTGCGTGTCAGTCGTTATTGGGTCGACCTGATATCGACACGACCTGATAAGGCCAAATCTGAACACGGCTTGTTAAGAAATGTTCGACACGAATACGATCCCGACACGATTTACTCAAGCCCGAATACGACACGATACGATAACAACACGATTTGAATCGTGTTGACACGATACGATAACGACACAATTTGATTAAAACCTGATTAAACACGAAACCCTAAAGGTTAAAGTGTAGAAAGAGTTAAAATTTTAAAATAAATATTTAATAAAAATCATAATATTAACTCTATCAGGTGACACGAACTCAACGCGAAATTATCAGATCCTTATCAGGTCGACACGATAAGGACACGAACCTAATAAGGCTTGACACTAACTCATTAATTTCGTATGTTTTCGTATCGTGCTTTCGTGTTGTGTCGAAAATTGCCAATTCTAGCAATTCTCATATATAATTTCTACATTTATGGAGAGAGAGAGAGAGATTTAATTCGGTTAAAGCAAACTCTAAGTGACCACTTAATATGTGCTTTGTTTAATTCGGTTAAAGCAAATTTTTTGACAGTTTGTTTATAAAAAAACTATTTTTAATAATTTCATGCATGACATATTTAGGAAAACCTAAAACTATTAAAAATATATCTTATTTATTATAAATCGAGCTTTTGAAGGGTGAAAAGGGAAAAAAGCAAAAGAAAAAGCACCTAGCCTAAACCTATTTACTAATTACACTATGAATGGTTAAAGAAAATGTTAAGAATAATTAAATTGGGCTAGATAGATATCATAGGCCCAAAATAGGGTTGATAATTAAGATACTAGGTGATCTTTGCATGCTTTGAAGCCACATGCATTTTTTTCTCTTTAAGTTCAAAATTAAATTAATACATTACAATAGTGAATGAACATGCATGCTTGCATTTCTCAACAACTTTTGTGTGCCTACTTATATAACTATCTCAATAAAAAAAAGGGTAAATCTGTCACATCCCTTTTCTTCTTCAATATTTTCCCTTTGCCCTTCCTTTGGAATATTCTCTAGTATGAGCTTTACGGTTTAAAATTATGTTTATATTTTGTTTATAGGTAAGTTTAGATTCTCACTTTTGAAGTACATGTCAACTAGGATCCATGTGTATGCATACCTTTGTACGTGTCGAATTTCGATAGGTTTCAATTTCATAACTAGACAGTTAAAAATACCATCAATCGATCGTTCACTAATTTTCAAAATATCGGCTAGTGCATATATGTGTCTCGATCTTTGTTTAGGGTCCTAACAAGTTAAGTAATTAGCCCCATTAGTTAGTTTTGGACCTCAACTCTTCACATGTGGTAATCAAAGGATATAAAAACCTAACCAATTCAATTTTAATTTGGGATATATATTCCCAATTACCAAACCCTAAAATCTAGGGTTTTGAAGTACTTTTGCAAACAAAAGAAATGTAACCACAAATAGTGGTCCAAATGCTATACTCTTAGCTATGCATTTTATCCACAGCCTCATGATGGAGAGCACTATTTAATCTTTTTTACGTACGTACACATGCTGCACATGCAATCTCAATAGACCATCCAATTTTAATTGTTTTTTAAAAATACCTTGTATACTACATTTTATTTTATTTTATTTTAATAGGTAAGTTTATTTTTTTTGGACTTCGCATTTCAATAGATCATTAATAACATAGAAATTCGTTACATAACAAACACCCTAACGTAACTCATCGTGGCCCATAAATAATTATTCAAAATTTATAGCCCAACTAACTACCATGCATATATCAATTCCAAAATTGATCTCTCCCATTACTAATTGAAATTAATTAGTTTTTCTTTCTCATACTTATTTTAACAAATATATCATAAAAAAATTGTCTTCTCTCTTCTATTTAATTATAAATTATTCATTTTTTAACATTTACGTACGCCTAAATTTTGAGATTTATTGAAATGGGACAGAGAAAAACTTTTTTTTTTTTTTTTAATATTGCGTTTGGTGAGGGGTTATGGACCATATATTGAATTGGTGTCAGCATCAGATCGGGTGGATGGGGGGTATGTTATTTGTCAATGATGATTCAAATATTCTTCGTGTAGAGAGTACAAAATTTAATGATTGGGATTAATTCTTTGTCATCATAGTTTATTTGAGAATGTCTGTCATAACTCATAAATGTATGGTTTGGTTTCTCCATTTGGAAGTATGTATTTTATGCATGAATATTATACATATGCAATGTATGTATTTTATGCATGAATATACATATAATATGTATATATGTGTGTGTGTTCTACACATATGTATATATAAAGGATCGATATATAGCGTTCATCGTTTGTGGGCACCTTTTATATGAGTATTGTTGACATTAAATTTACGTCAATATTTTTTTAATATAATATTTTTTATTCTACAAATTTACTTGCTCGCTCTACGTTCTGTAAAAATAATCATAATTTTTCATCTTGAAACGTCCACAAAAAATAGTTATATTATATTTATAGACACTGTACAAATCTATATACTATATATTCCCAATATATTTACATATTTATTACACATAGTCCATCATTTTAATTTAACTTAAACCTCATTACCTATAAGGTAAGTCTATTTCTCCATTCACAGCACACTTAACTACAATTACTATTTTTACTGGACGGAGCGAGTATTACATGTATAAAAATTAAAGTCTGGTTTATTCTTTTATGCATCTCTCTAACGAGAGTAAATCGACTTTGATTTTCATGCTATTTTATAAATTAAATTTGATAATCCCATTAATACTAATTTATAAGATATTAATTTCAAAGATAATATTAAAATAAAAGGAAAAAATATTGACATCTGCAGATGAAGACCGACATCGATCTCACAAACGGGTGTGATTTCAACGTCCCACATTAATTTGAAAAATATAAATATTAATAAGAGGGCTCATCAACTCACCTATCCACATAAATCAACAATTTCATCAAAATAAAAATAGATTTCAAATAATTTTGCTATCGAAGCTCATAATGTTGGACCCACGCCCTTAACCCAATATGCATTATATATAGTCTAGCAAGAATGTTGAAACATTAAGCACGATGATAAAAGTCAAATTTGCTCTAATGAATTAGGTCGGGTCATATTAGGAAAGACAATTAGGATAAGAAGCACTAATATTCTAATAATATGAAATTTTACAAAATTAGAGAGGGCAATTTGGATTTACAAGATAAAAATTGAGTGCCCAAATTTGTATGATCCATAGTATTAAGTGTAGCATTATTGCACCTATACCAACCAACTTACCCTTCTTTTTACCTTTTTTTATGAGGGCGTTCGCGGTCGTTATTCTATACCAACCGACTTACCCTTCTTTTTACCTTTGTTTTATGAGGGAGTTCGCGGTCGTTATTCGAGATGTGCATTGAATAAACATCGCTCTTCTGCAATAGTCTGTATATTATACGATTATGATATTTCTTTTTTTCTTTTTTCTTTTCACACGTAAAATTTGTGGTTATTATTTGAGATGTGAACCGGGTAAACCTCGTTCTTGTATAACAATTTGCAAATTATACGGTTAAAATATTTCCTTTCCTTCTTTTTACGAGATGTGCACTGAATAAATTTCGCTCTTATGCCATAGTTTACAAATTATACATCAGTAAAATTTAATTTAAAAATTCTCAAAAATACCTATTTTATTACTAAACAACTCTATGGATGCAAAGTATTCCGATCTATAGAAAATATATTCGTGGCCTCTAAATTATAAGACTTTTATTATAAAAAAAAGTACATTATTTAATTTAAATTAATTTTGGGGTCCATAGGTATGAATGCAAAGTGTGGAGGTTCTGAGAAGGATGATGACAGGCCAATTAGTGCCTTGAGCGCATTCCACATTATATCATCAAATTGCATATGATATTTTTAGCCCATCTTTTATTTTCACGCCTAGCTCCTTTTTTTAGAAATATATATACATATAATTAACATCGATATATTGTATATTATTTGTGAGCATTTATCATAAATATTGTTGATATGTAATTCACTAATTTGCATTATTATTATTTTTATTTGGATTAAAATTCTACATTTCTTTTTTGGAAAGGAAAATTCTACATTTCTTAGTTGGGGAGAAATTCTGAAACAATTTTGATATGAATATATAAAAGAATTGGTACATGTCCCTAAAATTATACTCCCTCCGTCCCAGGCCAATAAGCCTAGTTCTTTTCGGCACGGAGATTAAGAAAGTCACTATTTGGTAGTTAAATAGTGTGATCCACCAATAATTAATGTTTTAAGTGTTCCCTTATTTTCCTTAATCAACAACAAGAATACTGCAAATCAAGAATTCAGCAACAAGAATACAACTCAACAACCACCATTCAACAAAAATACTGCAAATCAATAATTCAGCAACAATTCACATGTTTCTACACTCTAATTTTGCAAATCAAGAATACAACTCAACAGCAACTCTAACGAAATCAGAAACTCTATTGGGCTGGGACGTCCCGAAAAGGAAAACGAGCCTATTAGGCTGGGACGGAGGGAGTATATTAGTGCCAGATGCATTGTATATCTTGGATCAATATTTCATTCACCTGTCTGATTCAGACAACATTCACCTAATTTTCCATTCTGACATCGCAACATTAAATTTTCTAAAAACAAAAGGATCTGGACTGAATAGTAATTATTTTAATTTTTTGTTTTGTTTTATTGAATTTTTTACTATATTTTTTTAGACGTTTTTTTGTTGTTGTTGATTTATTAATATTTTATTGTGTTAGAACATAACACATGTCGGAGTAATACGTTTTGGAACTTTTAGGTTCAAACAGCACTTTTCAAATTATCATTTTCAACCCCGCAACAAGTATTTAATGTCATTTTTCCATTGGTGAAACGAGAAACCAACACCTAATCTAGAAAGCAATAAACGACACGGATTTACGTGGTTCGGTCGAGAAGACCTACGTCCACGGGGTGTTTTGGGGTTTTTTCACTATACTTCGAGAGAATTACATTTTACAAGAGATGAATGAATAATGAGATGATCCCCCCTAACCTACTACTAAGTCTCTATTTATAAGCATGTAAATAATCCTTAGGGCCTCAAGCCCATTCCCTAAGATAATTGGGCTTAAGCCCCTTTAATACATTGAAGGGTAAGATAGTAATTTTGGTTTTACGCGGGAGACCTCCCCGCGCTTTTAGTGACTCCTCTGGTGAAAATGTCTTCTCTGGCGAGGGCGTCTTCTCTGGCGATGTTGACGTCTCTGGCGGAGGTGACTCCTCTGGTAAGCACGACTCCTCTGGCGAGGATGACCTCTCTGGCAGATACGCCTCCTCTGGCGAGGATGACTTCTCTGGCAGATACGCCTCGTCTGGCGAGGATGACTTCTCTGGTTTACACCATTTCCCTACTATGCACATATCACTCCTCATCAACCACTCCCCCCTAGTCTGGTTGAACCGGGTATTCTTCGTGTTCAACCAGCGAAGTATCGTTAAAGCCAGCGCTGCGCTGTTTTCCTTAATCCCTGCAAATCATGAAGACATAAGAGTTTTAATATTATAAGAAAGCAAAGATAAGCATTTTTCCCTTGACTTTGGAATTGTAGTTTCAAGTTAGATTTCCTTCTTGTTTGTTGAATGTTGACAAAGATAAATAATTTCCATTTCTTTGGGCGCATAAGAAAACCAACGCTGAGAATACCCCATATTGAATACTTTGCATAGATAAGCAATATGAATGCTTTGTGTTAGATAAATCAGAAGACCGTTGCAAGAATACCCGAATAACATAGGAAAACCCCTGTTGAAGTGAGAAATATGATACTCTGATCATGTGAGAAAACCCGTCATAAATATTTATCGAGTCTGAACAATATACCCTGTTGTTGAGCGCGTAAGAAATCCAGCGCGTGAGAAGACCAATAGATAACCGTGGCACGCCCAAGAGGCGGCTTATTCCTCGCTGAGCAGCGATTAGAATAGATCCAAAACAGCCCATAGAGCAGAGACGCAAAATAGTGTAGCCCGTAGAGTAGAACAGAGAAATACCCAGCACGATCAGAGCAGAGAAATGTTTATCAGCTCAGAGAACTGCCCGTCAGAACAGAGAAATACATATCAGATAAGAGAAATTCCCATCAGAATGGCCCGGTCAGAGCAGAGAAATACACCAGCCCAGTCAGAGCAAAGAAATACCCTTTCAGAGCAGCCCGGTCAGAGCATAGACATGCCCTTTCAGAGCAGAACATTAAAGTCATGGCGGAGCATTGAAATCCCGACAGAGGATTGAAATCCCGGTAGAGCATTGAAATCCCGACAGAGGATTGAGATCCCGGAAGAGCATTGAAATCCCGACAGAGGATTGAGATCCCGGTAGAGCATTGAAATCCTGACAGAGGATTGAAATCCCGGAAGAGCATTGAAATCCCGACAAAGGATTGAGATCCCGGTAGAGCATTGAAATCCCGACAGAGGATTGAAATCCCGGAAGAGCATTGAAATCCCGACAGAGGATTGAAATCCCAGAAGAGCATTGAAATCCTGACAGAGGATTGAAATCCCGGAAGAGCATTGAAATCCCGACAAAGGATTGAGATCCCGGTAGAGCATTGAAATCCTGACAGAAGATTGAAATCTCGGAAGAGCATTGAAATCCCGACAAAGGATTGAGATCCCGGTAGAGCATTAAAATCCCGACAGAGGATTGAAATCCCGGAAGAGCATTGAAATCCCGACAAAGGATTGAGATCCCGGTAGAGCATTGAAATCACGGACGGTGGCTGAGCATTGAGATCACGGACGGTGGCTGAGCATTGGGATCACTGACGGTGGCTGAGCATTGGGATCACTGCAGAGCAATGAAATCACAGTAGGGCAGTGAAATCACGGCAAAGCAGTGAAATCATGGTAGAGCAGTGAAATCACGGCAGAGCGGCGAAATCACAGTAGAGCAGTGAAATCACGGCAGAGCAGTGAAATCACGGTGGAGTATTCCTCAGCTGCTTCCCTCCTTTGTATGCATTCCTTTGCTGCTTCCCTCCTTTGCTGCTTCCCATCCAAGCTTGAACACTCTGCGCGGAGCATGGAAGACCCGGGGGGTGCAACCAACTTTCGCGGCTTACGATTAAAAGAACACCCTGCACGGAGCATGGAAAACCCGGGGGGTGTAACCAACTTTCGTGGCTTACGGTTAAAGCAACCTCTGCGCGGAGCATGGAAAACCCGGGGGGTGCAACCAACTTTCGCGGCTTACGATTAAGTGCTATCTCTGCGCGGAGCATGGAGGGCCCGGGTGGCGCAACCAACTTTCGCGGCTTACGATTGACAGGAACACCCTGCACGGAGCATGGAGGACCCGGGGGATGCCACCAACTTTCGTGGCTTACGGTTAAAGCAACCTCTGCGCGGAGCATGGAAAACCCGGGGGGTGCAACCAACTTTCGCGGCTTATGATTAAGTGCTATCTCTGCGCGGAGCATGGAGGGCCCGGGTGGCGCAACCAACTTTCGCGGCTTACGATTGACAGGAACCTCTGCGCGGAGCATGGAGGGCCCGGATGGCACGACCAACTTTCGCGGCTTACGATTGTCAGGAACACCCTGCACGGAGCATGGAAAACCCGGGGGGTGTGACCAACTTTCGTGGCTTACGGTTAAAGCAACCTCTGCGCGGAGCATGGAAAACCCGGGGGGTGCAACAAACTTTCGCGGCTTATGATTAAGTGCTATCTCTGCGCGGAGCATGGAGGGCCCGGGTGGCGCAACCAACTTTCGCGGCTTACGATTGACAGGAACCTCTGCGCGGAGCATGGAAGGCCCGGATGGCACGACCAACTTTCGCGGCTTACGATTGTCAGGAACCTCTGCGCGGAGCATGGAAGGCCCGGATGGCACGACCAATTTTCGCGGCTTACGATTGTCAGGAACCTCTGCGCGGAGCATGGAAGGCCCGGATGGCACGACCAACTTTCGCGGCTTACGATTGTCAGGGACCTCTCTGTTCTGGTTGGGTGTGACCCCTCTGCTCTGGTGAAGCATGATCCCTCTGTTTTTCCCTTGACTTGCTGAGAAGCAATTTTTGAATTTGAAAATTGGGGACTACGGGTATACACCCTACTCCCCCCTCTGGTGACATGTGCAATGCCCTGCATGAACATGTTAAGTGTGTGTGTGTTTGGTGCTCATGCTTGTGATGATTGTGAGAGAGTTAGCATAACTACAGTTCCCAAGTAACATAATTCAAGTTGCATTTCAAGTCCTAGCACATATGCAGAAGTTGTGCAGCTTCCAAGATGATGTTGTGATTTCATAAATCCCAGCATAGATCATATAAGTCATGGTTTTGCCCAAGTAAAGAAGTAGAATATTTCCCAAATCCCTATCATACTTACATGTTCCCATAAAAATACCCTAAAGACATAATTTTGCCTAGTAATAAAGCATAATACTCCCCCATCATGCTCACATGCTTCCACGAGATAAAGTTCAGCGAAGTACCTGAATTACCACTTACAAGTGGATTAGCTTTTCGTGTTATGGTGATTACCATACTTGTTCAAGTTTTTTTTTCAAAGCTGTTTATCATGTGCTGTAAGAACTCTTGAACGAGAATATTAGTAAAATATGAGAGCCCCTTGAGACAGGGCTGCAAAGAGAATTCGAACCCTAGATTATATAATCCACTGCCCCAACTTGATTCCCATATTCATATACCAATGAATCCATTCAAACTTTCAAATCCCATCAAAGATCATATAAATCATGATTTTGCCCAAGTGATAAAATATAACATATCCCAATCATGCTCTTCCCATTGATAGAGTTCAGCGAAGTACCTGAATTGCCACTTATTAGTGGGTTACCATGTTTTACATTATGGTATTTACCATAGTTGTTCAAATCATTCCCCAAATTTGCTTATCATGTGCTACAAAAATTCTTAAGCACATATATTAGTAAACATATGAGAGCCCTTTGAGATAGGGCCGTAAACTCATTGCAAAGATAACCCAAAACTTCGATCATGTAAACTATTGCCACGCCTTTGTTCATGACAAAAATCATATTATAAATGCTTATGTAAAGCTTACTCGGGGAGATCATAAGGTTTAATTCCAGATTTCACAATAGAACATTATATATGAGATCTACAATGTAAAGGCTTCCACAAATCAAATCATAGTAATCTACTCACTTAAAGCTTGATTCAATACTAATTCTCAATCTAAAAATAGACCATCCCTAGCATGGCATAATCTCCACAATATTAAACACATAATATTTATCATTTGCTAAATCATGTCGATAATTATAGGTTGGCCCCATTTCAAACATCACATATGGGCTTAAAATCATTGGAGCTCGCCCCATTATCCCTCCTGCATCAGCACAAAAATGGATTAACAATACCTAATTAGGCAAAGCTATTATATAGTCTGATTCACCCATTTTCAGTCAAATCACCATTAATAACATCTAAATTTGACTCCACAAATTCATGAGTACCATATGCAAAAAATCCCAAGCAGATATGTGGATCCCATAGACAAACTTATCGATTAGAAGATTTTAAGGAATTAAAACAAGCAGTGGAAATGAAAACTTAGCTGTATGTGCTCTACAACAGTCTCTGAATCATGGCATAGCAGCCTGCAAATAAGGCTCCGCCCAGTTTTCGAATTCTTTCTCTCTCAGCTTGAACTAGAGGGAGGTCCCTCGCCGGCGTGATTCCGGCAGACATCAGCGCGATTCCGACGTGAAAAAGGTGCGCTGCAGAGCTTGAACACCCGGTCATCGCGCCGCTCGACGACGACGAGATCAACGGCAGTGGCTTAGTCGTGCAGCGGATCTTCGGCCATCTGTGGAGAGGTTCTTCGGTGCTCGGTCGGAGGAGGGCGGAGATTCCCTAGCTGCAGAGGAGCGACAAATCCGTGGTTGCGGAGGAGCGGTAATCCGCTGGTTGCGGAGGGACGAGCGGCGAAAGCTCTGTGGCCCAGATCTGAATTTAGGGATTTCGACCATGGATTTTTATTTCCCCTTTCCTCGTTGAAGACGAACTGGATCTAGGATTATTACTTGGCTGATAAATTCCGGCGAGATCTCTCGCTGGAGAACACGAACTTTTTAATTGAAATTGAGGCTTCGCGATTTCTATGAGAGAATAATTGATCCGAAATTGGGGATCGAAAGAAGTAAGAGGAATCTCCCCGGAAAGAGCTCAAATCGAAGACTTCATGGCCCCGATTCCGAAAATCGGAAATCCCCTCTCTCGCCTGAATCTGGATTTTTTTTTTTCTTCTTGCGATGAACAGTAAATCGATGAACAGTGAATCTCACGCCTTAGCTCATTTTCCCACAGACGGCGCCAGTTGGTGAAACGAGAAATCAACACCTAATCTAGAAAGCAATAAACGACACGGATTTACGTGGTTCGGTCGAGAAGACCTACGTCCACGGGGTGTTTTGGGGTTTTTTCACTATACTTCGAGAGAATTACATTTTACAAGAGATGAATGAATAATGAGATGATCCCCCCTAACCTACTACTAAGTCTCTATTTATAAGCATGTAAATAATCCTTAGGGCCTCAAGCCCATTCCCTAAGATAATTGGGCTTAAGCCCCTTTAATACATTGAAGGGTAAGATAGTAATTTTGGTTTTACGCGGGAGACCTCCCCGCGCTTTTAGTGACTCCTCTGGTGAAAATGTCTTCTCTGGAGAGGGCGTCTTCTCTGGCGATGTTGACGTCTCTGGCGGAGGTGATTCCTCTGGTAAGCACGACTCCTCTGGCGAGGATGACCTCTCTGGCAGATACGCCTCCTCTGGCGAGGATGACTTCTCTGGCAGATACGCCTCCTCTGGCGAGGATGACTTCTCTGGCAGATACGCCTCCTCTGGCGAGGATGACCTCTCTGGCAGATACGCCTCCTCTGGCGAGGATGACTTCTCTGGTTTACACCATTTCCCTACTATGCACATATCACTCCTCATCATCCATCAATTTTCATTAAAAGTAATGGACTCAACATAGTACTATTTAATTTTCTTTAATTTTATCCTCCTTAAGGATTTGCGGTTGCAATTAAAAAATATATATTACTATTACAATATATAAAATGAAATAGCATAAAACTAAAAATTATATATTTAAAAAAAATCCCATGAACCCGACCACTCATTTAGACAAAATCAAAGGCTCAAATTGCTTTCTAATAATTTTAGTGGAGTATTTAGAATATTCTTTCATTTTGAATGTGTAAATTACGTCCAACGAATACCGAATAACAAATTTTATTTTTTTTTATGAGAAATGAAAATAATGAATAAATTAATAAAATCAATGAATAAATTAATTTAACTCACGAATAGCCGTATCCAGTTAATATAGTAAAAATTCCGTCTCCTCCATGATTCAAACTCATATAAGAATGTCTACTGACTTGTTATATTGATTTATTCGTAAAAATTATTGACTTATTCGTGCGTATGTACACGCATTCTCAATTCTCACAATATTTAGCATTCTCAATTAAACCTTTCTCGGTGCAAAGATTTCTATCTCCATTTCATTTTTATTCATCGATCAAAATACTTTATGTTAATCCACACAAGTAACCAAGACAGACAACATCAAATAAAATCATCAATAGTAAAAAAAGCCACCACTATATTAATGCCAGATGCAGACCATGATCCAAATATTCCCCTTCCATGTCTAACTCAAACAACATACACATCTAATCAAGAACAAACTAAGCCCAAACAATCACTAGTAGCTAGCTAGGTAGGGTTCCCATTTATGGGATTAAGTTTGAAAAAAACCCAAAAATGAGAGAGACAAACCCAAAACTCATCACAAAAATCCCAATATTCCAAGAGATAATCATAATTGTTTGTAATATGCCCATTGACTAAAAAAATAGACCCCATGTCGCAATCATTAATACTTCCTCCGTCCCACTTCAATTGACCTAGTTTTTTTTAGAGCCATCTCACTCGACTTGGCATGCTTTCGTTTTAAATAATAAATCTTCATTATAATAGATATGGGTCCACATACTATACACTGCAATCTCATTCTTCTTAATAATGTTAACTGTGTCGAAAAGAATTAGGTCAAGTGAAGTGGGACGAAAAAGAGTATAATTTTCCACCATGGCCCACAAATTTTTCCAGTATCTTTGGGGTGGAGAGCAAAAAAATAAAAAGAAGAAAACCCTTTATAGATAACATGCAAGAAAAGATCCAAACAATATCAGAGGCGCGTGTGAATTGATGAAAATGACATATCATGAATAATCATCATCTTCACACATAAATCCATCAATGCCCTAAAATTATCAGAGAATATACAGATCACCACCATTTCCTTTCATCTCCCACTGTGTGTTTGTGCGTGCAAAATTATTATTTCTAGGGACCAGAAAGACCACTTTGTATTTTTATTTTAATTTTATGATTATTTTTCTTATTAGGATTCAAAAAATAAGAAGTGCCTGTTCCTTGTGATCATATTTCCTTCCACTAGATTCTCAAAGTGCAAAAAGTGTATGTTTTTGTGTCCCGAGTGACTTACACCTCTAGATCAAATACTCCCTCCGTCCCATGAAGTATGGCCTAATTTTTTTTTAGTTTGTCCCACGAAACATGATCTGTTTCTAAAAATGGCAAAAAATTTATCATTTATTCACATTTTCACTTTTTCACCTACCATACTTAACACACAAAATACCAATTTCTTAATTCTCATGCCGAAAAGAAATGAGTCATGTTTCATGGGACAGAGAGAGTATTTGAGGCTAATAATAGTATCTAGCTATCCCAATTTTTTGGTGCTTTTTTTTTCTATTTTATCACAACCTTTAGAATTTATCAAATATTATCTCGAATTTTTTCAATGTGTATCAATTTTATAATTGGGATTTATTTTCAATAATCAAAATCCAGTTAATGGGCTTGTCGTGGGCTTTTCGAAGAATGTAATAAATTTTGTAACACATAGAGTCAATAACTTAGACCGATTTGAAAATTATAATCAAAATTTTTGGGCTCATACTAATAATAAATAAGTAATGCATCTACAAGACAATTCTAGGCTCATTTTAAGAATTTCGAGCTTGCTCGAAACTAAAATAGGCAAAAAAAATTAATTTTCCGGGCTTGCAAAAGTAGGACAATAATTAAAATGGGCTGAGAATTATCTTGCGGGTGCATTTCTTATTAATTAATGTCTTATTTTTACAAACTCAAAAAATATTTGTTTTATTGTCCTAAAAAATCCTTCAACTCCTAAAATTATACTATCACTATTAGACAATTTCGTTGCAGTGATAATATTGTTACATCCAAATTAAAATTCAATAGTAAATCAAATTAAAGTTCAATCACACATAATAATACTCTAATAACTAAACCAATATATACTTCAAATGCAAATTCTCACTCACGGTACGAATATCGAACCAGTCACATATCCTAATAAAAGTGTTTTATGAAATACTTACAGATATCTTATTAGAATATGTGAATGGTCCACACCATGCCACGAGCATAAGCATGAAAGAACTCATATTCAAAAAGTAACTTGTCGTACTCGGCTCGGCTCGATTCGATTTGAATACCCCACTAATAGTGTATGTGCGTGCCTTGTGGTGTGATGGTGGAGTATCTATATATATCTATCTTTACCCTTTATCTCAGAGTCTTGTGAGATACTTGTCTCTCAATATCTTTCCCTTTTACTGGCTTCCCTTTTTCCTTCCATGGGAAACAGACAATTCAACAAACAAAACTTTTTTCTTTTTTCAATTTTTTCGAATATTTTCTTCTATCTTTGATTGGGACACATCTATCTGAAGATATGGAATCTAAAGTATCTGTGAAAGCCCATGTCCGAATTTTCCACAACGAACTTGTATATAGTGAATATTCTCCTCCCTCAAAAGTATCTTCCTCGACCATTAAAAAAAATAAAAAATGAAGAAAAATTAATATTTATACATACTTGTAATTTGCTTTCTTTCTGTTAATATCTTGTTTGTAGTTTTTCTGGAAATTAACCACATAAACACGAGTTCCTAATTTGATGAAAACATCTGTATATATATGTGATACTTAGAAACGAATCTTTAGTTTTTTTTAGAAGTTGTTTTGCTATTTGAAGTGTAATTGGGATTATTGTTACTTGATTATGTTGGCTGCTTAGTAGTCAATGTCATGCTATATTTTGATTGTGTTGGCTACTTAGTATTCAATGTCATGCCATACTTTGAGTATGGTGGCACTTTAGAGGTTGGTTTTATTTATTATTATTATTATTAAGATTATGGGACAGGAGAAAATAATTGGTGAGAATGGTATCTTTCATAAAAATGAGAATTGATATGAATAAGTCTATAAAATTTACGAATAAGTTTCTTCTAATGCACGAATAATCATTCAAATCTGGTTTCGAATCTTAGAATGGGCAAAAATTTCACCAATTAACTGAAATACGACTATTTGTGCATTACAAGCAACTTATTCGTGAATTTATATAAACTTATTTTTTATTCTCATTTGCCACGAAAAATAACATTCTCACTGGATCCCAACTCTATAAGACAATATATTATTTTTTCTTATGGACAATTGAAATTAAATAGTATATAAGTAAATTACACTTTGAAAAACGTGTGTGACACACTTAGTTATACAATTAATATTGGTTAATAGACTATCCCAATGGGACAAATTTGGTGACTTTCATCTTATGATAAATAAGAGTTCATAAGAACTTATGTATGGCCATCTTATGGGTCAAAATCATAAGATGGATAGATATATAGATTCAAACCAAATATTCAATTGCATACTTGTAATTTTGTTGGTTTTTATATTATATTTAAATCTATCTTAACTCGCCTTATCACGAATGAAGTGAGGAATATTATTATATGCTTTTAATTAGGTTGGTTCTCAGCTTTAGAATCTATCTGAAGTCTTCTTGTCTTTAAGTATAGATTTTTAATCATTTTTGTAAAAAAAAATCACAAAATGTTTCCTAATGGATTATTTTGCCATATTAACATTTGCAGGTTATATTAAACGCAATCCAATAGTTTATGAAACAAGAAGCCCAAACATACTCAAACTATAAGCCCATAATCAAATTTTGTGCCGTTTAAAACCGCTTATAACAACAATCAATTAAGTTGGACATAGTTGTAAAATTTTAAACAACATTAATGATTTTGTTGATGTACAATAATAGTCAAATAAAAGTGATACATTATTTTGCACTATTTTAAGGTGCAATAGCACAAATGAATATTGATGTAAAAATCAAAAATGTCTATGTGACTTTCGGTTGGACTAATAATGAAATATTGTCGTTTCATTATAATATAAGTCCCAAATTATTACTCCATATCATAAGGCATTATTTTTCAAATTTGAGGGTTAAAAGAACTACGAGTTTACAATTCAAGGTCTTAGTTTGCAATTCAAGAATGTGAGTTCACCATTCAGGTTGATTTAGAAGTTTGATCACAAGATTAGAGCTTCGCGTTGTGGGTTCGCAATTATGTTGTGAGTGTTAAAAATGTTTATCGTGTGCAGACCAAAACAAAAAAAAAAAAAAATTCAAAAAAAAGTTCCATGTATTTAAAGACAATATTTATAATTCATGTGCAAAATCAAGAATATGTGAAAGCTCGTGTATTTAGATGCTATTATGAGTTGAAAGAAAAATAAATGTTAGTCTTCGCAATTTGAGTTGAAAGAACGTCCAGATGTAACAAACTCAAGAAAATTCCAAATTCTAGTTAGCAATACTAAAACCTGAGTATGATTCACACGATATAAAAGAGACCCAAAATATTACCACCACATAATTTAGAAAATTTGAAACAGAGGTTAAAACGAATAATATGCAGGCTTTGCCGATTCAAACATAATGTAATAAGGCATGCTGCAAAACAAGATCTAACTGGAAACACAGAAATATGTCCAACTTACCAAGAAAAATTTTCAACTATAGAGTTCGCCGGTCTGCTTGATCTCTCTGTATTAGCATACACTACAAGTAAATATTAAACAAAGACGAAAACGGTTTGGCTAATCACATCCAAAAACAAGTTAATTAAGTTCTATGTTTGGCATATGTCAAGTGCTTACTACTAAAGGCAATATAAATATGATTAACTCAACAGTCAAACTTGAGGAGTTCGTTCTACGAAACCAGTACCTCATTGTGAATGCAAAAGTTCAGGCTCTCTTTGATCAATTCCTCGATTTCTTCCTGGATTTTGAGGAAGGCTTGACTTGCTCTGTGCTGGCATTCTGAGATGCTCCTTTAGTGTTAGTCGTTTGGCTCGACTTTGAGCTGACAGTGCTAGCAGCCTCTTTAGCTACTGAACCCTGAGCACCCCTGACCTGTGCTGCTCTCTTATCCTTTCTCTTAGGCCTATAACTTGACCTCTCCCGCTTTGGCAGCCACCTTTCTGGATCTGGTGGAGGACCTGGATTCGCAGGGTCGAAGCCTTTTGGGTACTTGGGCTTCCTCTTTCTTTTCTTCTTTGTTTTCTCCTTGTTCTTTTGTTCGTATGCCTCAGGAATGCCTGCAATCGGCCCATTCTCAATGTGCTTTGCACCAGATGTTTTCTCCAAACCATCCACATCAATTCCCTTCAGACCAGCAAGGGGTTTCAGCTGCTTCTCATAAGATTCCGCCTTTGCAACATCTGTATGAGCAGCAGTCTGAATGAGACCTACCAAAGCGTCAATGCTTTTATTGCTTTTGATGAGCTCCTCAAAGAGACGAGCAGCTTCATTTTTCTTTCCATGTCGGAGCTTAAACATAGCAGCCTCTCGTATGATAACGGAAAGTTTATTCTCTTCAGTCATGGCATTGGACCACCACTGTATGGCAGAATCAAATACAGCATCAGCACCATCTATGTCACCAGCACGTTCTTTGAGTGACACAATGGTGGCAATAGTTGCAGGCATGTGTTGAATATCTTGTATTTTTAGCAGCGACTCGGCTGCTATTTGAGAATGGCCAGCAGATGCCGCAACCTGTGCCCTTGCAAGCAGGATGCTGTTTGACTTATCTGGAAACTTATTTGCGAAATTGCCAAGTATCTCCTCAGCCTTATTGGCTTTGTTTTCTCTCACGTGCACAGCAGCTTGGAGAAGCACTGGCATTATACTCTTCGGAAACATGGTTGGAAGTGCAGAAGCAAGTTCTCTAGCCTGCATATCATTTTATAATTAGCTAAGAATCACTAGAAACTTCTGAAAACAGATATTCTCAATATAAAATAAATAAGAAAAAAAAGGAATTACGACAATATGATAAGAAAGAGCAATCTCAAACAAATTTCTGAAAATGAGAAGGTAAGGGCTCTCGTAAATGCATTACCTGATCCAACTTGTTAGAATGTAGTAGTAATAACAAACGATTAACGTATATGGCTTCCCTCTGCTTTGGGGAGAGCTTTAGGTCTAGACCGCTAGCAAGAGAGAAGGTAGATCCTTCACCTTTCACTATCAGCTTATCAAGCTTTCTCAAACCATCGGACACATCCTTGGGGCCCTTTAATGCAATGAGGTTGCTTTTTGCCACCGCAAGTGATGTTTCATCTGCCAAATTTTTCTTGATAAGAGTGGAGTAAGCTTCTAGGGCTTCTTGATTGTTTCCTAGGACCTGCAGAAACCGTTCAAAACCTGTTGAATTACTCTCTCCGACAAAGGGAGAAATAAAAGAATGCTAATATTACATTGCTTCGAACCTGTTGAACATATCCTAGTTGAACAGCTACAGGTGCCAACTCAGTTTCTATGTCATCATCTAATAAGTTTTCTTCCATCAATGTTTCCTGGCCAATTCTGCATGAGATAAGTATCAGCTTAAGCATCAAACAGATTCTCAATTTGTACGATATCATGACAAAGTGAAGGCAAGTCTCTAAGGAGTTTTAAGAGTGTACTAGACCTACCCAGCATGAAGTGAAAAGAAAGAAAATTGTGGATACACTTTTTTTCGTTGGAAGGTGTGCGAGGAGGGAGGCAGGGTATGATGAATTGTCTTAATTCCATTTTTATTTTATTTTTTGGTACGTTAAGGTACTTGATCCGCAGACAGTGTCCACGTGCAACTCCTTGTTGCAGGAACATGAAGGTACTTGACCAAAGCAAAGGATCAAATTCGACTTCCACACACTGTCCACATACAACTCCTTGTTGCATGAACAAATTAATAAATTAAAAGCTCACACTCGTCGGTTTCATATATGCGGAGTTTTGATAATGCTCTACATCAAATTCTGAAACGATAAGCATGTAACTGGAAACTGTGTAATTGATTATTAATTGAGTTTCCTGAGATTGTACATCACCTTCGAGCTGACAGCAAAAGTTGTTCTGCATCTTGATGCTTGTTTCTCTCTATCAATGAGCAAGCAACATTGTAAGCCAATTCAAAACTGCTTGTTGGTTTAAGTCTGAGAGACTCAATTGTCCCCTGAACTTCAGTAGCCCTCCCAGCAGTAACCAACGCAGCTACAAAATTGATTTCTAAAGAATCTATCTTGGACTTCTGAAGATTTTGATATACATCAACACATGCATCCATTTTTCCTAAACGAAATAAAATCTGCGACTCTAACAACATAGCTGCAGAGTCCCCGTTATGCCCTTTCAAAGTCGCCAAAGCCTCATCCAACTTATTTTGTCGATATAAGCAGTATGCCTATTCAGATAAAGGAAAAAGACAGTAATCTATGAGAAATTAACCCTAAATTTGGGCAGTTAAACATATTATCCTACTTTAAGAGCCTAAAACAGTTCATGGAACAAAACATCCCAGCTGCTGAAATCGGAAAATATGAATAGATACAGAAGAAGATTGCAACTTTCATTAGTGAGGATAACAAAATTTCTAACATGTATATATATGTATACACAGATACATATATATGGAGATTGATGCATCCTCAAAATCACTAAACATTAATCTGTGTAAAATTTTACACAGATTCATTAATCTGTGTAAAATTTTCCTCAATAATCTGGCATTACAATCTAATGAAGATAGTTTATATTAACGAAAATGGTTTTCAGATAAATGCTTCTCACTCCTGAGATGGACTACAAAATTTCAAATGCAAAACTTTCTAATGTGTTGGAACAGCAATCAGCCTTCTTTTACAGTTTCAGAACATCACTGTACACAGTGAATAAGAAGCTGCGAAACAAGAAATTCCAGATCAAATCTACAAACAAATTCATAGAAGTACCTTGAAGAAAGTTAAATCTACTGAAGATTTCTTGGATAATTTTTCAATTGCGGATAATGCATCGTCAATCTTGTCGTTTTTAATCAAAGCCACGACTTTACACAGAATCGCATCCTCATCTCCCGGCGCAATCGACAGGACTAAAAACACAAAACATAGGCCAAATTAAAATGAGAAATAAAACATCAACCAAATCAAAAGGACAATTACCATCGCAATTTTTACATGCGCGATCTCTGGGCTGATTTGAAAAGCGGAAACCAGTGCATTGATTCTACATACCTTGATCTGATACCCTAACGGCGAGGTGGAATTCGGAGCGTTGGATGTGGCGATTGAGGGAGGTGAAGAGATCTTCAATCGGCACGGTGGGGGCCGCGGCGGCGGCCGCCGCTTTCGGCGCCATTTTGAGCTTCGATTTCTGCTGGCACGGCGGCGGAGGGGACGAGAGGGAGATGCAGAGAAATTAGAGGTTTTACAGATTTTGACACGTAATTGGAAAATGGGATATATCGGCATAATATTGAGGTATAATTAAATTTAATTTTTCCTGCATAATATAATGTTATAAATCCATTATTAATCTATCAAAGTACTTTATATTAAGGAAAAATAAATATGTATTTATATAATTACTACACATGAAGTGGAATAGCTCGAAATGATTATTGAATAATCTAAAATTAAAATAAGTTGCTACTCAAATTAACTTACAACTTTTCAATTATATAACGTATATACATCAATTTTTTTATTTTAATAGAACAATTTTTTTAAAAATAATAATAATAAAGAAAACGAAAGAAGAATAGTTGAGAAGGTCCTCTACAAAATTAATAATCACGACGAGCATATTTAATTCTAAATATATTAAAAATTCAAATAGGCAAATGTCTAATAATAATAAATTTCGTAAGCGTGTGTAATGTAATACGCCAACTCTAGATTTGGGGGGGGGGGGGGGTGTACAATAAAAATAAAAATATTTTTTGAAGTAAAAGGTGGCAATATTATTAATGCAAATCAGAGAGTACAATGTCACAGAGCCAAAACGAAAACTCGGACATACAAGATCGCACTTCCTGAGAAACCAAAGCAAAAGAAGCTAAATCATGTGCCGCTCGGTTGGCTTCCCTCCGAGCATGGTAAAAATAAAAAACAAAATGCTTGCGAGCATGTTCGAAAACCTCCCAGAGGTCATCACACAGAGACTCCAAACTCTTCTTCTCATCCTTAAGCACATGAATCGCCATAAACGAATCAGAATACAAAACCACAGATCCAAGATCATATTCTAACCCAAAACCGATACTAACCATCAAAGCATGCAATTCACCAAGTAAAATCGCTGGAGTAAATCCGATCGATTGGCTCCCAGCCGTCAAAATCTTACCCCGGTAATCACGGAAAATAAAACCACACCAATACGCCGCCCTCCTTCCTGATATGCAACGTCGACATCAAGGCGTATTAGAGGTTTATCAGGGTGCTTCCACACTTTAGCTCCCTCCGGTGGCACTATATATAATTAACCTTAACATTAAAAAAAATGAGAAAATAATTACTATATGAATTTATCCAAAATAAAATGAGGGAATATGGAAATTAAAAATATATAAATAATTACTATCTAAATTTATCCAAAATAAGATGATGAACAGAAGTAAAAAGAGGGATTATAGAAAGTACATAAAAGTAAAAGAGGGGATTATATAAAATATAAAAATATGTAAATTTCTCCAAAATCAAATGATGAACATAAATAAAAAGAGGGTCTATAGAAAGTATAAAAATATAAAATTAAATGCGGTCCAAAATGAAATGAGCAACCAAAAATAAAATGAGGGAAATAAAAATAAAATGAGGAAATATGGAAATTAAAAAATATATTTACTATCTAAATTTATCAAAAATAAAATATGAAATTAAATGCGGTGAGCGTGGATCGAACACGCGACCTTCAGATCTTCAGTCTGACGCTCTCCCAACTGAGCTATCCCCGCAGATGTTTATTTATTTATAGTTTATTTAATATAATCATGATTTCACATACATTCTTTTTCAAATATGGGCTTTTTATACAGTTGAAGAAACTAATATTAGCCCACTGCCGTAATTAGAAATTAGCCCACTACTTACTTTTGAGTAAAATACAGCCCATTTTTTAATGTGGACTCTTTCTTTTTTCAATACCAAGAATTCATGACCAGTCATAATAAATCCATACTGCGTTGTTTGAATTTGTATATTAGAAAGAAAAAAAATGTATGAATATGTCACACAATGTACAGTAATACTAAAATAAATCATATTTACTAAATTACGTGTCACACAATGTATAGTAATACTAAAATAAATCATACGGAGTATTTACTTTTTTTTTTTTGAACAAAGAGAAGAGAGATTTTATTCATGACACGAACACAGAACATGGAGATGACCCACCACAAACGACGGAGGTTCATTCCAAACATGAGTCGTAGAAATATCTCTCGCAGCTTTAGCTAAGCAATGAGCAATAGCGTTTCTAGCACGACGAACATTACACAAACGAATCTCCGGGTTAGAGACTAAAACACGACGGCAAAAATCAGCAAGAACACCTCTTTCATTTATAAGCCCCAAGTTCTTTGAAATGGCGTCGCAAGCAACCTTACTGTCACTCTCCACCCAACCTTGCAGATAACCCAAATTTTTCATCCAAGACAAAGCTTCCTTCACCCCCATGAGTTCTCCTTCCACAACATCCCTTCGGCCCATCATCTTTATCGACTTACCAGCCACAAACTCTCCCAAATGGTTCCTAATCACAATACCAATCCCCATGGAATTGTCGTGAGCGAAGAACGCCGCATCCACCCCACATCTCACCCATCCCACCGGAATTGCATGCCAACCAGCACAGGAAAGGTTTGTCGAAGGAGCAGCAGCCAGCGAACCCAAAGAAGAGGAAATAGCTCGCGCTTCCAGCCAATCCTCTCGACAGTTGGTCGCCATCACCACGGTGCGTCTGGGAACCGGGATAGTTCCTTCCCAAACCGCCTTGTTCCTATCCTTCCAAATATGCCACATGATCATACAAACCTCAGCAACCAGCACACCATCATTCAAGTTCATAATGTGAGAGATAGCGTTTTTGAAAGAATCACAATTCACCCTCACTGTTGCCAACAAAATCGAAAAACCTCCTTCCTCGCAACAACTCTCCGCAAATGGACAAGCAAAAAACACGTGCCACAGGTTTTCAAACCCCACTTTACAGACGCCACATTCTCCGCCCACTTGCATTCCCCGCGACATGAGTTCTGCCTTCGAAGGGAGGTTCATTTTAGCAGCTCTCCACATAAAAGATCTCACCTTCGGTGGAACATGAAGCTTCCAGATCTTATCCCAAGGCCCCTCCTCACCATAGCTGGGATCTAAAGTTAGGGAGCTCGCCAAACTATAGGCGGATTTAACCGTATAGCAGCCACTCGCTGAATAGTGCCAGATAGGAACATCCATCCCAGACGCCGGGCAAAGCGGAATACTTACTATCGCCGCGACATCTTCCTCCGGCAGCAGCTGTTTAATATCCTCAATGCGCCAGGTACCAGTATCCTCATTAATAAGCTCAGCCACACGCAGATCCTCCAACCCCTGAGGTGGTGGAACCGAGACCCAAAAATTTTGATCCCGACGCAGCCACGGGTCTTTAAAAACCCTCACCCTAGTACCCGAACCAATCCTCCACCGAATACCTCGCTTAACAAGATCTTGAGCCGAATGAATGCTTCTCCACGTGAAACTAGGATTATATCCTAATTTAGCAGTGAGAAAGTTTCCATTAGGGTAGTACTTAGCTCGCAACACACGACTCACTAAAGCTTCGGGATCATGCAACAATCGCCACCCCGTTTTTCCTAGCATAGCAGCGTTGAAGATTTGAAAACTTCGAAAACCCATACCTCCAAACTGCTTATCCACACAAAGCTTATGCCAGCTCATCCAGTTTATGCCTCGACCACCTCCCGCCTTGTTACTCCACCAAAATTTATTTAACATCCTTTCCATATCATCCGTGAGTCCCGTAGGAATGGCGAAGATAGCCATGCAATAAGAGGGAATAGCCTGCGCCACTGCCTTTATAAGAATCTCCTTTCCCGCCTTTGATAACTTCTTACCACTCCACCCCTGGACTTTATTCCACAATCTCTCCCTCAAATACTGAAAGATTTCCTTCTTTTTACGTCCAATAAGAGAAGGAAGTCCGAGATATCGACCGGTATTAAGCGGAGACCAAACTCCAAGTATCTGGGAAAGAGAATCACGATCATTTGGCAGAATATTGGAGCTAAACATAATACCCGACTTCTGGTAATTAATACCCTGTCCTGAAGCTCTCTCATAGTCGCTGAGAAGTCTCTTCAAATTAGTGCACTCCAACTCCGATGCTCGACAAAAAAAGACGCAGTCATCTGCAAACATCAGATGCGAAATTGCCGGGCCCCCTCGGCTGATCTGAACCCCATGCAGATTTCCCCTAGCCATCTCATAATTAATAATAGCCGATAAACCCTCAGCACAAAGAATGAACAAGTACGGGGAGAGGGGGTCCCCTTGACGTAATCCACGTCCCGGCATAATAGGACCAGCCAACGACCCATTAACGAGCACATCATAAGAGACTGTCCTGATACACATAGACATCCAACCACGCCACTTATTACAGAAACCCAACTTATCGAGCACAGCCTCCAGATAATCCCAACACACCCGATCATACGCCTTACTTATGTCAATCTTTAACGCCACCGTACCATACTTCCCCCGAACCTTCTTCTTCATGGAATGAATTGCTTCAAAAGCAATCAAGATATTATCGTGAATAAGGCGACCTTCCACAAAAGCTGATTGAGCTCGATCGATGAGAAACGGCAAAGAACTCTTCAATCTATTACAAAGCACCTTAGAGATGATCTTATATACCACATTACATAATGAGATGGGCCGTAGGTCCTTCATACTCGAGGGACTTGTCACCTTAGGAATAAGTGAGATGATAGTTCTATTAAGCTGAGGAGGGAAAGCACCTGCATTCAGCCAATCACAACAACTCTGGAAGATATCTTTCCCGAGAACACTCCAAAAACGCTGATAGAACTTGGGATTAAAACCGTCGGGGCCCGGAGATTTATCCGGGTGCATCTGACTCAGAGCATCAGAAAACTCCTTAATCGAGAAGGGCCGAGTAAGATCATCATTTTTACTCTCATCAATACAAGGCCGAATCCGGCTCAGTACATCACTGAAATCCACATCAACATTATCTCTCTCAAAAAGATCAGAGAAATAATCTTTGGCTATAATTCGCAAGTCCTCTGGGGTAGTCGCCCAACTTCCATCATTTCTTTGCAGCCTAGAAATAGTATTGACCTTACGACGAGCAGAGGCCATAGAGTGGAAAAATTTAGTGTTTTGATCTCCATCCTTCAACCAAAACTGTTTAGCGCGTTGCTTCCAATGTTCCTCCTCTCTAGCAAGAATACCTGCCAACTCTGTCTTTGCTTTCCGAAGTTTCTCAATCGAGGCAGGATCCAGCTTGCCACATAACTTACGGAGTATTTACTAAATTACTAAATCTTTGTTTCTGGGTAAGTGTAATTTTTTCAACTTTATAATATGCGTAATTTTGTGCGCGAATTTTATAGATTTTATTATTGGTTCGGACTTTGTGACACTAATTTATAGTTATGCAATAATGTGTGTGTATATTGTTAATGATAATTTAATTGACTCTAAGATCTAGAATGAAAGAGTTGTGCATACTGGCCTTTGGCCGTTCATTAATTAAATTTATTTTTTTGGAAAATGTTCGTTCATTAAATTACTCATCAATAATTTTGAATTCAAATATTGTCATAAAATCTCTACAAATTGTTTTACTTTCTTTATTTTTTTTAGGGAGTTTACTTTCTTTATTTGAATAATTACATATTCCACCGTCCATGAAAAAAAAATATCTTATTTATTTTTTCTTACGAAAAAAAGTTTCGCTACGCTTTTTAAACTATTACATCCTAAATTCTCTCTTATATTTATCTATAAATTGTACATTTATTTTAATTTTCACTTAATAATGTAGTACTTTTATTCCATTTTTTTTATATTAACATTACCTTTATAAATTGTATATTTATTTTCACTTAACAATTTTATTAAAACTCACGTTCAGCATAATATGTGATTTTTTTCGTGGACGAATGGAGTATTAAATAAAAGATTGAATTACCCTAAAATTTTCCTCAACACGATCTTATATTTTTAAAGACTATTGAATTGTTTCCCTAAAGAAATTAAGTACCATGCACATATATAGTTATGGAGTAGTTATTACTCTCAAAAAAAGACTACCGATCGAGTACTGAGATAAAATTGCAAACAATCTAATTTAAATGAGATATTATTATATTAATAAAAACCTAATTCAGCAACTAGCTACAAACCTTAAACCAAAAATAAAAAATAAAAAAATAAAAAAAAAAAAAAAAAACAAATAATGTACAGAGCAAAACCAAAGCTTAAACAAAGATTGAATCAATTAGTAAACAACGTTTGACAAATCTCGGAAAAGACATCGAAAATGACGGCGTGATACGCCGCCGAATTCAGCGACAAGAAGCACCGCAGCAGCCGCTCCAAATCCGCCGCCGCGAACATCTGCTTCTCCACGATCATCTCCACCATCGACGCCCTGAAGTCGCCGCGGGGATCCCTCGAGCTCTTCTCCACCGCGTAGCTCCCCCCCATCACCACCCCCTCTCCGCCGTTCTTCTTGATCCTCCGCCGCCTCCGCCGCCGGCAACCGCCCCCGCCCCCGCCGCCGTAGTAAAGCCGCGTCGAGACGTGGTCGTCGGTGCCCATCTCGTGCATCAGCTGGTGGCGCGGGATGGCTTCGGCCGGCCTCTTTCCGGCGGCGCGGCGGCGGCATTTGGCGGCGGCGGAGCAGGAGGAGGAGAGGGAGGAGCGGGGGGCCTGAGCCTCGTCGATGCTCTTCATCTGCTTGAAGCGCGCGCTGGCGGCGCGGAGGTGGAAGGAGTCGCCGGAGTTGGAGGAGAGGCTGGGGAAGGTCTCGGTGTCGCTGGCGGTGAACCAGCTGCCGCCGTTGGAGGTGGAGCTGACGGCGGCGCGTGGGGGGTGGTGGTGGGGGGCTTTGCTGGGAGGGGAGAGAGAGGGGTGTTTGGCGACGGGAATGGAGGATTCTGCCACGTCGGCTACGTTTCTGAATTGGCAAGAGGTGAAGGAGGAAGGGAAAAGTCGAGAGATTTTCAGCATTATGTGATGGTTGTCCATTGCTGCAAATTATGTATGGAGTTTCGAAATTATTTGGATGGGCTTCGGTTTTATATAGGAGAGAGAGAGAGAGAGATGCCTTAGGTAACACGAGTATAGATAGGTGAGGTGTTGAATATTCTAATTTTTCATTTGGGAGAAATCCCACTATTCATTTTTTGTCGACTAAGCTTGAGAGATGATGATGTATCATTGGACAAGTTCAAATGCAAGAGGGGAGCCTATTGGTGATCTATAAAAATCTAATTATATTCTGCTGCGGTGAAATTACAGTTCAGTTGGTAAGATATTTCTCTTCTAATTTATAGATTGAAGGTTCGAGTGTATAGACGTGAGTGAGTATAGTGTAAGCGTGTCTTGACATAATGATAATATTGTTAATGTTTGATTATGTATTTTCAAGTGGATTCTATAAACTTAAAAAAAAAAATCAATATTTTATGACATACTACGTATTTTTTAGTTTTCAAGTGAATTTTAAATTAATGTCTTGCAAATTATATCGCGATATATATTAATATAATGAAATTGGTGCGACCTCCTGTGTGTGAACAGTGAGGTCTCAGGTTCAAACCCCACTGCTCCCCCTTCCCAACTCCCCCAAGTCAAAAAAAATGAAATGATAAATGGAGTATAAGGGCAGAGTTGGTGTTTGTTGTAAAATGGGATCTTTTCCATTCAATTTTTTTTTTGGGGGGGGGGATTTTATCTTGTATTTCTTTTTAATATTATTAAACCCATGTATAATATGAATGCGTGGTGTTATTTGAAGAATGATTAGTCAACACTAAAATCCTTTATTATCAAACACATCATTACATAAACCACACGTATTAATGATCATCAATTGCCCATTACAATATAAATGACCATCGATTAAGTAGCTAGGTAGCACGAGAGACACGATTTATAATGTATAGTAGCAAATTCAAATGGGGAATACCAAATATCAAGTAGCACATTCGTCTCAACAGAGAGATTTTGAGTTCAATCTCGTCTGTATATATTGTAGTTTTCTCATTTTTGTGTGAGTTGTGGTTCCGTCTACGTGCGATTATTTTTCATATTTGTGTGGTGTAAAGATCTTGTCTGCTTACGGGTAACTTTTTTGATTGTATTATAGATACCTCTTGTAATTTAAAAAAAAAAACAAAAAAAAACAGCACATTGATTTTATTTACTTATATATTTATCTATTGCTATCTTTTTACACACAGAAGTCCACAATTGTTATCTGCATACGGTGCTTTTAATTCAGCTTTGCTTTTTGTGCAATAATTCCAAATCACGCATCAAGAAAAGGCAAATTATAATAATTATTACTATATAACGGAAACGATATAGAATTGTAACAACCTATCTCTTTACTTTTGTCATAATAAAGTATGGCTTATGAGTTAATTAATTATGGTTTAGTAATTTTTAATTAAAAATTACCAATCATAATATTGTTTAATTAGGATATTGATGCACCGAAAAGTGTCTAGTTCGTAAAATATTTGCAGGATATGTTTTAAATAGAACATTCATATAATCACGTCTTTAAGCATTTATTAATATTGTTTGATTTATTATGTGTATATATACTTATTTTTTCTATATAAGTAGAATATGAATAGTCTACGTGTCATTCGATTGGAAAAATCATGAGTCACAAGATGCTATAATGAGTCCATGTTGTAGTCACGTGATTAAGCAATTACACTAACTATATTTGTGACTTTTTTCTCAATATTCTCCACGTCCCATTCAAGGACTAAATTTCCAAATCAAATACTACATGATTTTCCACTTTTTATGGAATTCTTATTTATTAATTAGTTTCAATTCCATGCAAGGTTTTTACACGTCAGCTCTTGTCCAAATCCAATAATGCTCGTACCATATTTTGTCGAATGTAAATTTTTTAGGGTCAAATTTATCGTTTTAAAATTTTTAAATACGACTTAATTACATCTCAAATTCTCAATATTATTGTACTAAAACGAAGACCAATATTTTTATTGTACATAATATGCATCATGTTTTATGCATGGTTAATGTACATAAAATAAAGTTTGATGTGTTGTTACATTAATTTTAACAAAATGAAAATAGTTGTCATGAGTTGATGCATAGCATAATCAAAGCGTGCGTAATTTTGTAGCTTTTCCATATATAACTATTTTTAAAAAATTGTAAAAAGAATTATACATAATTCTTAATTAATAATGAAATAATAACTAACTCAGTTAACATTTTTCGAGAAAAATAAAAACTAGAAAAAAAATATAAAACCTTAACAATGAGAAAGAAAAATTCAAACAAATAATTTATTAAGTAAAAGTTGAGAATGAAAATAATTTTGCATGAAAAATTAAAAAGGAAAATAACTATATGTACTGATATGTATAATAAGCTAGTAACTAACTAATTATTTGGGATCTTTATTTCTTTAATTTCAAAATAGTACGTTTTATGTTTGAGTAAATTTTTTATTTCAAGCCACTAATTAATACTTATAGACCATATCTATAATACCACTAAAATAGAAAAAATAATAAAGAATAATTATTGGGAAAATTGGCCCGTGTGTAGCGGCGCATTCCCTCTGTAGCAGAATGTCAATAAGCTTATGTCTTTTTCAATTTCCCCAAATTAATAAAAACAAACTTCCAATCTAAATTAAAAAGGTGAATATATTATTTTTATTTATGTGGTTCTATTTTCTAGGGCACTGCCACAAAATTTTTATTGGACCCTCACGAACTCTAACATTGATGGGCTGACTCTCATTTTCAATTTTTATTTTTCTTATTTATTTATCAAGAAAATGGGAAATAATATTAAATTAAAATGGTATCTTTAGTTATTGAGAAGCTTCCAACAACTCAAAAACAGAAAATTTGGTATGCATTTCAAACTTGAAGTTGAAGTCCACCAAATGCTATACGACACTTCTTGTTTCAGCTTTTTACAGGCAAACTATCTCTTCTCCCATAAGTCAATCAGATTCTATTTTATTTATTTACAAAATTTGTAAATATTGGTGTGAATTTAATATTTATGAGGCACCACTGCCACCATACAAAATTGTTTTTGTATGTGTGTGTTGGCATAGCGATAAAGTGGTTAATGTTCGGCCAAAAGTTTTGGATTGAAAACATGATCTTTAATTTTTTATTTATATAAAAACTTTTTTTTTTGTATTGTTAATTTTCGCTTTTTGTATGGATTCGTTTACAATGAAATAAATATTTTTCCCGAATTCAAATTTCAATTTATCTGACGTCGTTGATTGTAATGAATACTGATAAACATTGTTTTTTTCTAAATAGGTAGATATAGGCGGTCGGGACCTCTACACCACAAAGATGTGAAAATAATTGAACTGGTCAAGACCTCTCACAAAAGAGAGTGTTTGAGTGCCTCAACTTTGCCACTTGAGCTATAAATATAAGATAAAAAAAATAATTTATATCTAAAACTCGTCAACGTAATAATAATATTCAACTACATTTTATAATATATTTTTTATGTAATTTCAATATTTTTACATGCATATTAATTGGATAGCCCTAAAGAGAAAAAAAAAGTATTTCCTCAATAATATTTTGAAAAATGGACAAAAATATATACATATATGTAGACACATATGACATATATAATGAGTATGCATGTACTGTTATGCATGAGAGTGCAATTAATTTTGTTACATAACAAATACAATGCACATGGAACTTGGTAACGTTGTGAATTTCAAAACATTATACAACCAAATGCTATCAAACAAAAACTAGTTGTTTTCGGACATTCACAAATCATATTATATTATTGGATAGCTATTATTAAAATAGATTTTATTGGATAGCTATATATGTGTGTAATCCACTTTTCAATTGTCTGACCAATCACACACACATATATTGAGAAATATTATTGCAATATATTTTATGTGAGTATCGTTCATATTTAGCTCATGTTAGTGTTATTTTCTAAGTTTAATGTATTTTCTCAGTCCATGAAAGTTGTAGTCCTATTACAATTTTCATCTATTAACAAAAATTACAATCTTTTCTTTTTTCTAAACCACACTTTATATTTTAAACTTCATTCACATTCAATATTTATAAAATACTCAACTATTAATTTAACACATCAATTTTGAATGAGTTTTTTTCTCCACTCAATTTTAGTGGATCCCCTTCTACATTTTATACACATCTTCCAACTATTTATTATTAAAAAACTCGTGCTCTCCAAACCATACTGCAATTTTTGTGGACGAATGAACTATTTATTTTCACTATAATTACCCCATACATTGTTATTAAGATTATTAATTTTATAAATTACATAGAAATCAAAGTTCAATTTTTTCTATTTTCTTTTTAACTTCAAATGAGTAATAAAAAGAACAAACAGAGCTTTGATTTTTTACATAATTTATAAAATTAATAATCTTAATAACAATTAATGATCAGGTATTAAAATCAAAATAAATATCTAAAATAAAAAAAATTACGATGATATGAGCTAAACGTGAGTGGTACTCACATAAAATATTCACGTAAGATAGGAAGTACTATAACATTTTTCTTTATGTATATAAAGAATGTGCTTGAATTTCAATTCTCTGAAAACATTTTGACTTATTTTGATGTGATATATACGTCATAGAATTTGGGCGATTGTTTGTCTTCTTCGTGATGTACTTATTCATCGTCTATATGAAACCCAAATATATCCCACTTTTAATTAATCTTTAATTAATATAGTTTTATTCATCATGTATATAAAACCCAAATAAATCCCACTTTTAATCTTTAATAGTTTAATTATTCCAACGATTATAATCGATATAGAGATAGATCGAGTTACGCTAATAATCACATGTACAAGACGTCATGATTGAATATACCAATGTGTTTTGAATTATCATTTTTAAAATGAATTAAAAAATTGTTTTTGCTATGTCGTATTGCTGCTAAAGTTTAGTATAATCTGTCGATGTACTAGGGTTCTTGGTGGGATTTTAATTTTATATTTTTGAATTTAAAAGTTTTTTTGTTTTTATGGGTGTCTTTTTTTGTCCTTCACTAAAATTTTCAAATCGAACCATCATTTTCTTTAAGAGTGACGCTACTTCATCATTTAGGTAAGAATATCGAAAAAAAAATCGGGATGGGGACTTTACATTCCAAGTCAATTTAATTTATATATTTATATACTAGTGCAAAATTAAATTTCACAACACTATTTAGTAATTTAATTTTATTTATTTACTTGTTATATGTTAGAGCTATTTTTAACAAGTATAGAGATATTGGGCTTGAGTTCATCGTGACACGGTCTTTATATTTCTTTATTTACTTTATAGTTTATATAAAAAAAAATGGATTCTCTCAAAACAATATTAGATATTTGATTTATGAGTCTTCTCCTCTCTCAAGATTAGACAGATTAAATAGTTTGAAATTTGAATCAATGATAGTTAATAGTTTGTTCACAAACATTGTAATGGGCCGACCAAATTGGAATATTTTTGACAATTCAATTACGTATAGTATTCGAATTTATGGGCTTCCATATCTTGGGCCTTGAATCGATATCTTAGGGGGTTTACTCTTTTATTGTAGTGTATAATTGTATATTCTTTTTACTTATTTTAAAATAAATATTCCCATGGATAAATAAGATAATTCAACCCGTCTAAATATACTCCAATGAAAAATAGTAATAGAGAATTAATTGAAATTAAAATTAAAATATTCACCGTCACTTCAAACTCATTTAGGCCTCTAGATCAAAGATCACTTCAAACTCATTTAGGCTTATAGATCAAATCTCATGAAATTCATACTCGTCCACAAAAAATAATCGTGGCAAGGAACAACACGAGTTTTAATAAAATTAGTTAAATATTATGAGTGGAGAAAATATATCACTTAAAAAGTAGTGTTAATAATGCTCCCTTGATTTGTCAAACATATTTATTTCTTTTCATTCTGGTTCGTCACCAAAAAATCTAACTAAATTATTTTTGGAAACAATTTCACAAACAATTATCCTTATAATTTTTATTTTTTGAGAGACTCATTTTTCACTCATCAAATGCACATCTAACTTTTATTACAACCCATGACACCCTCCCTTAGAAAGATATTTAAAAGACGGAGTCAATAATAATTAATTATATCATGAATGGAGAGATAAATCTGTTGATGAAAAATTTTCAAAAATAAAAATGAATTAATTTTTTTGAACGTTAAAAATGACTAAAAAAACTACTCACTCTGTCCCACGAAGTATAACTCAATTTCCTTTTTAGTTTGTCCCATGAAACTTGACATATTTCTAAAAATGAGAAAAAAATTACTCTTTATTTACCTTTTCACTTTTTCACCTACCACACTTAACGCACAAAATATCAATTTCTTAATTCCCGTGCCGAAAAAGAAATGGGTCATGCTTCATGGGGTGGAAGGAGTATTTTATGTGAACAAGGAGAGCATATTGTAAGAGTATTTTTTATACAATTATAAACAATTGAATTTATAACATGTATCCAACAATCTCATTTAAGTTCGATAAGACTCGAATGAATTCGTAATTCTTGAATATATTAGAGCAAGATGTTAAAGGAAATTAAAAAAAAAGAAAAAAAAATTAATGCTTGAGCCAATAGTTTCTGAGCTGAGACATGTGAAGCAATATCTCATCTCGGCCTTGATTCGTTACACTGCTCGTCATAATCCAAGGCGGCGTGGACTTGAAGAAATCGCGTATTAATTCCTGAAAAACGTGCACGTTTTCTTCCGCGCGTTTCCCTCCATTCTTTTTCTTCTTGCGTTTGTCACACTTGGTGAATACCAAAGTCATAGGAATCTGTCAATAACATCTACATATTACAACTCCAAATAATAATAATAATAATAGTAAATATCATTATTTACTTTATAATAGGTGTTGCATGTGCAACTGGTTTCAGAATGATCTTCAAGTATCATTTATATATTGAAGTAGTGTCATTCAAAAACTAGTTGCACGGTGTAACCGGTTATACGAGAGAGTGACTCAAAAAGAAATTATGGCAAATTTTTCGTGAAAATAGTATGATCTTTGAATGCAAGTTGCAAAATCTAGCCCGAGCCTACATTTCCGGAATGAAAAATCCGATGTGGAAGCCAAGACTCCGACGTGGATATTCTGATTTATTTCGTAAATTATGTGAAGATATATTTCACAGTCGAGCATCAAAACAACGTCGTTTTGTTGCCCGAGATTGAGAAGAAACTAGATTTTTGGATGATGCCCACGTGGAAAATATATTTTCACGTTGGATTCGGGCCTTCCACGTCAGTATTTTCAATCTGAAAACGTAGGCTCGGGCCATATTTTGCAACTTGTATTCAAAGATCAGGCCATAAACTACAATTAATCATATGTAAAAGGTCGGAGAAAGATTAGTTGAATGTCAAGCAATGGGATTTTGTGTAACTTCTTCAAGCTCGAGACTTGGATCATACTAACCTCATTTTGTCCCAACCAACTTGCATACTCGAGATCAATCTTCTTCGCCGGAATGCTGGCATCGATCAGAAGGAACACAGAGACGAGGGTCGGGCGGTTGAGGAAGTAGTCTTTGGTGAACTTGGCCCAGTCTGTTCGAACCTCATGAGGCGCTGCAGCGAATCTTTCCCGACACCAACAACAAACAATTGATTATCACCCCATTTCCCAACCACATTTTTCATCAACAATGAAATACTAACACTGAAATCATCAATAGTAAGAAATAAACACTCGGATTTCCATAGAAGAAATTCTATGAATGCCTTATCTCTCAACTGCAGCCTCTTCTTTTTCCAAAGAAAATATAGTTACTGAAAGAAAACCTTAAATCAAACAGAGATAATTCATAACAGCAGCAAAAGATATGAAATTGTTGACACCACAAATATATGGTGGTGGTAATCTTATCGACGTCTATGTTCAATCTTTCTTTCTCTCACATTTACTCTCAAAAGTGACTTAACTCTGCAGGAACCTCTTATGATCACTAAACAGGGTGCATATAATACAATCCCTCGAACTCCTATGCATCAAAACTCCGGCTAATCATAGAAATCGGAACCTCTAGTAGTAAAAGTCGACTCAAACCAGTGTCTCACATTGTGAAGGAAACTAGCAAGTTTATTCAGATTATAACCTATCTTCACATAAAGAGCATTGTTGCTATCACTACCTAATCACTTAACTCAATAAAACGAGAAAAAACTCAGCACGTTCGGATTCATACCCGTAGCCTGGCAAATCCACGAGGTACCAGCTATCATTGATCCGAAAATGGTTGATGCATTGTGTTTTCCCTGCAAATCATGGCAATAAATCAAGTTGATACTCGAACAACGAAGGTCATCAAACTCATATGCTTGAACCATCAGCCTAATTGATAAAAATAATACAATTCGCCTAAAAAGTTGCAATCTTTTTCCCTAAAAATGATGATTCCACAAGTAAATACTACTCAATCGATCTCCTTAACCACAATTCAAACTACTACGATCATACGCATTTGATTAAACCCTAATTAAGCTCACAAAAAATGACATTCAAAAGGAATTTCTACCGGGCTTCTTGGAAGTGAGGGCGAGGCGCTTTCGCCGGACAAGCGAGTTGAGGAGCGACGATTTCCCGACGTTGGAGCGGCCGACGAGGGCGAACTCCGGCTTTCCGTCGGCGGGGCAGTCCTCCGTCGTGACGCTGCTCTTCACGAACTCCGCGTTCAAGACGTCGACGCCGTGGCCGGCGAACTTGCTGAGCACGATGTTGGAGCCCTTCAATATCCTCGCGCTCAGGGGCGCCTCCTTCAGCGACGAGACGTCTGTCTCCGGCGGGAGGAAGAGGGATTCCAGCGAGAGCTGCAAGCTCTCTTGCTCCTGAGGAGGCGGCGGCGCGGGGGTGGGGGTGGGGGTGAGGGTGGAGAAGTGAGAGAGGGGCGGCGGCGGGGGTAGCGGAATTGGGGATTTTGAATTGGATAAGAGCGCGGAAGTGATTAGGAAGAATTTGTGGGGTTTAGGCGATGCGAAGAAATGGGAATGGATTCTGGGAAATTTCTGCGTCAGAAACATCTCTCCGCTCCACCTTCTCGGCTATGGCTTCTCACTCCTCACTGTGTTAAGAGAGAGAGAGAGAGGGGTTATCGGTTGAGATTTATCTTTTCAGCAATTTGGTATGCGAAATCCCTAAATTATCTTATTTGTCTAATAAATGAATATTTAATTTTATTAAAACCATATTTATGCAAAACATAGGAAATTTTAGTTTTAGCTAAACGGAGCTGATTCGCTTAGAGTGGAGGCAGGAAGCTCGCAGACTCAAATCAATGGCGGCGGCGGCGCGCGGCGGAGCAGCGTCGCTGCGGATTCTTCGAGCTAAATACACTTCGTCGGTAAATGAAGGCCGCCGCCGTTGCCGGTTTGCGCGGCTTCTCAACATTCAACAACGCGATTCTTCTTCTTCTTCTTCTTCTTCCTCCGCTTCATCAACCGAAATCCCTCTGCTCCAGAAGCTTCTCAAAGCGCCGCTTTCAACAATCAAATCAACCCTCGATTCCGAGTTCAGCTCCGACTCGGCCGAGTTCCCCTCCGCCGCCCTGCTTTCCTCCCTCCATACATCCGCTCCACAGAAGGCTAATCTGGTAATTTCACATCGTTTACTGATTTTGCATTTTACATTTCCCCTTTTTTCGCATTATGATTGAAACTGAGAATTTAGTAAATTTGAGTTATTTGGATTGTTTACTTCAAGAATTCTTACTAGAATTGATGAATTGGTTGTTGAATCGTTTTCTGCTTGCAATCTGCCGTGAACAAATACAGCAATACTGTTTCACATCTTGTTTGAATGTTCATACATGACTCAAAATCAGCATCTCCAAATCAATGACTGATACACTGTTCTTGGCTTGCCATGGCCAGATTATCGAATGGAAACTAGAGAAACTGAGAAACGACGATGCAAATTCGAAAGATCTCACTCGTTATGCTCGATTGATATCGTTGTGTGAGAGCATCAAAAACCTAGATGTAGCAATGCTTGTGTTTTCATCAATGGAGGAGCAAGGAATCAGGCCAACCTCCTCAGTTTTCAATGCCCTAATATCTACGAGCTTATCTTCGGGTAATTTGATGACAGCATTGAGCTTATTCGAGATCATGGAGGCCTCGGAGAGCTACAAACCCGATGCAAACAGCTACAACGCCTTCATCTCCGCGTATGCAAGCAGGGGAAACAAGACTACAGCCGAAGATTGGTTGAAGGCTAAGACGGCATCCGGATTTCCTGCTGATGCTCGGACGTATGGCTTCCTCGTGCGTTGTTGCATCAAATCTAGGGCCTTTGAGGATGCTCGGAGGTATTTTGAGGAGATGACGTTTGAAGGCCTAGTGCCCGATGAATCGGTTGCTCAAGACGTGCTGATGATGTACTGCCAGCTGAGGGACTCTCGTAAGGTGAAGGAAGTTTCGGAGTTTGTCTTGAAACACGGGGGGCGGATTGATCGGATTGTGTGGAAGAAGGTTGTGGATTTGTATCGTGAGCTAGGGTTGGCCGGAGCTCTGGAAGAGCTGGTGGTGGCTTTGAGAGAGTCGAGCCAGGGTTCAGAAGCTCGTTCCGTGGTTCACTGCTCGTTGATAAGGATGTACGCGGACAGGGATAGATTGGACGACGTTGAGTACTGCGTTGGGCGGATGCTGAAGCATGGCGTCTCGTTTGGCTGCGACGAGGATGTTGAGAAGGTGATATGTTGCTATTTCAGGAGGGAGGCTTATGATCGGCTCGACATGTTTTTGGAGCGTGTGAAGCATTCGTGTAAGCTCACGAGATCGACTTATGATCTGCTCGGAGCTGGCTACCGGCGTGCAGGCCTGTCGGAGAAGATGAACGCCGTGGCGAGTGAGATGAAACGTGCCGGTTTCGTTTAGTTTTTGAGCGAAGCAGAAACTACGATTAGGTAAAGAATTCGTGATACTCCCTTCGTCCATATGAAATTTGACACATTGTGGGCGGCACGAGTTTTAATAAAGCGTGCGTGAAGTTGTAAGTCGAGTAAGCGTCTTACTTTAAATGTGAGTAGAGTCGTGTGCACCTTACTGTTATAAGTGGAAGTGACAAATTTTGTGTGGACGGACTAAAACGGAAACTGTGACAAATTTTGTCTTGGATGGTAGGAGTAGCTTTTATTGGGAGAAATTGATGGGAGTTATTTACATTCACAAGTTGAACTATATATGATCTGCTCTAGTTGAATTTCCACATTTGTTCTGACAGGGGAGACGGAGACGGCGGTTACCCCTTCTCCTCTGCCTCGTCTGCAGACAAGAACGATCTGGACTCGGCCTCGGCCTCCGTTTTGTCTACGGACACAAGCATGATTGACTTGGCCTCCGCCTCGTCCGAGGGCAGGAACGACCTACACCATTCCATCCAGGGAAGGTCCTCTTCCTGCTGCTCGATCCACGAGAGGAAGCAGCTGTCCAACAAGCAGAAGATGTTGACGTAGAGGAGCTGGTACCGGACGGGGACGAATCGGAAGTTGGCGATCTGGATGAACGGCCACAGCGTCACCTCTAGGATGACGGCCGGAATGAAGTCGCGCATCAACTCCTCCTTCACCTGGGAGACGGATTTCCCCGAAGAGAACCCCATGTAGGTGAAGAAGAAGAGCAAGTCCATCGGCCCGAAGATCAGCACGTCGAGTGCTACCTTCGTCGCGATGAAATGCAACGAATTCGGGTGTAGCTTCAGCTGCAGCCTGATGAAGCTATCCAGCCAATCGTACCTGCGTTTCCAAGAAAAAAAATTTAGACCTAAAATTGTTCGACTTTCGAGTCTAAAATCAGTCCAAACATCCATACAATTCGTGTGTAAAATGCAAAGTTTATGAGACAGTCTCACGTAAGTTTTTGTGACGAAAGATATTCCGTCTTAAAAATCTCAATTTATGAGGAAGATTGTGACGAAAGAGTAGCATTATAAATTTCGGTTTATCGTGCTGTTTCCGAAGCAAGTTTTTGCGACGAAAAAATATGATCTTTCGTCTTAAAAATCTCGGTGGATGAGTTTTTTGCGACGAAAGAGTAGGGTCACAAATTTCAGTTTATGAGGCAGTTTCTCGCACATTTCCGCGACGAAAGAATGAGATCTTTCGTAAAAAAAGATTAAAATTTACGAGATAGTCTCACGTAAGTTTTTGCGACGAAAAAGTGAGATTTCTCGTAAAAATTTCAGCTAACGAGACAGTCTAACACAAGTTTTTGCGAGAGAAGATTACCGACCAGAAGTGACCGACGGGGCCCACAAATCCGATGCCGAACAAGCTCGTCTTAGCAACTCGCTTCCAATTAATGTGCCACTGCTCCTTTTCTTCTTCCTGCAAGTTTAAAAACATGCTTCTTTATTTTAGAGAATTATTATATAAATCACATTTTTTATTACGTCTAACATATTCATCGCATGTTGAGGCAATACCAAAACACAACCTATCTTTTTCTCTATCAACAAAATCGCTTACAAAAGTCTGAAAAAAAAATTCAGGAGATTGAAGATGAAAACCAAACTCATTTCTCACAGCTCTTAATACTTATAGATAATAATAATAAAATAAAAAAAGGCAATTAAAAATTAAGTAGAATAGAAGAAAATTACGAACATTATTTAGATTGCGTTTTTTTGCGGTAGTGTGCGTGACGGTCTGAGCAGCCATATCACCAACGCCCCATATGATACCTGAGCTCACCATCTGCATAAGCCAAATTTAATCCACATTTAAATACAATTAAATATATATATATATATATATATATATATATATATATATACTTTTCTTTTTTGTTTGAGAGAGAGAGAGAGATTACCTGGGTTCTAATTGGATATTTTGCTAAACAATTCTGGTACCAATTCCATAGCTTCAACATGCTAGATTAACGATGAACATGCAGTGATTTTGGTTTTTTCAAACATTTAATTTGATCACAAAGATTTTTAAAGAATCAATCCCTAGATTGTTTCCTCGAGAAAATGGCTTTTGTGTGCAAAATATGATATATACATGAAACGGTTGTGTAGTCTTTATATTCAGCTATTCTCTCTCTCTCTTTTTCTCTATTCACCCATTGTCTTACCTTAGAATTGCAACAAATAACGTTTTTTTTATTTTATGCGTAAAAAGCCTTTTTCTCTATTCACCCATTGTCTTACCTTAGAATTGCAACAAATAACGTTTTTTTTTATCTTATGCGTAAAAAGCCAGAATTTTGTGAGTCATCCATCAATTCTATAAAAAAAAAAATTCATTTTCGACACAAAATAAATAGTATAGCCAGTTGCCTTTAGGAATTTAATGATGTGGGTTCTCTTTTATCGTAACTTTTTATTTGATAAAACATTTGTTCCACATTTTTGGTAGTTATGAATTAGAATAATCCTACTTTTTTAGATCAAAGCTGGTTTATCAAGAAACTGACCACACTCTTTAGGTTGAGACAGTTCGTTAGAAAGTTAGAACCCAACAAATTTAGGTTGAATTGTTATAATTTCTTTAGTTTTTTATTTTAAAAACACTAAAAAAAAGAGAGGAAAAATTAAAGGACAACATCAGTGTATATAATGAAGGAAATACAATGTGCAATGTTGTGAGATAAATACATGAATAAGCTATGCTACATACACAGTTACATAGTCAACAGTTATCATCATACAATGACAAAACTACCCTCATCAATGGTGCATGATTCTTGGGCAAAGGGCATCATAGTAAAAGAGTGGTGAGTTTCGTGCTCAAATAAGAAGCCCTATTTCTCATCAGTTGGTGTGACACTGCTGAGCATCCAGATTAGGACCACGCCGATGAGGGCGCCGGAGAGATGCGCGATGTGGTTTACGTTCTGCATCGCGTACCCGCCTCCTCGGAAGCTGCCACCTAAGCTCGCCGAAGCTTGGGCTGCTTCCATCACCTGATATATAGTTTGAGATGAAAATTAGTTTGAGACGCAGCGAGGGAAGAACGGAACCATGAAAGAATACCTAACATCATAGTTGTATATCTATCACAAAACTAGTTTGAGAGGCAGCGAGGGAAGAACGAAACCATGAAAGAATACCTAACATCATAGTTGTATATCTATCACAAAACTAGTTTGAGAGGCAGCGAGGGAAGAACGAAACCATGAAAGAATACCTAACATCATAGTTGTATATCTATCACCTAGTAACGCCGTATAGAGTGCCAAATCCGGTCGTGGCAGCAATCGGAGCAAATAATAGGGTAAATCACATATGGGACATCATTGAACATGCTGAAAATTTCAGTTATCTTTTTGTAATTTATTAAACATCAAGACATTATTGAAAAAACGTCCAAGTAAAATGTCGCCAATTATCAACCGTAAGACATAGATGATCTAACACAATGATCACGAGATGCAATTTCATCGAGGCGAAGCAAGAAATCATATCAAGATGCTTTACACTATTAGAGAGTTGTAGGAATTAAACAAAAGGCAAGTCATAGTCTAGCAGAAACGATACCTTTTCTACAACAAATTGTCCCAATATAAGAACTTCGAGGATCTTCCTCCAGTCCCACGACATCTGCAGCACGTGTACGAGAGTTTCAGCAGCTCGACAAAAAAGTAAACAGCATATGCCACTCAATTAGCAAAGAAAGCCTAATATTTTCATCAAACCTTCACGAGGACACTAACAGCAAAGAGTCCAAATACAGCACCAGATGCCCCGATGGAAACAGCATTTCTCGGAAGAACTAACCATGAAACGAGGTTCGCCCCCGCGCCTGTCAAGATGTAGGAAAGCCATAAGGCAAAGTTCCCTTCTTCTTCTTCAACGAGTTTTCCTGGATAGCAAAGAATTTATAAGCAAGGCATTAGCACGAGCCATTTCTACAAAATTTTCTAAAGGAAACGAGCGCAAAAGGTCTCACCAAAAATATACAAGAAAAACAGATTGCTTGATAGATGGCTCCTGCAAGCAAAAATACTTCCTCAGTATAACCTCAAATTCCACGAGTAAGAAGACGAGAGAATGAGCAGTCTTACCAGTTGAAATGACAGAACGTAGACGTTATAAACTGGTACCAAGCAGGCTGATTATGATACAGATACAGTTCCTTAATCAGCGGAACCTGGAAATCGGAGCAAATTCCTAGTTAGCTTCATTACAAGAACTAACTACATCGGTGGATATTGTTTCTGAACTAAAGAACCCAAAATTGCTAGAGTTCTTCTCTCGGGCAAATGAAACTGCCGACTTCCATCACTAAGCTAATAGAAAAAGCAGCCGAACATTTTTACAACCCTACGTTTTATGGACCGAGGTAGAATACATAATACAATCACCACTTATTTACAAGATAGCAAAACTTCATGAGAATGAGATTATCCGAGACCTGGAACACATGATCGGCCACATATATCCCGATATTGATCAGTAGAATCCAGAAAATGCCATTAACACGCTTATCCGCCTTCCTTTTCTCTTCGGGCTTACCAAGTTCCAGCTGTGATATAATGTCTAAGTGAAACATTATCAAACTGAATTACAAATTATACAGAAATCAAATTCCTAAATCATGGTCAGCTACAAGCTTATTCTAATAAAGAATTAAACAAACCTTTAATATGAAACCTGATAACAAATTTTAGAAAAAACAGATATAAAATTTTCCCTTTTTTTTGCATAAAACCAGCAAACTTAGGGCTTCACCAGCTGTGGCGTTATGTTATGTCCAAGTGAAATATCATCAAATTGAATAACAAATTCCTAAATCATGCTCAATTACAAGCTTATGTTAACAAAGACAACTAGATAAACCTTTGAAATAAAACCTGAAAATAATTGAAGAAAAAATACAATACAAAAAATTCCAATCCATTGATATAATAACTTAGAAAATGCAGGCAATCAAATATAATTCAAGCCAGCTAATATATATCCCGAAGAAATTGTAGAACACACAACAGGTGTTTGTGAAAAGTCCCAAACCAAAACTAGAGAGAGTGGTAACTGACCTGAATTATCCTTCACTCTACAGAGCAACAATCGGGAAATCGGCTTCGCCCGTAATCCAAAGGTAACTCGACTATCTTCGGGAGGAGGAGGGCAAATCGCCGCCGCTGCCGGAAGTTTGAAGGGACGGGCGCCATGGAATTTCGGCACTGCGAGAAACTGCTTCTGCTGCTGAAGCTGAAGATGGAGCTGAATCATTTTTCTGCTCTTCGATTAAAACAATCCAAATGAAAATTTGGCACAACGATTCGAAGAAGATCACATCCACATCGATGAAATCGCAATTCTGCCGAAGCAGCGCGAACACAAATCCTAGAAAATTGTAGTATGAAGTTTTGTGATTTTTTTATTTTTTTTTGAGAAAACGTTTGTGGGTGCTTTGTTTGTGGTGAGAAACGAGAGAATTAATTACATTGAGAAAAAATATATATATATTTATACCCCAATATTTTAAACTCTTTTTTTTAGTTGGGGCGAAACTATAAATTAATATCAATAATTGGCCCATTTTTGCTGGTCCAAGAAGCTTAGCCCAAATTTTTTGGCCCATATAGAATCTTAGTTAAATTGTTATTCCGGAAATTCTAAAATGTTTTTAATCATTTCAAACTAAACTTTGTTAAATCGAATTATTTATCTAAAAAAAAATTAATGCTACCTCAACAATAGTATTCGAACAAAATATAACAGAAATTTGCCAATTCGGAGCAGGTTTATTATATACAAATATAACATCTAACTTGGCTATAATTCACTTTATTTTATAAAATATTTAAGGGATATGATAGGAAACCAATCAAACCATAGACAGTTAATCTTAAATTTTATTATTGTATAATAAAAAAGCCCACAACTTAAATTTCAATAATTTGGAAGAGCAATAATAAATTGTATTTTATTGTCTTCTGATACAAAATAAATTTGAGGCCAATTCGAGAAATAAAATTCGGTGCAAATTGGAGAAATAAATTCGGTGCAAGTTGGGAAATAAATTGGAGGCCAATATGTGCACATGGATTTAATTTCATTTTATATTTCTACACTCTTTTGGGCCTTCAGCAAAGTAATAACTAAAAAGTAGTTTTATGACCGTTTTGTTTTTTAATGTTAATAATTATGATATGTTTCTGATAGTTATTACTATTTCTAAATTATTTAGGTACATTTCTTCTTTTTCTTTAATTTAATTATTTAAATTTATTATGTCTAGAAAAAAGATCCATCACAAATTTATTTTGCACCACCAATTTAGGCTTGTCTTTTTTCTCACAAAATTATGAAACCCTTTTAATTTTATTATAATATAGATGGTTGTGAGTCTTGTGACAATTCAAAAAATAATACTAACAAATATATTAGCTGACAAAATTGACTAATCCAGCAACATTACTCATGGATGCAGAATATATAATGAACGTGTCAGGATTTTTTTAATGTCATTTTCATATAAATTCAATATGAATACGATTACGAAGTCATTTGTTTATTTCTCTTAGATATGATTTTAGAATCTATCTCACAAAGTCACAATCAATTTATTTTTTTTCTTGATTATAATTGTGTCAGGTATACATGTTCATTGTTAAACTCATATATTGCTATCATTTAAGTCACGTAGGTCCAAAACGTGTGTGCATAAGGAAATGTCTTTATTTTCAATAGTATGTTTTTTGTTAATCACTTAATTGTTTGTTTTTGCAATTTAATCATTAAATTTATAAATAAATAAAAAAAGTAGTGGAACAAGGCCACGTGAAGAAGTTGATGGTACAAGGTTGTTTCGAAAGGACAAAGTGTGATGTTTGTTACTCGTAATTTGACACGTCAAATTTCGAAAGGGAAAATATTATATTTAATTTCATAAATTCATATGATGTTAATCGTTAATATAGGCAAATTGGTAGGCCCATACTTTTTCCTGATCGATAATTATTGACGGAAAAATTCAAAATTAACCCGACTTTATAAAATCACAAATTATTTCGAATTTATAATTTTAATAATTTTAACTCGATTTTTAAATATGACAAATTAAATCGTCATTTTTGCATTTTTTGCAATTGCGTCCCCCATCCTTTTCCGTCATCGAAATGTTGAGTTAGAATTGACATGAATTAGTTTGTCACGTAATATTCATGTTACGACGTCGTTTTTTATAAAAATGCTGAATATTGATATTTATGGTGCAAATACATAATACGGTCGATTTATAATTTGAAGAAAATTTTAAACTAATTTGTATGAAACGTCGTTTAAGGCCTCACAAAAACAATGTCTTTACTAATCCACGCAAGCTTCAATTTAACATTCCGACGATCGAAAAAAGTTAGGGGAACGGAATTTTCAAAAATTGAAGCAATGATAATTTAATTCACCATACTTCAAAAATTATTTTAAAATTATAATTTTATTTGCTAAAACCCATAAAATTAATCGATCGATCATTTTTGTGAAGCCGTATTTGAAAAGTATATTTTGAGTTGCTATTCTTTTAGGAACGTTTTCCTTATGTGCTATTGAAATGTATTTGGTTTCAATTATTGCACTTGAATAGTGTGCCGATCATTTTTAGGTGTCACATTAAAGTTTCAATTAATAAATAATACTATAATCATGTCATGTACCATTAATCACGTGATAATTTATTTGACATCGTGTGTTCAATGAGTGCTTTGTCATTTTCAGATATTTGAGTATAAATTGTTTTCAAATTCAACTCAACTAACTATCTGCTTAGTTAACAGTTACTAACCACTAAAACCTAAGAAAACAATAAAATCATCATCATCATCTATTATATAATAGGATTAAGCCTTAACCTATGTGGCATATCTAAAATCTCACCATTTCAAAATTTACCATATATAATCTTCATCATTTATTAATTAATTAACTATTACATTCTATATAAAGATTCATTAATCATAATAAATATAATTAATAATATATATATATAATATTAACATTACATATAATCTAAATTAATAAATTTTATTATTTATTTTTTCTAGATAAAAATTAGATTTACATGTCTGATAAGAAAAAAATTATAATCTATATACGATAAATTATTTTAATTGAATGTTAGTGATTAGATGTATATTTGTTATTAATTTTATATTTCTCAATAGTGTACATATTATATGTATATGTTGCAATATATTATATTGTGTGTGTGTGTGTATATATATATATATATATAATATTTATATTCTTAATTTTCAATAAAATTAATTTTGAATTGAGACATGCACGTATATGTAAATTATAAACGGGTCCGGTCATTGATTTACATGTTTGCATAATAAGGCACAAATTCTATAAACTGATTATTTTAAAACAAAATCTTATTATATGTCTATCAAAATAATTAAAATTTTATTTTTATTTTTTATAAAATAAATCCATACATTTTATTTATATAGGGAAGAAAAATATATTTTTCATTTCTGCAAACTTTATTTGCTTCTATTTGTCCATTACTACAACAACAACAACAACAATAATAATAATAATAATAATATCTATTCTATAATACGATTAGGTCTTAGCCTACGTGGCAGGCCTCAAATTTTTTCTTTTCAATCTCAATCTGCAACGTGGCATTTGAGAATCCAATTTATATATTCTCATTCTCACTTTTAAAACAAAAGTCAGGCCTCTCTCTTCCTCACGCCTCCATTTTCCTCACCCCATTGCCGCCGTCCCTGAATCAGGTCGGCGTCGTCTCCCCCTTCACTGTCTCTCTCTTCTCTCAATCCTTTTATCTCTCTAAAGTCGATTTGTAATACCCCGTTTACCCGAGCTAAATTTAAAATAATTTTTGAACTTAGATAGTAAGATGATTCACGCCGGAAAAAAAAAAAAAAGAATTTATTTTTAATTCCAACAAAAGTAATTTACAAAATTATTTGTAAATTTAGTTATTTAAATTCTTATGCATTTCATATTTATTTAAATCAAGTATTGAGCATTGAGTATTTATCAAGATATTTATTTAGCGAACCCTGAGAAAATTCTACAGTTCCAATGATCCAACCGTGAGAGTTTTTAATTGTCAAATCATCCCTTCAATTTATTCACACTCAACGTTTTATCTGCCATACTTTTTTTTTTTTTCTCTTACTCTTCCTAAATCGAATACATAAAGTAACTTTTCCAATAAGCTGTTGGCCATGCCTTCTCCACTTTCAGATACATTTTACTACATTAAAAAAATTAGCTAAAGTCTCATCCACCACCTATTCCCACCCTGTACCTACTCTCTTTCCAAGTCATGTTTCCACTGTACCTACTCTCTTTCCAAGTCATGTTTCCACTCTTCTCCTACGCCAATAACTCATAATCACCAACCTCAACATATACTCCTTCAAAGAGCTCAAATTCAGCCAAGAACAACAGGAAGCACTATGACAACAGCCACACGCCTCAACATATAGTTCCAAAGGTTCATCTAGGTACTCCCTTGCCTATTCTACTCAACCAGTTTCGTTTTAGCAATTCACCAAATTTTCATGAGCATTAAACTGCATAAGATTTCATTTTTATAAGCATGATAAAAAAAAAAAAAATGTGAACTTTACTTGATGATGCATACAGTATAAATTCATGTACTGCTTTTACAATGGATCCATAAAAAGGGAAATAGAGAAATGTTTTGTATGCTATATGAATCAAACTTGAGTCTTGAGCTTTGTCGGGTGTGGGCTGTATGGTTGTAAGTGTAGAGTCTGGCAGGGGAGTAATGGCGATGGCAGATGCGGTCGGCGGCGGTGGTTCTCCTGCTGCTGTCGGCCGGAATGGTGAGGGAGAGGCGGCCATGGCAGCCGCTGTGGTCGCCGGATATTGAAGGGAAGGGTGTCGGTATGGGGGGTCAGTCGGGGGAGGCTTAGCCTAGAGCTTCAGGCGGCGGCGTCCGTCGTCGTCAAGGAGAAGAGAAGGAAGGGAATGGGGTGCTGACGGTGGTGGCGTGGAGCCCTGACCGCGGCTGCCGGATCTGTGAACAGGGGGAGTATGAGAGAGAGCCGAGGGAGGCGGCGGCATTTTCGTCATCGCCGAGGAGGAGAGGAGTGTGCTGTGAGGGTCTGAGCGGAGAACAGTGGAGTGGCAGCTTATCGCTGCTACTCGCCGGAGTCGGGGAAGAGAGCGGCTTCCGCTACTCGTTGGCGGAAGTGAGAGAGAGAGGAGGCCGCTGCACGGCGGCTCTGCCCGCTGATGTCGGGCCGAGGACGGAGAGTGAGAGGGAGACTTGAGGTCGAAGGGAAGGAGAGAGGAGGCGGAGCCGCCGGCCTCCGGGGACGGTGCTGCCGTCCGGTGGTGGCGGCGGGAGAGGCAGAGAGCGAGAGAGAGTGAGCGGCTGTGAGGAAGAGAGATGTGTGAGTGTGAGTCTGTGACCGATGGGGGAAGAAAAGGGGGGTGGGGATATTGGGCTAGGGTTGGGCTTGGGAGTTGGGTTTTGCAGATGGGCCGATTTTAATTTAATTGGCTGATGGGCCTTGCTTTATTTTTTTTTTTCAGTTGGGTCTCTTTTATTTAAAAGATGGGCTGCAGTATTCTATTAAGGTGCTGGGCCCTTTATTTAATTAAAACAGTTGGACCGATTTTAAAGAGGTTTTGGGCTTTGCAGTTCTTAATAAAATGGACTAAACTTATTAATTAATTGGACTTCATAATTGAGTTTGATTAATTATTATTTTAAAGAATTATTTGCATAATAATATTATATTATTATTATGTGCATATTTTAAGTGAATTACTTATTATATGCTAAGCATGACATGAAATTGCATTTATACTTGCAATAAAAGTATTTAATTGGTTTTAATTATAATTCCAATTTTTAAGAAAATCGAGTAAGGATATTGTTGGTGTCCTTAACTCAAGAATTTAGTTTTCAATTATTTATTTACTAAATTTTGGAAACCCGGCGTGATGAATCAAGTATGTTTAGTACATCCACTAAGACTTTAAGTTAGCTTCACGAGACCTATTAAGAATAGAATTTCTTGTAGGCTTTGTGACCAGGGGGATTAGCGCTGCTTCCCAAGACAGGTTTATATGTGATTATGATCTTCAGGCTTTGCCTAACCAGGTGGGCATTACTTTTACTATACGTATATAGAGATCCCCTGCGTGTCGTAGGCCTCTTATACGAATATATGCATGAGATGATTTTAACTGTTAATTTCAGTTTATTATTATGCCCAAATGATAAATGACTCTTATGAAATGAAAATGAAATGTTCATGAAATGAAATGAAATGTTTATGAAATTATTGACTGCCAAAAATGTTTATGTTTTTATATGTATCCTATCTGTGTTGGTTCGCCAACTTTAAAGGAAATCCAATTGGGATCCTATGCTAGACAAAGGTCGCTAGCTAGGGTTAACGTGTACACTTATGGAGACCGCGAGTCGCTTGCGACCGGTCTTGGCGTCCGTGGTAAGGAGGCCTCCTTCCCGGCGCGTGACAGAAAGGAACAGATATGGATCATATGAAGGAAAATGATCGGCCGATCGACTTTATGAAAATGAAAGAAATATTTTAGTAAGCGCAGGTCATTTAAGAAAACCCCTGTGTGTTACTGTTATGGCAGATCAATTTATATATGTATGCATGTTGTATTTTCGGCTATGCCCACTGAGTATTTTTATACTCAGCCCTGCATGTATTTCTAAATGTGCAGGTTGAGCAGTTGATGGAATGGAATGATGTTGAGCGGGTGTTCCTTTGATATTTCAAGAAATGTAACCTTGAGTATACATCTTCATATGTATATCTCACACGTTTTCCGCTGCAAAACACTTGATTAGGATAGCTCTATGATATGAAGTTGTGATACGTGTTATTGGGTAACCACCTTAATCAGTTCTCATTTATGTGTATGTTTTATAAGTATCCAAATAATCATATATGATCCTAGCATTTTATCTATGAGTGACATTTCCATATACTTTAATGTTAAGTAATTGTCCATTTCCATTTCTTATTGTTCAACCCAAGTCATAACCCCTGTTAACCCGTCATTGGGATAGTGGGCTGCGACAGAGTGGTATCAGAGCGGTTCGTTCGCTCTGGCCCTAGAAACCTTATTCTAAAGAGTCGAGTCTAGTTTGATTCTTTAGACTTACACGGGTTCATATGGCACCGCTCAACACTCCATTGCATCGTGCTCAATCAAGGAAAGAAGGTAACTGCAGTTTCAACGTTTTAAAGATGTTAATTTTTTAAAATGCTTCATGAATATGTTTATGTGAAGAGCAGGTTATGATGAAATGTTGAATGTTTTGCCTTTCATGGCATATTTTTGCAATCTATGATGTTATGATCAGATGAATGATAGAAAAGTGACATATGTTTTCCCAGAGAACATAGATTGCTATAAGATGCATGATCACAATTTCAAAAGAACATAGACTACTAGATTAGTAGGATATCTCTACAATCTAGATTCTTAAGGTAATGATTTAGAAGAATGAAAGAGAACTTAGAACGTCTCAGCTCCCTTAAGAAAATGATGGTTCTTTTGAACTACAAAGAGGAATGAAAAGATATGTACGAGGTAAAGGAAAAGCACAGAATGAAAATACGCGACGAATTCAAGGTGAACGTTGCATCAAAGGTTGAACCATAGTCTCTATGTTCAAATGTTCAAGTGCGACGGAATATCAAATCGACTTTTGCTACAGGACAGATTTTAAGAATAGTGTGTTTTGCCTGTGTACGTATGTCTGTGCGTATATGTCTTAAGAGAGGTTTGGGGTTTGAGATCAATAGGATAGAGAACCTTAAGATAAGTTTAGTTGTCATAATGAGCTTATGTTTTGTTATGTATAATATGTTCATGGCTCTTCAAGTTCGGGACGATGTTTCCCGTGTGACTGGGAGGTGATGATGTTGGACCTGGCCAGTCCACATGATCCAAATCTCAGTAGACGTCTTTTGGGTTGAAAACCCATGTGTTTCAACTTTCGGTTGAAAAGCCAGATGGGTTCATACTCGAGGTCATTTTGTTCGACCTAGTAGTTAATCATTTCATACCCTCTGGTCATTCTTTTGATTCTCTTGAACAATTTCTACAACACCTTGCTTTGATGTTGTGTTGAGTTTGAGCCTTGCAACTCGTAAGTTGTCATAATAGATCCCCTTGTTTGATAAGACCAAGAAATGTTAGTCTACCGATGTAGTATACTACCCAAACTATGACTTCATATAATTGTGTCTCATTGTGATTGGTTGAGATTAGTTTTTGTCCTATAAATGATATCGACCGCTCATTATGATAGAAATTCAGAGTCCAAGCTAAGACCGTAATATAGTGTTCGAGTACGAGGACTTAAGTTAAATGGGTCTATGATAGTTTTAAGATAAATTCATAGGAAAGTGTTATTCATGTGATAGGTAACAAGAAATGGGTTGATGACTATTTTAGTCTTTGGAAAAAAAAATACCCCGTAGATGAGCCCTAGGAATGAGGTAAGAGCAAAATGAACCGCCGCAAAAGGACGAGGGAACTTATTCTCAAGTAAATCTCGTGTATATAAATTGGAATTAGGAATCCAATTGATATGAGGAGAGACCCGAATCTATTCTAAATCGGAAAGTTAAAGTACTAAGGAATAAGTCGATACCCTTAGTAATAGTTCTTTGGAAGCACTATGATCAAGAAAAGGCGATGTGGGAACTCGATTCTAGCATGAATGAGAAGTACCCAGAATTATTTTCTGTGGTACAAATTTCGTGACGAAATTCTTTTAAAGTGGATAGTATGTCATACCTCGACTTTTAATTCCTGATTAAGGGCTTAATTATTAATAATTAGGATTCGGCATCCATTTATAATAAAAACTGGTTTGATTTATCTGATGTGATTTAATCATTATATATGTGTTTTAATGTGCTTAGTTAAAGGAAAATTTTTATAAATGTGGTGCATAAGTTTTAATTGGTCAGTTAAATGTATTTATATGAGCCACATGAATTTTAAATTATGCATGAAGTCATGAATTTTATCTAAATTTGATAGTACATGTAACACCCCGTACTTTTCCCTATGTTGTGAGATAGTGTCTTAACACTATTGAGAGTACTGAGATGTCAGAGAGATTGACTGTCCTATTAAGAAAATAGGAATAATGAGTTGGAAATAGAGTCGAGAAAGAAAGAGTGAAAAACATTGATAAAAAAAAAAAAATCGGTCGGAGAGACGTCTAGTTTGTCTGTGTTTGCCGACTGCTTTGACGTGATATTATGTGAAATTACGTGACTGATTGATTATGTGAGTTTTGTTACGTATGTCATTGTGAGCAAGTTATTATGATTTTTATTTGATGACTTTAGCACTTGGAATTTTAATTAAGTTTTCAAAGCAAGTGCAGTTTATTTTTACCGAGAAATCAAAGAATGCCGGTTTATGAAAATTTTTCCAAACAAAATATTTTCAAATCATTTTTCCTATGATGAGGAATATTATAATTGAGTGAGTGCACTAATATTAGTGCCATATTTATTTTAAATATTGGTCACAAGAGTTTTGTAGCATTGCATTAATTAGTAATTAGTGTTTTATGATTTTGTTAATGTAGCTTAATACATGATTTATTCTAGACTACACAACCTTACACACACATGATTATTTTAATCTAATAAGCATGTGATTAATTTCCTTAGCCTTACTTGAAGTGGACGTGTGGTATGAAGATGAAGTGAAGGGATTAGTGTATAGGGGGGACAAGTATTAAATGGTGAATAGTGTTTGGTCTCCAATCATCCTTCCTAAGCAAGACAAATTCACTTCATTTTCCTCATTTTCTTCACCATTCGGCCACTCTCAATTTCTCTCCCTCTCTTCCGATTTTGCTCCAAAAGATCACCATAGATTAATCACCAAAGCTTCCAAGTTCACATCAAGATCAATTCCTCCACCAAATCAACATAAACATCTTTCAATTCTTGAAGATTTCAAGAGGACCGTGGGGTTTGGTTTGAAGAGTGAGAAAGGAAAACTTTGATCTTTGTTTAATCTTGGGTAAGTGATTCTTATTTTTATAGATCTAGATTGTATGATGTTATATGTGAGTATATGATCATGATTGAGCAAGAAAATCACCCAACTTATTTCTATGAAATTTTCGAAAATTTGGGGCTTGAAACCCTACGAAATTTTGTTGTTTGTTTTCTTGAATTGGCTTGAGTTATATGATGATTGATGATTATTGAGTTAATATATATGAATATCTTGATGATTAGCCATGAGATATAGATTTTTCTATTAGGTTAGTTTACCTAAAATTTGGATGTTGAGATCCTATGGATCAATTGATGTATTGATGATTGATTTGAGTTTATGAGATGATCTAGATGATTAATGATGGATGAGATTGAAGCTTGAGGTTGAGAGGTGAAAAATGAAAAGTGTTAGTTTGAGGAAGAAGATGACATACATGTGTATCTATATGTGATCTTGTTTTATGATGTTGATTTGTGCTAATTGGTAACCTAGGATGTTAGATCTATGATTTGATGAATAGGTTATACATGATTAGTGATATTTTCAAAAGAGTTTAGTTTAATAAAAATTAGGACTTTTTGCCTATGTGTTATTTAAGTTATTTTGGCTTAAGATATATGTATTTGAGCATGATATTAGTGTATAATTATGTTTGAGTAAGTCTTTTGTTGGCTAAGAAAATTTTTGACTTAGTTTAGTTTATATGAGTTTTTGAGTTTTCATATTTTGAGAAGTCGATGATTGATAAAATGAGGTCTAATTGCTTTATGACCATTATATGAAAGTTTGTCATGTTTTATTAAGAGTTTTATGATGATACATGAAGTTTCATTAGAGTTTAGTACATGATAAAAGGGAATCTATATGTGTATAATGATTTATATGATGAATGATATCATGTTTGAATAATTGAGTAATTTTGTGCATGAAAATGAAAAGAGAATTTTAATGATGCGTTCATTGAAACGTTTTACTAGAGATTTGAGGTTATGATGTAAGAAGAGAGTCAAGATTTGAGTATGATGAGCATTATAATATGCTTGAATGTTTGTGAGTGTTATATGTGTTTAAAATGAGCTTTGATGAGTTTCCTTTAAGGAATGTTGGGTTGAGTATTTTAAGAGTTTGAGATGAGACTTTGGTGAATTTCGTAGGCTTACTGACCTACTGTGATCGACGGTTTTTCAATGTTAAAAAAAAAAAAAAACTTTGAAAATTTTATACCAAGTCTCTACATGAGTCTTGAGAACATCGGTAAAATTTCAAGTCATTTGGACTTCGTTTACTATTTTTATAAAATACAAAACCGAAACTGCACATTACTACCGAGAGTTTCAGAGAGCAGGGGAAAGAGCCATTCATTTCAGTAGCTTCCTGTGTGATCTAGCTTTCCAAAATTTTATGGTATTAACCTTATTGTGTTAGCTAGATATCCACAAAATGTGAGCCCAGTTTGACAACATTTACTATTTTTTTCAAAAATCCAAGTTTTCGATTGCTCAAAACTGCCGAATATGGTAGACTGTAGTAAAACAGTCATATCTCCTACAATACTTCGAGTTTTTGACTCTACTTTTTTTTATATGAAATTAGACTCGATGACCTTTCTTTTGGTATGAGTCTCGAGTCCAGGAGGTGTCGAAGTAAGAACAGGTTAGATTTTGAAGTTGAGTCAGTGTAAAAACAGAGCGTGTTTTGATAATGTTTGATTGTGTTTTCTTATATGCCTTATGTGATTGTGTTGTCTATGTGTTGAATGAGATTGGACGAGCCTTATATGAGAGATAAATCGAGACTTAGTACCATGATTTTCTTGAAACCTATCCTTGAACTTAAGGATTTGAGATGAGTGGAGAGTTTATATAGAGATGAGTAAAGAGATAGAATATGAGATAGAGCATGAGTTAAGGCTTTATGAGTATGGATTTTAAAAGGATTAAAATGTTTTAAATCAATTCCTTTTTAATGGAGTTTAAAATGCTTATTTAAGTCATTTATAAATGAATAATGAGAAATGCGTAAAGAAGTTCGTAAATGAATCGCGGCATGAGATTTTCAATTTCCCTAGTAAACTAAGGAGATATTATGAAGGAATAAGCAATGAACGAGACTCTCACCACCGAGTCACTACAACAATTGGAGAAGGAAAAAGTTCACGCACAAACAAGATATGTACATCACCTCAAGATGGAGGTAAAGAAAAAGGAAATGGAAGGAAAGCACTAGAACTAAACTTAAGGTATAACCCAACCCCAAGGCTAGTAGGCTCCAGTTAAGAGAGTGAATGCTTTGGCTAAAGTGCCAGAAGCTACAGCAAGAATAAAGTTGGAACGCCACCACAATGGAAACTTAGAAACCCCATTAAATAATCATTTGGAAATGATAAAATGAGTTTACATGGCAGAAGGGGTGCCATTAATCTTTAAGTGAAAGTTACCAAGATGATGAGAAAAGTTTGATATTAGAATTCCCTAGTCAAATCTGAGAAGGTGACTTAGGACGAAGGAAACAATTAAGGTAGTTCACCACTTTACTAAGATGAAGTGAGTGAAAGAATGTTGTTAGGTCCTCAACTGGTCCAACAGATGATTGAGAAAGTCGACCACATAAAAAAAAAAAAAAAAAAAAAAGTCTTACGCCAATAAACGCCGATCGAAATTAGAATTTAATGTTGGGGATCGATTTTTCCTCAAAGTCTCTCCCTCAAAGGGAGTTATACGTTTCGGGAAATAGGGGCAAGTTACGACCCCGTTATATAGGACCTTTTGAGATCCTAGATAAGTTAGGCCTTTGTAGCCTATAAGTTGGCTCTGCCACCAAGCATTGTGGATGTATACAATACGTATAGCATCTCGCAATTAAGAAAGCATGTGATTAAGCAAGATAAAGTAGTCCTAGCCAGGACCTAAGTTGTGAAGAGAAATCAGTCCAGATACTTGATCGCAAGATTCAAGTTTTACGAGGCAATAATATTGTTCTCGTCATGTAGTGGAACCATCACAGGATGGAAAAGGCCAAAAAAAAAAAAAGATGAATGAAACGAATGACTAGTATCACAAGATAGAATACCGGATATGCAATTCCGAGGACGGAATTTTTTTTAAGGAGGGAGGAATGTAATACCCCGTTTACCCGAGCTAAATTTAAAATAATTTTTGAACTTAGATAGTAAGATGATTCACGCCGGAAAAAAAAAAAAAAGAATTTATTTTTAATTCCAACAAAAGTAATTTACAAAATTATTTGTAAATTTAGTTATTTAAATTCTTATGCATTTCATATTTATTTAAATCAAGTATTGAGCATTGAGTATTTATCAAGATATTTATTTAGCGAACCCTGAGAAAATTCTACAGTTCCAATGATCCAACCGTGAGAGTTTTTAATTGTCAAATCATCCCTTCAATTTATTCACACTCAACGTTTTATCTGCCATACTTTTTTTTTTTTTCTCTTACTCTTCCTAAATCGAATACATAAAGTAACTTTTCCAATAAGCTGTTGGCCATGCCTTCTCCACTTTCAGATACATTTTACTACATTAAAAAAATTAGCTAAAGTCTCATCCACCACCTATTCCCACCCTGTACCTACTCTCTTTCCAAGTCATGTTTCCACTGTACCTACTCTCTTTCCAAGTCATGTTTCCACTCTTCTCCTACGCCAATAACTCATAATCACCAACCTCAACATATACTCCTTCAAAGAGCTCAAATTCAGCCAAGAACAACAGGAAGCACTATGACAACAGCCACACGCCTCAACATATAGTTCCAAAGGTTCATCTAGGTACTCCCTTGCCTATTCTACTCAACCAGTTTCGTTTTAGCAATTCACCAAATTTTCATGAGCATTAAACTGCATAAGATTTCATTTTTATAAGCATGATAAAAAAAAAAAATGTGAACTTTACTTGATGATGCATACAGTATAAATTCATGTACTGCTTTTACAATGGATCCAAAAAAAGGGAAATAGAGAAATGTTTTGTATGCTATATGAATCAAACTTGAGTCTTGAGCTTTGTCGGGTGTGGGCTGTATGGTTGTAAGTGTAGAGTCTGGCAGGGGAGTAATGGCGATGGCAGATGCGGTCGGCGGCGGTGGTTCTCCTGCTGCTGTCGGCCGGAATGGTGAGGGAGAGGCGGCCATGGCAGCCGCTGTGGTCGCCGGATATTGAAGGGAAGGGTGTCGGTATGGGGGGTCAGTCGGGGGAGGCTTAGCCTAGAGCTTCAGGCGGCGGCGTCCGTCGTCGTCAAGGAGAAGAGAAGGAAGGGAATGGGGTGCTGACGGTGGTGGCGTGGAGCCCTGACCGCGGCTGCCGGATCTGTGAACAGGGGGAGTATGAGAGAGAGCCGAGGGAGGCGGCGGCATTTTCGTCATCGCCGAGGAGGAGAGGAGTGTGCTGTGAGGGTCTGAGCGGAGAACAGTGGAGTGGCAGCTTATCGCTGCTACTCGCCGGAGTCGGGGAAGAGAGCGGCTTCCGCTACTCGTTGGCGGAAGTGAGAGAGAGAGGAGGCCGCTGCACGGCGGCTCTGCCCGCTGATGTCGGGCCGAGGACGGAGAGTGAGAGGGAGACTTGAGGTCGAAGGGAAGGAGAGAGGAGGCGGAGCCGCCGGCCTCCGGGGACGGTGCTGCCGTCCGGTGGTGGCGGCGGGAGAGGCAGAGAGCGAGAGAGAGTGAGCGGCTGTGAGGAAGAGAGATGTGTGAGTGTGAGTCTGTGACCGATGGGGGAAGAAAAGGGGGGTGGGGATATTGGGCTAGGGTTGGGCTTGGGAGTTGGGTTTTGCAGATGGGCCGATTTTAATTTAATTGGCTGATGGGCCTTGCTTTATTTTTTTTTTCAGTTGGGTCTCTTTTATTTAAAAGATGGGCTGCAGTATTCTATTAAGGTGCTGGGCCCTTTATTTAATTAAAACAGTTGGACCGATTTTAAAGAGGTTTTGGGCTTTGCAGTTCTTAATAAAATGGACTAAACTTATTAATTAATTGGACTTCATAATTGAGTTTGATTAATTATTATTTTAAAGAATTATTTGCATAATAATATTATATTATTATTATGTGCATATTTTAAGTGAATTACTTATTATATGCTAAGCATGACATGAAATTGCATTTATACTTGCAATAAAAGTATTTAATTGGTTTTAATTATAATTCCAATTTTTAAGAAAATCGAGTAAGGATATTGTTGGTGTCCTTAACTCAAGAATTTAGTTTTCAATTATTTATTTACTAAATTTTGGAAACCCGGCGTGATGAATCAAGTATGTTTAGTACATCCACTAAGACTTTAAGTTAGCTTCACGAGACCTATTAAGAATAGAATTTCTTGTAGGCTTTGTGACCAGGGGGATTAGCGCTGCTTCCCAAGACAGGTTTATATGTGATTATGATCTTCAGGCTTTGCCTAACCAGGTGGGCATTACTTTTACTATACGTATATAGAGATCCCCTGCGTGTCGTAGGCCTCTTATACGAATATATGCATGAGATGATTTTAACTGTTAATTTCAGTTTATTATTATGCCCAAATGATAAATGACTCTTATGAAATGAAAATGAAATGTTCATGAAATGAAATGAAATGTTTATGAAATTATTGACTGCCAAAAATGTTTATGTTTTTATATGTATCCTATCTGTGTTGGTTCGCCAACTTTAAAGGAAATCCAATTGGGATCCTATGCTAGACAAAGGTCGCTAGCTAGGGTTAACGTGTACACTTATGGAGACCGCGAGTCGCTTGCGACCGGTCTTGGCGTCCGTGGTAAGGAGGCCTCCTTCCCGGCGCGTGACAGAAAGGAACAGATATGGATCATATGAAGGAAAATGATCGGCCGATCGACTTTATGAAAATGAAAGAAATATTTTAGTAAGCGCAGGTCATTTAAGAAAACCCCTGTGTGTTACTGTTATGGCAGATCAATTTATATATGTATGCATGTTGTATTTTCGGCTATGCCCACTGAGTATTTTTATACTCAGCCCTGCATGTATTTCTAAATGTGCAGGTTGAGCAGTTGATGGAATGGAATGATGTTGAGCGGGTGTTCCTTTGATATTTCAAGAAATGTAACCTTGAGTATACATCTTCATATGTATATCTCACACGTTTTCCGCTGCAAAACACTTGATTAGGATAGCTCTATGATATGAAGTTGTGATACGTGTTATTGGGTAACCACCTTAATCAGTTCTCATTTATGTGTATGTTTTATAAGTATCCAAATAATCATATATGATCCTAGCATTTTATCTATGAGTGACATTTCCATATACTTTAATGTTAAGTAATTGTCCATTTCCATTTCTTATTGTTCAACCCAAGTCATAACCCCTGTTAACCCGTCATTGGGATAGTGGGCTGCGACACGATTGCACACTCAAATTGAGCCCTAATTCCCCCCCCCCTTAAACTGTCCGCCTATCTCTCCATCTAAATTCAGGCGTCGCCGCCGTCCTAAGGGCGGCGTTGCTCCGCCTCATCTCTGACTCCCTCTTCCATTCCTTAATTAGTTCGATTCTGTTTCCACTTCTTAAACCCATGAGAATTCTCCATTCGAAGCAATTAATACAAGAGCCCTAAGATTTCTTTTTTCTATAACCCGTTGTCGTTCCTTCTTCTAAACTACGGCGAAATAGTCGCCGTTGAGCTTGCGGTTCGTCCGCTGCCGAGTCACCGCTGAGTTGAGCTGCCAGAGCAGAGCTACCAGAGCAGAGATGCCAGAGCAGAGATGCCAGAGCAAAGCTTCCAGAGCAGAGTTGCCAGAGCAGAGCTTCCAGAGCCAGAGCTAACCAGAGCAGAGCTTCCAGAGGGCCAGAGCCAAGTTGCCAGAGCAGAGCTGCCAGAGCAGAGATGCCAAAGCTAAGTCATTAAAGTCAGAGCCAGAGCCAAGTCGCCAGATCCAGAGTCAGAGCTAAGTCGTTAGAGTCAGAGCCAGTGCCAAATCGCCAGATCCAGAGTCAGAGCTAAGCTATTGGAGCCAGAGCGCGGAGCCACACGCCAGAGACAATTCGCCAGAAGGCGGAGCTATTTAGCAGAGCGGAGCCAAAGAGTAAAAATCTGCCCCAAGGAAGGAAATCCAGAGCTACTAGACAGAGCGGGATGATGGGGACAGAATCTAGCTCTGTAATTAGGGGACAACGACCTGACAAGTTATAATCTAATAATAGCCTTAATTAGTTTAATGGCGAGCATGCGGAATAGATGACCAAACGAATTTACTACTTTACCCCAACTGTAATGCCTATAAATACCTACGATGATGAAATAAAGCACACGCTCTCTCTTTTACTGCTTTAAGATCTCTTCTCTTTCCTTTCTCTCTAGAGTTTGAACTAATAAAATTACATATATAAATAAAATATCTAAATTGTTAGAGTTATGTTTGTTAGATAGTTGATAATTGGAGTCATGGTTGAATATAATTTCATATTTGATGATGCTCTCTCAAACTCTAGATGAGATGATGCTCAAAACTCCAGACGAGATGATGCTCTTTCAAGTTTTAGACGAGATGATTCGCTTTCAAGCTTCAGACAAGATAATGCTCAGAAGTTAGAGATGATTTGTCAAGTTTGCGACGAGATGATGCCCACAACTTGGTTGGTCTTAAAATTCCAAATGATACGATGTTCGATAAATCAGTTATGGTCTTTTAAATATCAGGCGAGATTATTTTCATAATTAGTTATGCTTTTAGAAGTTCGGAATTATATGATACTCACAATTCAATTATGATTTTTCAAACTCCATATAAAATTATGGTCAAAAAGCAAAAATAAATAAATAAATAAATAAAATTGAACAAAATTAATAAATCTTGTAACAACAAATGCAACAAATCAATCCGCCATCATACCTCAAATTTATATGTATTTCTACTCTTTTTTTTTTCTTACGCGTTAACTTTTTATAAAATTTCATATTGAAACTAATGGGTTTTTTTATGATCTCAACAAAATTAATAATTTAATTGCTAAAAGTTGTTGAGATTAATATAATTTAAAATGTATTACTAATTTAATTTAATTTAATTAATTATATAAATAATTTACATAAAACATTATTTTATATAATTATCATAAGAATAACATAAAATATATAAATTACAAAAAATATGTACCCGTTAGTCTTAATTAATACAATAATCAAATCATGCACATTTTAACTAAAAACTGTAGTGAAACTGAAAAATATAATGGCAAACATAAGCTTAGGTATTTTTGTTATTTTTTTATTTTAAATTAATTCTTTATGAAATTAATAGACGAGCAATCCATCCAAATTTAATATGAAACTTAATCAATACTCCCTCCGTCCCGTTAATAATGGCACGTTTTCCTTTTTGGGTTGTCCCGCTATTGATGGCACATTTCCTATTTTGGAAAAAATAAGAGAGTGATTAATGTTAATTAAAATCCTATCAAACCATAATCTTAATTAGCATATCATACCCTAATCTTTTCTCCCCCACCTAATTTTTCACTTCTCGATTCCCCACAGTCAGGCTCATCCCTCATCCTCTCTCTACTTCTCATTTCCCATCCGTCGTCCCTCCACCACCACCAACATCGCCGCTTCCAGTTCGCAGCCTCCGTCCTCCTCTTTCCTCCACTGGTTCGTTTACCTCCACCCTCTCATTTTCTCCACTGGTGTGCCGCCTACGCGCTCCCGTCTCTGTCGCCCTCACAGAGCAGAGAGAGAAATAGAGAGCAGGACGGAAAGGGGTTTCAGGCGTGGCGATAGGTGCGGCGGCATCTCTCCACCTCCGCCAGATCTATGGCTCCTCCACTTCTGCCAGATCTGCGGCGTCTCCTTCACTTCCGTCAAATCTTTAGTTGGTCCTGGGTTTTCTTAATTTTATTCGTTTAGCTTTTGATTCAAGTTCAGAGACCTGACTCCTGAGAACAAATCATCGGTGGAAAGAAATCCTGATTGAGATGATTATGCTTGAAATATGAATTTTGTGGATGTCTGCTTCATCGTTTAAAATAAATTGCTTAAAGAAACTTTTTTGCACAAGGAAATTGTCAGATCTTCATCACATTTCTGTTTTTTGGGGTGGAGGGTGACGAAGAGGTGAAGGGACGACGGCGGCGCCACCGGCCTCGCCGGTGATGAAAGCGCCGGCGACAGCAACATCATAATATTGGATGGATGAGATTTTCTTTTGTTAATAATATTTAAAATTAATTAATCATAACATTAAAGATGTGGGACATACACTTTATCTCCTAATATATCTCTCCTTAATACCCGTGTCGAAAAGAAACGAGCCATTAATATCGGGACGGAGGGAGTATAACAAAAGGAATAAAAAAAAATAAAGGTCGTATTGAAACACTCTAGTGATAAAGTGGACATTTCCGGGGTCAAATGTGACAAATTCGAATTTTATTAACGTTCCTATATATCTGAATTAAAAATATATTTAAAATAGCGACTATTAATTAGTTCTCATAATCTAAATAAAAAAATATTTGTGAGCACTAGATTGATACCTTTCAACCATTCAAACCTAAAAATTGATATTTTCAAGCATTTAATCCTAAAAAAAAAAAAATGATTCAATTGGTTTTAAAGGTGTCTAATCTAGAAACACATATGTTTTAATTAAAGTATATCATTATACAATCTTAAAAGTCAGTTGTATACCACCTAATCTACCAAAACCAATCAATCATAACTTGGTAAGATTCACTAAAGTTGATACGTTTGTGTAAATAATAATATTTAATTTACTTTGTAAAAATATTTAGTAGTCATGTTTCATTGTAATTGTCTTCTCTTTTATGTCATTGGTTTAGGTATTTCTTGTTAGAAACCATTAAACGTCCTTTCATTCTACTCCCTCAGTCTCATGAAACATGACCCATTTCTTTTCGGCACATAAATTAAGAAATTGATATTTTGTGTGTTAAGTGTGATAGGTGAAAAAATAAAAAGGGGAATAATGGGTAAATTTTTTTGTCATTTTTAGAAACGGGTCAAGCTTCGTGAGACAAACTAAAAAGAAAATTGGCTCATGCTTCGTAGGACGAAGGGAGTAATAATTTTCTTGAAACTTATAAATTTCTTCTCAAAATAAGTTTGACTAGCTAGTCAACGTTTCATTGAAAAAAAAAATCTTTTCGATAATATTGTTGGCGAAACTAGTGTACTGAATAAGTGTGTTGGTCTACCGTTAGAATGGTTAATATATGAGGTCAAAAATTTGAGATTTGAATCCGTATTGAAGTAATCTTGAAATTTAATATTGCAATTATATAATTGAAATTCTACTAGTAAAAAAAATAACGGAGGCAATCAAATGATCAAAATGTCTCGTAATTTTTTTTACTAGTAGTATTTTCCATTATTCATATTCATGGCACAAGCAATAATCAATTTTCCATTATTTTATTGAATTGCTCATATTCATTGTACTTATCAGCAAAATATTTTATCTTTCATTATTTTTGAACTACTCTGAAGTCTGAGTTGGCCATCTGACTGTAACTTGAATCTCACTTTATAAATATTTAATTTTCCTAATTTATGTCTGCCAATTGGATCTTATTACTTAAATTATAAGCTTATTCGCCTTGACTAAATTGGTAATTCTATGAATCCGACTTTTTTAAACAAAACTCCACCTAATGTATATGTTAGGTATACACAATTGCCTACTTGTTTAATTTCGACTTTATTTTTCATGTTTCAATACATAATACTCCCTCCGTCCACGAAATGAGTACTCATTTGTGGACGGCACGGGTTTTAAGAAATGTATTGAGTGTAGTGTGAATAGAATAGAGGTCCCACCTTTTTTAGTGTATTAATTAAAGTGTTGTGTGGGGTACACTTGCCATAAAGGGAAATGGGTACTCATTTCGTGGACGGACGAAAATGGAAATATGGGTACTCATTTCGTGGACGGAGGGAGTAATGGATATATTGCTCACCACCCATGAATACCTTGTCTGGACACCATTGACATGTAATGCACATTGATATTACGTCCCATGAAATTTGAGCAATTTCTTTTCGATATGAACTATATGGAGTTAGTTGTGTGTTAAGTGTGAGATATGAAAAAGTGACAAAATGAATAAAGAGAAGGAAAAAAATTATTGATTTGCCTGGACAATTCAAAAAGAAATATTGCTCAAGCTTTATGGGACGGAGGGAATACTTTTATAATACATCTACAATTGTTATTAGGTTGATCAAATTTACATATTACATAAAAATAAAAGTTTGATTTATTTCTTTGGGTTAATAGCTGAAAAATACACGAACTTTCACCGAATTTGCATATTGCACATGACCTTCAAAAATAGCCCCAGAATACATCACCTTTTAATTTAATCGTAAATTGCACCCGCGTTGACTAACACCTTGATCGGTGGTGGCGTGGCTGTCGGATTTTGTTGACGTGGACGATTTTCCGATGTAGTAAAATGACGTCGTTTTGTCAAGCTCTTTTAAATTAAAAAAAAATCAAAAAATCATTTTGTTCCAGTTTTTCCAGATCCAGTCGCGTCGTCTGCCTCAGCCAATCTCTATTCTCCACCGTCTCCAGGCAGCGCGTGGTCCGTCGACCACCGCGCACCGCCTCTTCACCCACCCCTCTCATCACTCTAGCGCCACCTTCTTCCCCAGCCCAGCCGTGAAAGGCGCGGCCTTGATTTCCGACGCCAAGCAACTCCACCGCCACTACTGCTCCACCGCCATTCACCACCACCCTCCGCCTTGATTTCACGAACATCATCAGACCTGCCAGGAACAATTGTAACTTAGCTTCTGCTACGATTTCATCATTTGTGAATTTTGCTTTCGATTCTGCATCGTATTCCTTTACAACCAACGGCGTTACAAGATCGGATTTTTCGACTGTAGACGCCATTGTTTTTTTCTCTCTCTCTCTCAATTTCTCTCCCTCCCTACTACCTCGGTTTGACACTCTTTAGTGTAGTGGGCAAGCAATAAAATCAGATTCGAGGTGGGCTAGGGATGAGGAGGGAGGGCGGGGAGAGGATGATGGCTGTGAATCGCGCCGCCTAGGGTTTCATTCAGGCTGCGAATCACGCCACCTAGGGGAGACGATGGAGCAATTGAGGGAAATCTTCTTTGGGCTGTGTGGAGTCCGCTGGGGAAGGGTGCGGAGGAGCCGGATCTGGAGGCGCTGCTGTCGGAGGGGTTCCTGGAGAGGTGGCGTTGCCGGCAGAGATGGCGCTGCCTGGAGAGGTGGCGCTGCCATGATTACTTGGAGAAGATGAACCATATTACTTTGTTTAATTAATTAATCAGGCTTTGTGTAATTAAAATCACCTTTTAATTTAATTTATGGGCAAAACGACGTCGTTTTGCCCACGTGGCTTGCCAGCGTGTAAAAAAAGCCACGAGTAATGCCATGTCATCGCCGGTCAAACTTAAGAGCTGTCGGAATTTTCGCCGTGTGCAATTTACAACTAAATTAAAAGGTGATGTATTCTGGGGCTATTTTTGAATGTCATGTGCAATATGCAAATTCGGTGATAGTTCGTGTATTTTTCGGCTATTAACCCTATTTCTTTTTCCCTTGGTGATGAATACAAGAACACATCGAGACTTTGATTATTATGTAATTCATAAGATTGATTACCTAATAGTTATTGAGATACAAGAATAAATTTGCTTCATCTGCACTCTTTTGTAGTAGACAAGTATTCTTTGTTCAAGGCTTGAGATCTCGAGTTTGAATCCATTGTCATGCGGTATTTAATTTTTATTTATTTATTTATGTAATTTATCTGAAAAATAATAATATTAATATACGCATAATGTGTAATGGTAAGAATAAAAAAATATAACACAAAAATATAATAAAATATGTTATATGTCAAAATGGGTACTCCCTCAAAAAAAATGTAAAATGGGTACTAATCAATGCTTGAATGAACTTATAAATGACACAATAAGGAATCTTTACTAACGTCAAATTTCCCTAAGTTTCTATCAATCGAGTAATTTTCCAATGATAATAAACAAAGCGACAAATCGAATAATTAGTGACATAGACATCAAAATAAGCGACTTTGATTACAATTTTAAATTAATCACCTACTATTATCCACGCCACCTGTTATGCTTATCTATTTCTATAAATTTGCTAAATACTTTGCATACGAAATTTGTCGTGTTACTCTGAAATATTCTTTAAATTATATGAATTTGAACTATATATTACGAACTCATGAAAAATAAACATATCGTATTTTATACCATATTAAATAAAAAACAATTCACATGAATGAATCTAGTCCAATACTATTATAAAATTCCACCTGTCACAACAAATTGTGTGAAATTGAAATTCGAGATAGAAAGTTTGAAATGAATTACTAATGCATAGTAGAACCAAAAAGGACAAAAAAAAAGTGCAAAAATCAAATATCATACATAGAAATAAATAGGAATATGTATATTGGGTGTTACTATTAAGCAACACTTTCATCAATGTTAAAAAGAAGAAGAAGAAGAAGAATAATTAAAATTCATATACTCCTATTATTTTAGTTTACTTCTCTTCGCTTAATTATATAATCGACTAACATGAAAATAATGTTATTTTACCTTCTCATTTTAACTTTTTTTTTTGTTTGGTATATTTGAAATGCCGTTATTTATTTAAAAATAATCCTCCTATGAAATAACGACATTTACTAACTTCTATTTTTATTTTATTTTTTTATTATTTGTCGGATTTATCGAAATTGTCAAAAATTATCTTCAATTCTTACGTTACTATTGAAGATAAATCGTTGAAGGAGAGGCTGAAATTGTATAGAGAGGATGAAAATTATACAATTGCCAAAAAATAGAGTTTTAGCTAGAGAGAAATAAGAAACAAATAAATATTATTATAGTATTTTATATAATATATTACTTTTCTAATATATATATATATATAATATTAAAAAAATATAAAAACGATGGAACCCTTGTCAACATTTATTTCCTATGTCAGTCCTTAACAAACATATACTATAATATAGTATATCAGTTCTTTTTATGATAATAAAATATTAATGAAATAGACAATCACGTGATAATTTATGATACTTCCATCTTCATTTGTGATTTGTTTGCACATATATGATGTTGGCTTTAATTTGAGACGTAAAAACGATGTTGTGCTTATCATGTTTTGATAGGGAATCTTTTTCTTATTTTTATTTTATTATAAGATACTTTTGGTTCATCTAAACACATTTGACTGGCTTAATTGTTATGACAATTCAAAATTATGACCCAAAAGTATGTCAATCGAGACCAAATGCTATACATTTTTAGAAATAAATTTCGTGTGGTAAATGGTGTTTTAATTTTATTTTATTTTTATTTTATATTTTATTTAGTGAAATTGAAGGTGTTTGGTATATTAATTCAATCAGTGTGGGAGATGGGTCTACGTGTACGTAGATATAGATACTAGTGTCGGTTTGATAATTGATTTTTTAACGACGTTTGCACGAACTTTTGTTTATTTTTGTAATTTTAATATGATGTTTAAAATATTAAATAATATGACAATCTTTTTATTTAATTTCCTGCAAAATTAACACTTTAAAATTTTTATACTTATAAGAAAGTGCTAACAATACATATATCGACCTCAATATTTTTAATTCGATAACAATACATCTAATACGTCAATCACTCGATGACTTGCATAGATTGAGGATGTTAATGTTCGGATGAGATCCAATTTGTGTGTGTTATCATGTCTCGCTATTATATTTACTATTTTAATACAAATATTAATTATAATATTATGAATTATAACTAACTTTTATTTCAAAAAATGGGGGAAAAAACATATATACCCAATTTTAGATTCATCATCCCTAATAATGAATTATTAATTAATAAAGTAAAATTAAATTATGAAGAGTGAGTATATACCATATTCGAATGAAATAAATCTTAATTAATAATTACAAAATTAACTTACAATGTACAAAATTGAAAATAACCAAAAAATGAAAGTGAAACAGTAAGTATACATCGCACTTGATGCACTTAATCTCAAGTGGTTAACGTTGCAACAAACTGAAAAGTGGTGATATTATTCCTATATCGTGTTAAATTACAAAATTAATAAAAGTGCACATATTAATTGGAAATTAATCCTGAAATTTAATCATATATAAAATAATAAAAACACCAAACTCATGTGAGGGGCAAATTCGGGAAATCACTTTCGAACATTTAATAGCCAATGCATATAGTCTTTGTTCCTTAATGAAGCAATCAATTATGTAACATGGCACCACAGAAATGATAATTATTTTGTTTGGATAAACAAATGACATCACGTCATCTATTTTGTGTATATATTTATATAAATAAAATTATTTTGCTAAATAAATTTGCACGTATGAAAATTAATAGCAATACAAATTAAATATAATGTTATAAAAAAACAATAGTATGCTGTAATATATATGTTAAAGATGGGGTCACATGTTAGAAATTTTCACAACACAAAATCCGCCAGATCTGCTTCAAATTCAAATATGAATTCAATAATATATTTATACTTTATTTGTATTTAAATAATTTACATGTAAGACGATCTCATACAAGACCTTATCCATTAGAAAGACGAATAGAGCGACTCATGCGCTCGATCGTTAGTTTTATTATTTATATGAAAGACGAATATTCGTCTTGGTTTCAGAATATTGTACGATCCAAGATAAACTAATATATAAATTTACTTTTCCTATAATATTATATATATATATATATATATTATTATATTATATTATATTATATTATATTATATTATATTCAGCATCTTGTAATATATATTTTCTATTGTAGTATTATTAATAAAGAAGTGGAGGGATCCCATCTAAGATTCCATCTAATAATCACTCCAAATCAAACCATCGGCATCGCCTTTATGAGATCACGTCAGTTGCATATTAAATAGTGTAATTAAAGTTTTCTTAGTATTGTTTAAAAATTAAATATTTCAAAGGTACCCACTCTTCAGTGATTAAGTGACCTTTTTAAATAACAATAATATAATATGGAGTAATAATTAACAATTGATGGGCATGCATAATATACTCACATGCATGTACAGATTAGCCTATTACAATTTCATTTATTTATTCAATAAAATATATCGCTTTAAGATCGACAATTGTTCCATCTTTGAATGAATGTTCCATTGATGCCAATTATTTAATTAATTAATTATTATTTTATTAAAATTGAGAATAAATGACATAATTTAAATAATATTGATAAATTTTTACGTTGGCAAGATAAGTTGAATTTGAAAGACAAAAAAAATTGATATTAATGCTTTGAAGAGGAAAACTCTCGCGTATAGAGCAAATGATAATATATTCGAGTTTAAATATAATAAAAAAATATAAATACACTATTAAATATGAATTAAATTTAATATACTATAGGATTTTTGAAAACCGACTTTTTTTACTATAAAAGTCAAATCAATTTTAATTAAAAAATTATATAGTCTCATACAATATTTGGAAATTCGATAACATATGCAAAAAACCAAATTCTTCTCGAGAAAAAAAAAAGTGATACCTAGCCATTATGGGCATGACAAATTAAGTGCATACATTTATTTATTTATTTATTTTTTGAGGGAAGCATGCATTTTATGTTTAGTACATAGCGTTTCCGTGAAATTGTAACTATTGTGACCGACAAAACATAGATTGCATTTGCACCATACACATATGGCATGAAAAATATATTTATATTTATATAAATAAATTGATATAAATTCAATTATCATATTTATAAACATAATAAGAAATAATTTCAATTTAATATATTTGAGTTGAATATTGAAAACAATAAAAAATAAGGAAGAATTCACATTTATAAAAATGGATATTATGAAAAGGCAAATAATAATAATAATAATAATAATAAATAATTAAAAATATATTTATTAGAAAAAAAATGAGAGATGAGAGAGATTTTTTTAAAAATTTAATCTTTAAATAAAGATAAATTTTACATTTTAAATCAAATATTTAGATAAAGTATATCAAATTATAGTTCTTATAATGTTTTTAAATTTGATATACATATTAAATATTTTAATTAGTCAAATTTCATAATTTTAGAAGTAAATAAAACAAAATTAAATAAAAAGAATAATTTATAAATAAACCTTTAATTTTTTTATAACTATAAAATTGTCACTCAAATTTAAAATTAATTTAAAATTTAAAATTATTTTTTTAGTTTATTGCATGTTACTTTTTTTTTAAAAGTTGATAATACATTACTAAGTCAAAAAAGTTGGCTATGAATTATGCTTAAAAGAAATTATCGGGACCTACATCACTACATGGTTCATGCATTAGACAAATCAATGAGCTCATTATCAAACTATATCATTCGAAAAAAGGGTTGGTCGGATAGTATGCTGCCAGATATACATTTGTTCGCAAAAATATATACTTATGTAATAGTATAAATTTTCATAAATAAAAATAACACTCATCGTGAATAAATATAATATTTTATAAATATTATATTTCATTATAACAATAATTATCATTTATTACGATAATGATTACTTGACCAAATAGTTAAAAATATAAGTATTAATGAGTGAAAAGAAATAAAAATAAAAATTTTTATAAATAAAAATAAATATTATTGTGAAAAAATGTAAACTATCAAACCGATCGCATACTATGTGAAAGTATGCGACTCAGGTGTACCCAATAATTTGCGTTGGAAAAATGTAAAAAAAAAAATTGGGAGGTGTCGTGATATATGCGTGAAAACGGAAAGAAAGAAAATACGGCTGTGTGGGATTAGGGCCAGCGCGCGACGTGGCAAATACTAGACATGGGCCCCACGCAGTATCCCACACAGGTTATCGAAACGGCGTCGTTTTATGCTCCAATGTACCAGCTTGTCCGATTCTCATTTTCTCCCTTCACTTTTATTCTATTTATGATCACCATCTCTTCCACTCCACATGCCTCTCTCTCTCTCTCTCTCTCTCTCTCTCTCAATCTCTCTCTCTCTAACCACTCCTCCTCTCCATCCCACTTGCACCCACACGCAAAAGCAATGCCTCTCTAAATCGATTTCTCGTTTTTATTTATTCTCTCCCATCTCCATTTCACAATTTATTCCTGCGGGAAACACTCTCTCCCCAAAATTCTCTCTCTATGTGTTAGAAAAGCCCAGATTATCCGGGAAAGCGGAGGCCCTTTTGAGCTCAGTGCGCAAAGATACCGAAAGGTTGAGCTTTTCCGTTTGAATATTCCGATAAAAAGTTGGGATTTAAAAAAAAAAAGAAGAAGAAAGATTTTATTTAATATTCGAATGGCGGGAAATCTCGAAAAATGGAAGGCGTTTGCACCCTTTTTCACGGTTGTGTGGAGCTTTTTGATGGCTGCGATATTTGTCTCTGCTGAGAGGAACTTAAAGCAAGAGACCCTCTCTCGAAATGCGGCCGCGGATTCGTCTCGTGATTCGGATTTGTTATCGGCCGTTGCGAATTTCTTGTGGCAGGAAGACAAATCCGGCTACCAGCACGTTTGGCCGGTGAGTTTTGAGATGATTTTGGTTTTGATTCAATCTGGAAAATTTCTGCTGCTCGTGATTATTTTAGACGCTGTTTTTGTTTGGTTTGTATTAATTTTGATCTCTCTCTCTCCTGGTAGATTTGATTAGGAAGTTTTTACTTAATTGCTATTAATGGATGAGTATGGGTGCTGAGCTGACATTATTGATGTTGTTGAAATTGTTAGATTTTGTAACTAATGATGGATGTGTAGCTGGAATTATTTGCTGAGTGGGGGGGGGGGGGGGTGGGGGGGGGGTTGGGGGATAGGGTTAGGTGATTTGTCATTTTAACTGTAAATGTTAGTTGCCACTTGTATCTATCAATGGAGTTGATGTGATGCTTCAAAGCATGGATGGGGAAGTTTTCATGCTGTTGTACATCAAGAATATTCATATTGAGAATATGTTGTGGGACGATTTTCATTCATGCTTGATGTAAATTGAGAGGAAGAATGTGAGATCAAGAATGCTATGCCGGGGTCCCCTACATCACATTTAACAAAGTGTCTTGGACTTCACATGTTGTGAGAGAGTAGTTGTGATCATCTTAAATCGTACCGAGTGATGTAGGTGTTGTCGTACATGTTCAGTACCCGCTCCCCCTTTCTGATGTCAAAGAAATGGAAGTAGTTTATATTGGTTTTTTTGGTATCAGTGGTCACTGATGTTGTTATTCCTGGCCTTTGATCGACAGGATCTGGAATTCAACTGGCAGATCGTTGTTGGCAGCGTGATTGGATTCCTTGGTGCGGCCTTTGGGAGTGTGGGTGGTGTCGGTGGTGGTGGCATATTCGTACCCATGCTTACTCTAATCATTGGGTTCGATGCAAAATCAGCAACCGCAATCTCAAAATGTGAGCGAAACGTGTTTGGCTCATAGCCAACAAATTCGTTTGGCTTTTGTGTTATTAGGCGCCTTTTCTTGGTTGTTAATCCCTTGCTTTCCTTGGAAAACACTCGTTTGACATTTTGTGGATTCTTTTTGCTTTATTATTAAGTTTGGTTTTCGTTTGCAAGTATTTATTTGTGATTGCTAAGGCAATGATAAGTGGCTTTCTTGATTCGGCAGGTATGATCATGGGGGCTGCCGCCTCAACTGTTTACTACAACCTTAAGCTCAAACATCCCACCATCGACATGCCCATTATTGATTATGATTTGGCTGTTCTCATCCAACCGATGCTCATGCTAGGGATTAGTATTGGAGTTGCTTTCAATGTCGTATTTGCTGACTGGATGGTTACTGTGCTTCTAATAATTCTCTTTATAGGTAATTGTTGGCATATTGTGATTTATTTATTTGAATGCTTTCTCCTATTGTATTGATTGAACTTCATATGATGGTTACAGGTACATCAACTAAGGCCTTCTTTAAGGGACTAGAAACATGGAAGAAAGAAACGATCATGAAAAAGGTAAGCAAATTGCCTGCTTCATATAATAACGTGATCACATCAAATAGCGTGGCGCCTTAAGAGTTGATTCTTTAATCTTCTTGCTACTTATAAATTTGTTTATTGCTGCAGGAGGCTGTAAGGCGATCGGAGACAAATGGTGCGTTTATTCTGAGCATTTTTTTTTCTCGTTTCCTTGAAGAATCGACTTCCTTGTTTTGTCCTTACTTTTTCTTAGAATTGAAGCACTTGTTCTCTTGTGTCAGGCAATGGCCAAGAAGCAGATTACAAGCTTCTTCCAGCTGGGCCCAGCGCTGAGGCCAAACCCTTCGAAGAACCATCGGTAAGAAGCAATTATGGACTAGGTTTTGATCTTATAGAGACGAACTTCCACGTGATACGTGCCATAATTTCAGGTCGGAATCATTGAAAATGTATGTTGGAAGGAATGCGGGCTTCTTTTTTTCGTGTGGTTCGCGTTTCTTGCCCTCCAGATCATCAAGGTTTACTTTCCTTCGATATTCTAGAGTACTTATTGGAGTCTCCTTAAAATTCATAATAGTATGTGAAACCTAACGGTTTCCATTGATTGAAACAGACGAATACACAAACTTGCTCGGCAATATATTGGGTGGTGAACTTAATGCAGGTGCGGATTATTTTGTTTAAACTTCGTAGTGATCTTATCGTGATGGAAACACATATCTTTACGCATCTATTCTTTTTATGCAGGTTCCTGTAGCTTTAGGTGTGTCGGGTTATCAAGGGTTTTGCCTGTACAAGGGCTACCGGAAACTTGGTTCCAAGGGAGATGATGGTACTAACATCAAAATTCACCAACTCGCCATTTATGGCCTTTTTGGCGTCCTTGCTGGTCTAGTCGGGGGCCTTCTAGGTCTTGGAGGTGGATTCATCATGGGTCCTCTGTTTCTTGAACTTGGCATTCCTCCTCAGGTGAGTCCCGATTCTTCGTTGTCGCCTAGTTTCCCGTATCTTGTTATAGATTAGGTAGAGAAAACTGCATGATCTATAGTGATTTACTGAACTTGTGGTCAGGTTTCAAGTGCCACCGCGACCTTCGCCATGATGTTCTCCTCGTCTATGTCTGTCGTTGAATACTACCTTCTAAAGCGATTCCCCGTTCCTTACGGTTAGTGCCGATGTTTATATTGCGTCGATAAGAAATGAAACCATCAACCTCGGAGAGGGGAAATGGGAAACCATTATTGATCCTCATTTGTTAAAAAGAAACAAAAGTAGCAACTTAATTTACGCTTGTTGGCAGCTCTCTACTTCATCGCTGTTGCAACTGTGGCCGCCTTGATCGGCCAGCACGTCGTGAGAAGGCTGATCGTCGTGCTCGGGAGGGCTTCCATCATCATCTTCATTCTCGCATCAACAATCTTCATCAGCGCGATATCGTTAGGTAAAGTCTCGCTCGCTCGCATCTCCCATTGACCGCATTCTTGATTTCTCGTCTAACATTCTCGGCTCGTGCTCTGTCGAACAGGCGGAGTAGGCATCTCGAACATGATCTGGAAGATCCACCGGAACGAGTACATGGGCTTCGAGAACCTCTGCAAGTACGACGCGTGATGCGGGCCGGGCCCCTCTAGACGGTCTTGGCGACGACGATCGTCGATCGCCCTCGGATGGAAGAAGAGAAAGGTGGGGTTCTTCTCAACTTAAGACATAGATTCTTTTGTTGTATCATCCATTTAGATTTGAATTGCAATCAATTTTTCATGTGTAAGAAGAATGTGTTGATTATGGTGGAGCATGTGTTTGTGGTCCAGATTAAATATTTAGGACACAATTGTCGCAAATTCAGTTTTTTGTCTTATTTTCTGCTGTGATGTACTCGAATTGTAATGGAATAGTTCATAGTTTTTTTTTTTTTTGAAAAAAAAAAATCCAAGGGAAATGGTTCATTTATTGCTTCAAAAGGTTCATGTGACTATGTTTTATCTTAGTTATACAAAAATATTTAGTTGAATGTAACATGTGATGCAATGCAAGCACAAGTTATTATGATATATAATAGGGTTCTTGATGCCCGAATATACGAACTTTGGATGTATTCTGATTTTTGATAGGTGTAAATAAATACGGTATGTAATTTTTTCACAATTAAAATTTTCGTCTAAATTAAATTTGACATAGCAAAATTGAATTCGACAATGACTTTGACGTGGTATCATTTAAATCAAAACGATGTGCTTTTATTTTTTGCATTGTTAGGTTAGCTTTTGGCGAGTCACCATCACCCTTTAATTAGCCGAAATTGTGACTCGAACTATATAGATTAAAAACATAAATAAATTTAAATTATATTTTTAAATTTTATAAATTTGAACTAAAAAATCATTGTATAATAATAATAATAATAATAATAATAATAATAATAATAATAATAATAATAATAATAATTCCACTGATATACTTTGGACACCCACCACCAAGCATGTAACCTTTTCTTTTCTTTAAATAAAAAATAGACTTCAATGTCTAAAAGTTATTTTAAAATGGGGTAGGGAGTCACGCAATAATTCCATCAATTATAATACACTTCTAGAATCTCGAAGGTGCTTAACTATTTATTGATTTTTTTAATGGTAATAAATATAACTTTGTCGCAAAGACTACTTGTTAAAGAAAAGATGAAACTCAAATTTAAACATCAAAATTATGCATTTAAAAGTAAATGAAACTAGTGATTTACATGCAAAAAATCGTCACTATCAATAATTTATGGAGTTGAAATCCAAGTGAAAGATGTGGTTACACCAATATTTAAATAGTTGATATAAAACGAAATGATAATTGCACATTATCACATTAGTCATTATCATGCTACAAGTACAACATGCCATGCCACTAAAAAAAAACATTCTAAAAAAAATTTAAAAAAATGCAATATTCATGCTATAAGCCTATATTCGATATTCAAATTTGAATGATAGGCACGTATGGATTATATACGGTATATATAAAAGTTAATGTCACATCAATATAGCGTGGTTATTTATTTGTGAAAAATTCACTTTTAACTTTTTCTTGTGGGGAAGATATAGAGATAATTACATTTGAAAATAACGGGACCCTCTTCTTTCTTTTTCATATTTATTACCCCTATATAATTATATTTGTTGCTTTGTTTTACAGCAAGAGAAAAAACAATTTCAAAAACGAATCGATTTGGAGTTATTCGAAATTACACCCCGTGATAAAACTTTGTTCACTAGTAAATTCTGTTAAAGCCACGTTTTTTCAGCTCATATTTTACTCATTTAATAATAATAATAATAAAGAAATTAAAATTCATAATGTGAGACACTGAATTACTTTATAAAAAAAAATGGTATTCGGTAATTCACTTGTACAACTTGCATGATCAAAAAAGTATAGTAAAACTCGAACTCATATTTCGGTTCAAAACTTGTCCACTTCACCAATTAGTTCATTTGATGAAACAAATTCACCTATAACATCTTTATAGGAAAATACATTGATTAGTTTGATATTTATTTTTCTATTGATTTTAGTCTAATAAATCATTAATACGTTATTCAATCAATATAGAATTAGATTTTGGTTGATTTTAGCGTAAACATGATTTATAACAATGAAAAACACATTTCGCAATCAGAGATAACACACGATTGTCAATTCGGACGAAACGGCACCATTTTGCGCGATTGGCCATAGATTTTAGTAAATCGTGTATATTCTCCAGTTAGAAAATTGTGCTTTCTGACACAGAAAATCACCTACGTCGTTCGCTTGATTGACCGTTTCACCCACGTCAGATTTTGGGATACCATATCAATTTTAATTTGAACATAATTTAAATCGTGGTAAAATTACTAGAGTTATAAAATTGGTATATTTTTTTAAACAATTTCAAAAGTTTATAGGAAGAATCAAAATTGCCAAAAGTTAGTGCATTTAGGCGCTAATGACCCCTTTATAGTGTCTATAGCCCATATATGTATTTTTATTGGGCTTTAGGAAAACACAGCCCAAAATTTTGGTAACAATTAAGGCCCATTAACGAATTGGGTTGGGTTCGGATCTGGATCCAAAAAACCAGAATCCGACCCGCACAGAACGTTTTCAAAAGTCTATATATTACTAATATATTGTATTATTGAGAAAAGGAAAACTATTATTTTAATGTTATTTATTTTGATTTAATAAAAAGCAGAGAAACAGGAAGGCGAAAATGAGACTCATCGCGAAGCTTCATATATTCTAATTCCCATCGTAAATTCAGCAGAGAAGAGAGAGAATTGAAACCCTAGTGAGAGAAAGGGGAAGAGAGAGAGAAAATGGTTTTCTACTTCAAGGCGCGGCCGGAGGCTGGGGATTTCACCATATTCATGGGCCTCGACAAGTACGAGAACGAGGAGCTCATCAAATACGGATTCCCGGAAGATATTTGGTATACTTTTTTCATTTTATTATTTTTATTATAACACCTTAATTGTTGAAATGCTTTGAGTTAAATTTGTTGGAGCTGTTGCGAGCTGCATTTGGGGGGAGGGGGTTCCCGATGCGTTAGTGCAGAAGGAATATGGGAGAATGGTGCTGGCTTTTTGTTTGTAACAGGATGATTTTGTTTGTGAAAATTAAGAGTGTATGTTTCTGGTTATTTGAAGCTATGTATGCTCTGTTTAGAAGCTTATTTGATGGGATTGCATTCTCAATTTCGGTAGAAATTGAGTTGAGAATTTGTTGACTGTGGAATTAGAACGGATAGAGCTGTACTATTGATGAGATGTTTGGATGAGGATTAATTGGGTTGTGTATGGTGAAGGGGGTTGCATTTTTCAGAGTGTAGGTTACTAGGTTGAAGTGCATAGTTTCGTAGGTTTCGGGCTATTTTTCTGTAATTCATTCATAATTTGGTTCAGTTTTTACCGTAGGGTCGGATGACATCTTGAACTTTTTTTACATGTTTTAGAGCTTTAGGTCTATATTGAAGTTAAGATATGGAAGAATTGGTTTTGATTTTGGCAATGCCAATTTAGTATTTTAGCCACTGATAGTTTGCTTGTTGAGAACATTTCTCAAATGAATGAAGTTTTTAGCGCAACCAACTTGATCCTAAAAGCATTGTAATGATTACACCTTGATACACTTTTCTCAATGCATTCTTGTGGATTCATGGCGGTTGCCTAAACAAGCTCTCTTGGACAGCCAAATATGCTTCTAGAATATGGCCTGTTGTTCTGTTCAATAATCGTTGCAGCTTACTTGACAGGGATGATTTGTTGCAGGTTCCATGTGGATAAAATGTCTTCAGCCCACGTTTATCTGAGATTGCACAAGGGTCAAACTATTGATGATATATCTGAAGGTGTATTGGAAGATTGTGCTCAACTAGTCAAAGCAAATTCTATCCAAGGCAAAATCTCCTTTTTCCCTTTCTTCAACTTTTATTCTATGTAACTTGTTTCTTGAACTTATGTTCATTTTGCTGAAACTGCTAAGTGTTTTTGTTTGAAGCAAAAGCCTGATTTGTTTGCTGTATGGTTATTTTGTCTAATATCATAAATATTGCAGGAAATAAAGTAAACAATGTCGATGTTGTCTACACTCCTTGGCAGAATCTTAAGAAGACTGCATCAATGGATGTTGGGCAAGTTGGTTTTTACAATTCAAAAATGGTGAGCTTTATTATGTGCAACTTTTCTGATAACTATGTGGGGTTTTCTCTACTGCTTGAAATCTATTATCGGAGGTCAAAGTAAATGTGTTGTTTTATTTCACTTAGGTTCGTACTGTGAGAGTCGAAAAGCGAATAAATGAGATAGTCAACCGGTTAAACAGGACAAAAGTGGAAAGAACTCCTGATCTGAAAGGTTTGTTTCTTATGCAAAAACCCTCATATTACAGTCATGCTTTTCCGTATGTTTATTTGTTTTTCTGCTGCATACCTTTCTGAGCTTGGGGCACACAACTGAGTAGAATTTGAGTAAAATGTTTTCCAATTTGCTAATGAGTGTTGACAAGTCTTTTTGTATGGTTAGCCGAACGGGAGGCCGTAAATGCAGCAGAAAGAGCGGAAAGGAAGCAGCAGCTCCGTGAAAAAGTAAGTGATTTACCACTTGGTATAAGCACAAGGGTTAGACATGTTAGTTTATTACCCTTTGAGTTTTTCATGATTATATGAGTGAGCCATTGCTAATCAGATGCATATTGAAATGTCTTCACTGACACTAATAAAACTCTCTTTGAGGTACTCAATTTTCCTTACGAAATCTGTGAGGTACTCAGTTTTCCTTACTGTCTGTGAGGTGCTGAGTATAAAAAACTCTCAAAGTTGTCTAATTTTGTTTGTTGTTCTCTGATTGTGGTTGGTATTGCTGTTTGAAATTCTCTTCCCTCAAACTACAACTGGGTATCAAAGACATCTATTCCTTTAGGTATTTAGTTTTCTAGGACCAGTGTTGATTTAACAATCTATTAAATTTACTCAGCACATATTTTCATTACTTTAGACCGCCTGGACAAATATAATGAATTTTTTTACTCTCAACTCTCAAGTTATGTCCTCACCTCAGAAGATCTCCTCTGGCTACTACTTATCTATGGCTCTATGAAGGTAGATTGATGGTGGCCATGTATTGATCGTCATTAAGATGTCTTGCTACTATTTTTCTGTGACTGAGTGCAATGAGTATCGCCAATGTAAAATTCAGTGAGGCACAAAGTTGTTATACTGGAATTTTGATTGAGACACTTCTATAGCGGTTCTTGGCCCTCATAGTTTCGCTGATGTACAAGTTTCCTATATTTTGTTATTTCTTGGTTATCTTAAGTAAATGTTCGTTTAGATTGTACATATATTTTAATTGCCTCCATGACGACTTAATCAGTGACTCCAAAATACATACTTAAACATATGAAGAGCTCTTTCGCGGCTTAGTTATGTTTATATATGTTTTGCAGAAACGGCGGGAGGAGTTGGACAGACTTGAGAAAGAGAGGCAGGCTGAATTAAGGAGCTACAAAAATTTGATGGTAGCTGAGAAGATGACGTCTAACAAGGACATAGCGTCTACCAACAAGTCCCTTCAAGAACTCGAGGAAGATTTCATGTGAACACAAAATGCTTCAACGATCCCTGAACATTCAGCCATTAATCGAGAGTTTGAGTCTTTTGGCCACAAAGGGGCCGAGGACCAGAATGGAGTTCAAGAGCAAAGATAGCCCACGCGCCGTCAGATAGGTATTTTTCCGATTCGGTCATGTCCTTAAGACACATTGATATGCTAAGGAGCTTTGTGAAATCTTGAGATATTGAAGCTCCCAAATTGTAGTAATAATATGCTGGGAGCAAAGATTCATTTATATAGAGGGTACTGCCCCAATTTGATCTATTGAAGCTCTGATATGCATTGTTACTCTTTTTCTTGGTTACATTTTTGGGATTTTACGTTTACTTGGATAATTTTGGCTTGTGTGTATTATTTTTGGATCTTCCCCGTGTAACGGGAGATGTTCGGTTCAATCTTCACCGCTTCCCCTTTTTCGACTCTGAAAAACAAAAACGAGTAGTTTTGATATGTATAAACTCAAACGAAATTAAAAGTGCAGTTAAATGTGTGTACCGAAATCTTCATAACTTTGAATTTATTAAATTCGATTATGGTATTGAATTAAAAAAAAAAGATTATGGGATTGAATTAAAGTATAAGATTAATGTGGAAAAGTATGTAGTGAAAATTGGACAGGCAGCCGAACTACAAATGATTAGAGCAACTCTAATCTAGAAAGAGAAATGATGATACATTGTTGGAGCTACAAATATTTAAATCAAAAGATAAAAAAATGATGGATTGCTTGATGTGCATTCAAGAACCGGATACTCTTATTTCTTATCCATTTACTTTTTATTTTCTTTTTTAATAGTTAATTATGGGGGGCTCGAAATTGGATGTTTAAACTTTAAACTCAATTTCAAGTGGAATGTGAACTTTTTTTTGTTTATGTTGTTGATCTTACTTTCTTTGAGATATTTCTTGATGAATAAGTAGTTTTCCCCATAAAATAAACAATCTTCTTTCTCGCAAATTTCACCTTAAGTAATTACATTCTCCACCAACTAAAGTAGATGGATTTATTCTGTATTATGCATTTTAAACTAATTGAACGACTATTCAAATTCTGAATTTTATTTTCATTTTTTGGTCAATTAAGGCATGTCATGACTGGTAATCAAAAGCTCTTACAAATATTCAACCTCTTTCTCTCTCTCTCTCTCTCTCTCTCTCTCTCATGACGTATATAAGAAAACTGAAAACACATCCATGCACATTCTCTCTCTCTCTCTCTCTTTCTCTCTCAAGATTCATCCATCAACCATCTGTGATCATGTCTCCTTCCATGGCAACGCCCTTCAACAACTGGAGAAGCTCACGCAGCAAAAGCGTGAGATTGGGCCAAAACGACGACGAATACTCGTCGTCGAATCACAAATGGCTGACGCTTTGGCGGAGGATCAAGAGGGCCAAGAGGAAGAGCTCGGAATCTGTATTTGCAACGCAGAAAGCGTACGATCCTCAGAGCTATCAGCAGAACTTCGACGAGGGCGCCGCCACCGTCGAGCCCGACAACCTCTACCGATCATTCTCAGCCAGATATGCAAATCCTTCGAGATTTCGTCAAAGGAAGGAGGAGATCGTTGATGTATGAATCACACCAAATGTCAATGTATGTAATGTAATATATACTAGTTTTTCATGTTTCTTTCTTTTTTAGATTTTTGGTGTTTTTCTTCTTTTTCTTTTTGTGGATAAATATGTATCCCTTCTCTCTCTCTTGGGAATTTTTTTTTTCCTTGATACTTAATTGTATCAGATTGTAGATTGTAGAATATGAGGAAGGAATGAATTTTCAGCTTGCGAGTTCAGCCTGCTTTTGCATTTGTGATAAAATGAAGATGGATAAGTCATCCAATGTAGGCTAATCAATTTTAAAATATTGATTAGGGTATTCAGTTTTGAAAATTCTGGCTCCATTGATGCAGAAAGGTTTGAAAACATATAACAGAATATTAATATTTATAGTCAGAATTCATTCTCGGCAGGTATGGACTCGCATCATATAAAATAATGCATCCACAAAAAAGGTGACAAGGGGCAAAAGTAAGGAGTGATAATCGTCGTCGGTAAAGAGACATGGACAAAGAACGACTCTTGTTAAAACCTCTAAACGGAGGGTGATGTGAATTAAACGGAACACACCAAAAGGAGAGGAATTTCGAGAATATATATATGCTACTCATACCAACAAGATAGAAGCAGAGATGTTAATAGTTTTTTGTGCATTCTTTAGCTGAGAGAAAAGTATGTTCTCTCTAATAGGAGAACTTGAAGCACTTAAAAGTAGGCATACAAATGTGAATAAGCAGGCAGCAGCAAGTGAAGATTTTTAAGACAGGGGAAATGAAGAAAAATAATTTCTTGATTAAAGTTGAGTAAAAGTTGGATACATGTTATTCATCATACAATGTTGTTATTCAGTCAGCTAAAATAGGTAAATATCACTATATTTTGGTTAAGAGGGAATCATGAATGAGCAAATTGAGGAAGGTGCTTATGCTGCAGCAGATTTTCCAGCTGCGTGCTTGCACGGAATTCCTTGTTTCGGGTTCTTCAGCTCGTCTCCGGCTACAAGGAAGAATGCGGTGTGCCTAGCAGGAAAAAAAAAGATTGGATCACGAGCGTGCAAAAGAAAAGGGCTCGTTAACTCGAGCTGAGTTGGGAGATGAGTTTGTTAATTAGAGTTACATTGTTACCTAAAGAAATTCATCATTTTGGTTTTGGAGTCTGAATCAATATCTTTGGTGGTGTCCAATGCCTGCTGCATGTGGTGCAACCACCTCTCTGCAGCTTGATGGGTGACGGGGAATGGGCGGTGGCGGGCAATCAGCGCAGGATGGCCTGTCGAAGGAAAGGAAACTCCGGTGTCAAAACACAAAGCAATCAGATGTAACAATTAGAAAAAACACAGAAAGGCCAATGATGAGTTTGGATAATTTTATAAAACTGAAATAATCCCATCTTGTACAAATTTTCTTAATGAGTAAGAAACCAGTTGAATATTCAAGTTTAGCAGCACACCATCGTTGTCTTGTGACATGATATGGAAGAAACAGCCATGTCATATAACAACAACAACTAAAGACCAGAATCTCGACAGTTTATGATTCTCCATATTCCATAAACAAAGATACTAGAGACAAGAGAGAATTGTTCAACATTACAATCTCACAAATGATGATATATCTCAACTCAAGGCCTACTACAAGTCTACAAGCAAGGGGGATAATGGAAACCTCGGCATATTTTAAAATTCTGAGGCATATAACATATGCAACAATCACAGTAACAAGAAATGCATCATAAATTAATTTAAGTCAAAAATCGATCACCTCTTCTTTGGCTGAATAATGGAGGCCCTCCCATTCTCTGTGTGAAGAACTCATACTGGTTTTGAATGGCATCTTCCTTCTTAGAATTTGCAAAAATTGATCGGAACCACTCTTCCTCATCATCATATACTCTATCAACCCAACATCTCAAGTTAACAACATCATTAATCATTATAATCTAAAACATTCAGGATTCCAAATTTAACAACAAATGCTTATTATAGCAGCACCAAATTGAGAATCCAGCTAAGTTAAGCAAACTTTCACATAAAAACTATATATAGATCATATCACTTAATTCCTTCCTGTCGATGACAAAAATAGATTTTTTTTAAAACAAATAATACCAAAAATCCCGAAGCATCGGTTTCATTCTTTTCCACTTCTCCTATACCGTTAATCAATAAACCCCCAAAACCCCTACCATTTTCTGAGCTGTGGTAGCTAGCTTCACTTCATCAAAGGATCGACACATCATTCCATTATAAACAATCCGTTTATTGAAATACGATTGAACAGCAAATTAGCAAATATCCAGTCAAATTCAAATTCTAATGAAGTTTTGCAAAACGCGGAAGCTCGATCAATTTTTACCTGTTGTAGAAATTGGTGGAGAGGTTGATGAATGTCTGGAGGCCGAGCTTCTCGTAGAGATTGGTCTCGTCAATGGCGAAAGCGTCGTTCGTAGACACCCCGCTCCACTCCGAAGCCTTCTCTTGGAGTGTTTGCATCTTCTCTCTCCTCTGTCTCTCTCTCTCTCTGTGATTTGTGGATATTTGAGAAATGGGAATAAATTGGGTATTTATAGGGGCATGTGGAATTCGCGTGGGAGGCACGCTGTGGAGTGTGGAGGTGGGGACACTAGCATAAATTATGACAACTGTTGTAAATATATATAAAATATATATTTCCCTATTAAATGACTTAACCCTAAACCCTAACCCTAGCTTTGTATTCCCCATAAATAGAGGCATTTAGTCCTCATAATAAGACGCTCCTGCAGATTTATTCACTCTATGCTCTCTACGCTATTTTTTCTTCTACTTTTCTCTCTACTTTCAACACGTTATCAGCACGAGTCTCTAACTAATTGAGTAAACATTGAAGGTATGCCATGGGAAAGAATCGTGTCTTTCCGACGAGGTAATTTATAATTGATTATATTGAATAATTGTACGTATTTGATAAAATATATCTAGCATGACGTGAGTATTGATCATGGCTTGATTCATATGTTCCATGAGTTGTTGTAGATCAATTTTAAATCAAGATATATTACTTCTGAAATTTTGGTGAAAAGAGATAATTAGAAATATTGAAACTTGTGTTCCTTTTATTTTTAATTTATGTTGTAAATATGTATATGTTCATTAGCGTATCTTCTGCAAACACAAATACAATTTGCGTATATCAGATAACAGCTTAGGTTATTTGAGTTGTTGTAATCTAAAATTTTATAAATGGTTGAGTGGTTTAATAATTCTTGCCAATATGTGGGCATGATTATATATATTCATTGATGTTATCATTTTTATGCCCTCGATTATGAAGATCTAGTTCTAAGAATTCTATTTGTGCTTTTATATTGATTATACATTTTGTTAATATATATAGTTTTTATAACTATAAATATATTTTTATAGTTTCCTGAAGAAACGTGAATTTATAATTCTTAATAATCCATGAGATTATTAAAAGATAAGTCCCTTAATTTTAAATGTAATGTGTTCCCGATGAACATATTTGAATTGATTTATTAATACAATCCCCGAAGGATTGTTTTATTTAATTAATTCATTGTTGTGGAATGAATTTATTATTCTTAATAATCTTTATGAAACACAACGTTCTTGATGAACACATGAAATAAAATTAATATACCGGAAGAATATTGAAATATTGAGATTGAAATTTTAATTTAAGCTTTATTTCGGTATTTACTTGTTATTTAGTATTTTATTTAATTATTACATTGTTTTATCCATTCGATTTATATTGTTGCTCCCAAAGTAGCACAACTAATATTCATGATGAATATTACAAGCTCTTGAAGAGCAATTTCTTCAACTCAATTCAATTGATTTTGAGCTTTTATTGAGAATAGGGGTAACACAATTGAAAAATGATATTATTTTTGTATGGGCTCCGGAAGAGCTTCATTGATCCTCCCCATAAGAATTAAACTAATTATACATGATTTATTATTTTACCATATAATCATGTCGAGATGAATTTCAAATCCATACACTTGAATGATTTTAAAATTACTCAAGACTTGATTGGGTTGTCTACATTACAATTAGTGCGTGATTAAAATACCTCCCGAAGAGGATTTCTCACCTACTAAATTATTTTATCACCATTCAAGTATACTCATAGCTCTATGAAAATTATATGTATACTTTGTGAAAAATACATATATAGAGCCAATAATTGAGGATCAATTCATATGTTGATGCTTTGATTTATCCAACTTAAAATTTTTTTTTCGGCATTAGGGGGAGATATGAATGATGAATTGTACAATGCCGTAAATTTCTCGTTGGATTAATTATGTTAGATTCATGCATTAATGAACTAGAAGTTCAACAAGTTATTATTGACTGCCACATGAGTGAAATCTTATACATATGTCATATTGCACCACAAATAATTGAAGTCCCTGAAGGACGAAATTGATTTAATGCTTATTGATGCCAGAAGCGTAAACGACCTATTGGTGCCCAAGATAAAATATCCGCGGATTACAAATTCAAATAAAGAACTCAAATAATTCTGAAACCTCATGAAGAGGATCATCCTGAAGACGATAATCCCAATACATTTTGCACGTGCACTAAATTATCGTAATATTGGGATTACGAAACAACTAGACCAAATATTATGAAAAATTGTGAAAATTTGGTTTTACTAAAGTTGCCATGAACTTTGTGAATACGTGAGAATCGTATAATAATAATAAAAAAAATTATAGTTGTCGACAACAACTTTTGCCTCAACAAATTGTTAGTTCAACAATTGAAGATTATTTGGATCCAAAACAAATTATATTAGTGTGCCAGAAGCACTTAAAAATATAGAAGTAAGCAATGAGGCAGAGCCGAACTCGCTAAATGAAAATAATTAAGCGAGGCTAGTAGTTCAAGGGATTGAGATTCCCAAATATATTCTCATGTTATGAATGGCATTATGTTTCGTTATTTATATAACATTTTATGGCAGTACTCATTGATATAAATACCAAATTTATGGACGTTATGGTTGTATTATTATATAGGTCATTAAACATAAATATATATGTGAAAGTCCATAACCAACTAAGGAAGTTCTTCCCGAAGAAAGAACATATATGAATACTCAAAACATGAGGAAGTTAACTCATGTCTAAAGATGAGTTTTGAAAAACTTAGTTAAAACTAAGTATTGTCTCGACTTGTAGATCGAACATCTTTTCGATAAAGTATTTCAAACTAATCGATCTGTATTTTATATGAATTAATCGACCTACCCGAAGAAGGCTTTGATGAATATGATTATATCACATTCATTCACCTAGACCAAAAGAAAATAACGAAATTACTTAGGACCCGAAGTTCCTTACTTGTGTGCTATTGAAGCACTACTTTTATCATGCATGATATACAATTCGAAGTTGACTTGCTAGCAAGATTTAATGTTTCTCCAAGAAGGAGAATTTAAATGATATTAACCATGTTATTGGTTATATTCAAAGCAAATTAGTCTATGTTATGAAAGAAATCGAAATTCAAAATTGATGGATGATGTTGATTATTTATTTAATTTCGAAAACTATATTGAACACAATCAAGATTGTTATCTTGAGGGGGAGCATGATCTTTTAAATAGTTTCGAAAATTAGACTTTGAAGGTCAATGGCCCTGAAGGCCAAATGGTTGTACTCTTTTTCCTTTACTAAGTTTTTTTCCTACAAGGTTTTCTTAGTTAAGGTTTTTAACGAGGCAACTAGTGTAATGTATGAGTAAATATACGTCTTGTACTTTTTTCTTCTATCGAATTTTTCCCATAAGGTTTTTACGGAGAGATTTTTAACAAGGCATGAACATCTAGACTCTAACATCAAATGAGGAGTTTCTTTGAAGTCAAATTGCACGCAACTCAAATGATGCATGAAGATTCGATCAATCGATAAATTGGTGGACTTATGCACAAAGACATTACCAACATCGACTTTCAGAGAGTTAATACACAAGATCGGCATGCATCGACTCAAAGATATACAATGATCATTTTCAGGGGGAGCAGCTGTACTCTTTTTCCTTAGACTAGGTTTTTGTCAAATTGAATTTTTCCTAGCAAGGTTTTAATGAGGCAGCATATTTTTAGAGTTAGTCATTTAAGGGGGAGTGTTGTAAATATATATAAAATATATATTTCCCTATTAAATGACTTAACCCTAAACCCTAACCCTAGCTTTGTATTCCCTATAAATAGAGGCATTTAGTCCTCATAATAAGACGCTCCTGCAGATTTATTCACTCTATGCTCTCTACGCTATTTTCTCTTATACTTTTCTCTCTACTTTCAACAACAACATATTTTTTCTTTTTTGAGGAAATTATGACAACATATGATTATTTATTACTCCATCCGTCCCCCAAGATTATATAAAAATTACTCCCTCCGTCCCAAACGAAATGTCTCATTTCTTTTGGGCACATAGATTAAGAAATGTGTATAAAGTAGATAAAGTGAGTTGGTGGAAATTATTTAAATATTAAGTATAGAGAGAAAATGTATTGCCAAAAAAGGAAACATGACATTTCGTTTGGGATAGCCCTAAAAGGAAAACAAGACATTTCGTTTGGGACGGAGGGAGTACTATATTTGGCGTTCGCCAAGATTATGTCACTTTTCTTTTACTAACACTCTTTATTTACAAAAAACTCACTCAAAATTCAATATCAACTACACATCTCATAAAGTGGGGATCCTTTCTCCATTACATCAAAATCATCACCAATTTTATTAAATCTTGTGTCCAAATAATTTTACATAATTTTGACGGACGGATGGAGTAATATCCAAAATTCTTAGTGGAGTGCAAATATTTTTATATTTGGTGCAATAAAATGTCAATATTTTATTTTTAGCAGCTAGTTTCGACGAAACAAGGGGCTGAGTTTTTTATTTTATTGTTTTTTTCTATACATGTAAAAGATCGCAAAATTTAGATGATTTTGGGATATCAATAGGGTAAATACGATTTTCTTTTAATATTATATTATATAAATAAATATATTTTATTTTTTAATTTTGATGATTTAAATGGTAGAATATTCAAATAATTATAATTTTTGGTGGTCTTGATCATGCATGTGATGAAAAAAAATGTAAGCATGAAATATGCCTAAATTTAAGTTATTAAAAAAAATATTGGATGATGTAATTGGAGTAATATAATTTTTGCAAGTAAATAATCTAGGTTATTTGCTATGAATTTACAGCACGAGATTATATTTTTTATGATGGTATATATTTTATAGAGTAATTTTATTTTGATGCACTCGAAATTTATTCATTAAATTGTTACAATTATCGTAGATTTTTCCGATCGAAGGATTAAAAATATTTTTTTACATACGCACTTTAAATAGAAGTTGTTATTTGAAATTCCTATTATTCATGTTGTGTTTAAGTGAGAATTACCTAAAGTTTGGGGTCCAAAATCTAATATCCTAATAAACCCCATGGGTGCAATTTGCAATTAATATAAATTTGGTTTCCTTTTCCTATTTTGCATCAACTTCTTTCATAAACAAACCCATATATCTATTCAACTCTTTATCCTGACAAGAATCAGTTCGCCAACACGAGTTCTTCAACTTTTTTCCTGAAATATATTCACCTAAATTATTGGATTCTCTCAATTTCCAGAAGAATTTACTGTTGCAGTTGCAGATATTCGGTCACCCGCGTAATAATTTTTATTTTGATTGAGTATAGATACACACATACGTCTGTATTGGTGTGTGTATGTGATTGTTAGAGCTATCGGTGCCTCAGAAATCAAAGTAATGGCGGAAGTGGATCAAGTGCGGCAAGCGTGGAAACGGCGCCGCTCGACGTGGGACGTCGCTCCATCGGGGCAGCTGGAGGTTGTTGCGAAATTTTGGGAAATTAGGGTTAGGTTTTCATGGAGGATGAAAAATTGCTGAAATTTTAATTATTGGGCAGGATGATGGAAGGGATTGTGAGGATGACGAAGCTAGGGCACCGCCGGTGCTGCGGAGACACGTGTCGCCGCCGAAGAGGGATGATGATCCCAATGGGCATTACGTGTTTAGCCTCGGCGAGAATCTCACATCTAGATGTAATTTAATCTCACATCTAGCATGCAATTGAATTTTAGCTCTTGATTGATTTTTGTTTAGTTTGTGGAGGCGATGGTGCTTGTGTGCTTTTGATTATTTGTATGTTAGGATTATGAATGTCTAGAAGAGGTGAAGTGTTTGTTTTAACTGTGTGAAGTCTTTATGCTAGCGGCTGTGGCTATACTTTAAAGCACTTCTTTTTGGTACTAGTGTATGCGATGCATCTTGTTTTAGGCTTCAATTTTTGGAATGCATCAATTTAGTTCTAAACTTTTTTGCAAAGCCATGTGTTTCAATATCTTGGTAAGGTTTTTCAGTATTTGATATACATTGTTTCGTGCCATAAGGAGTTTGCTCTTGGCTAGTCACATGGTCCAATTATCTCCATACCGAGTGTTTGAACATTCTTTCTGCTTGCATTTGCAGATAAGATACTTGGCAAGATGGGTGAAGGTTAGGGGTCACGTGCCTGATAAGAAAACCTTATATTTTCATCATTGTTATTGTTTCAAATCAGCAAGTTGCTAGTGCTGTAGGCACATTTGGTCGAGTATTGGATTGTTGGGATCGTCATACACGAGAATATGTGGCTATCAAAATTGTTAGAAGCATAAGAAAGTACCGTGATGCAGCAATGATCGAGATTGACGTGCTTCAGCGCCTTGCTAAATATGACAAAAAGGAGTCACAGTAAGTATTCTGCAGTTGACTAGTTTCTGATGGTCTGTTATATTTATCTTATTTGTATGCTTCTTTTATGGCAGTTGTGTGAAGATGCATAGGTGGTTTGATTATCGCAATCATATATGTATAGTAAGTATCCCTACGTGATCCCTTGCCTACCCCTTTATATTTTAGCTCTATGTAAATGCCTGTTTCTTCATTTGATTCATACCATTATTCAGTGTCAATTTTCTTTCAAGTAGCACCTGTGTGCTAGCATATGATATTAATGTCTAATTTGAACTCTTTATTGGATGGAATATGTGGTCCTTAGTCCTTACTCAACTCAGTAAACAATGTTAACTATCTAAGAAAGAAAATATAGTTAAGGATCTATCTCTATATGTTTACAAGTTGTTTAATAATTTGCATGACATTCGATGAATGTCTGTTTTTTGCACTCATGAATTTCATTTATAATTCTCATAGCTTCACAGAGAACTACCTTTCAATGGATTTTAATGGTCTTATCAGGTCTTTGAGAAGCTTGGACCAAGTTTATTTGATTTTCTAAAGAGAAATAAATACTCCCCCTTTCCTGTGGATCTTGTTCGGGAGTTTGGGCGCCAGCTTTTGGAATCTGTAGCATGTCTGTGGAATTCCTTGGCCATGATTTATCTTCATTTTCTGTATTCATTTAGTTTTATAAGCAGTTACCCTGATCTTTATTAGCCTGTTATACATATCCAGGCTATTTGCACTTCTAATGGGGCTGCCTTTTGTATTTTAATATACCCAACAGATATGCACGATTTAAGGTTAATCCACACCGACCTGAAGCCAGAAAATATACTTCTCGTCTCTTCTGAATTTGTCAAGCTTCCTGTCTGCAAGGTATTTGGGCTTAGGCATTATATAGTTAGAAAACCATTTATAATTCATTAGACTCAATCACATCTTCAAACTTTTTTGGTTGATTCAGAAGACGTCGGATGAAACAAATTTCAGGTGCTTACCAAAGTCAAGTGCCATTAAGCTGATTGATTTTGGTAGTACTGCTTATGATACTCAGCTTCATAGCTCCATTGTCTCAACAAGGCATTACAGAGCACCTGAGATCATTTTAGGTAAAAAGTTACCGTTGTTAGTGAGATTCACATCGGGCTCCTGTCTAATTCTTATGACGTTTCAGTCCAACAATCTGCTGGCATTCATTTCCAGATTTTGTCAAGGCCTGCTAATTTTTAAAATTCTGGTAGGACAAGGAATAATCCTTGTTGATGCTATCGAAATATTACTACTAGGTTGATTATCCAGCCTCATAAAGGAATCCTCTGTATCGGAGTGGAAATACATCTGAGTATTGATGCACTTTTACTGCATATATGTTTGTTAATTTGTTTTTAACTGAATGGCGTTGCATATCATTGTCAGGAACTTGGTTATGTGTTTTATTATTCTTGAACAAAGACTTGGAAAAACAAAGTTCTCATAAAAAGTTCCAAGGGAACCAGTATTTATTGATTTCTGTTTGTCTCAGGTTTAGGATGGACCCACTCTTGTGATATTTGGAGTGTTGGTTGCATACTTGTAGAGCTTTGCACGGTTTGTTATGCTTCTCCCATCCACTTATTCTCGCTGTAGCAAGCAAGTTTATTTTTCTGATATGTTGTCATTCTAGGGTGAAGCACTTTTTCAAACACACGAGAACCTGGAGCATTTAGCTATGATGGAGAGGGTTTTGGGACCACTGCCAGAGCATATGATTGAAAAAGCGACGTAAGTTCTTGTTAGGATGATGATCTGGTGTTATAGATATTTATTTGTCTACTTCTCCTCCTCTTTCCTTTGTTTTTAGTTCTTTATCTTTTGCTCTTGTATAAGCATATTTCGGGTTTCTAATTGTTAGCCCTGGCTCTTTGACTCCTAATACTTTCTTGCTCTTGCATTCATGAAGCATTTTCCTCTCACAATCTATTCGTCTTTAAGAAAAAATTGTAGTTGAGATTATGCATGAGTCGGCTTAAAAAATAGACTCAACTTCGTGGCAAAACACGAGAGAGGAAATTGAGATGGTTTCGGTTCCTTGTGGGTTTTGCAGCAAAGGCGCTGAAAAATATTTCAGAAGATCGAGACTGAACTGGCCTGAGGGAGCAGTTTCCAGGGATAGCATCCGTGCAGTGAGGAAGCTAGACCTATTGAAGGTCGCAATCTTCTCCCAGAAGTTGATTTTGAAACTACCATACTTCATTCTAGATGCAGCCATTATTTTCTCCAACTCGTTATTTCCTTGTGTGTTTTGCTCCTCTATTTTCTTCCACCACCGTATCATGATTGATACCATCTGCTTTTGCTTCTCTGTCACTAACATATTTAGCTACTGTTTACAGAATCTCGTCTCAAGGCATGCCCATTCCTCCAGATCCTCCCTCGTGAACTTGTTGCACGGCTTGCTCAAGTTTGAACCATCCGAACGTCTCACTGCTCGACAGGCTCTGGAGCATCCTTTCTTTAAGGATCCAACTTAGCAACTCCTCACCTTGCTTGTAAAATCATGTGTTTGATCAGCGTCTATAGTTCTGTAGCAAGTAAAACTGTCGTAATATAACATTAACTTTAATTTCTCATGTATTTATTCGAAAGCACAATAATGTCCTCTCAGTTTTGCCCTATGGAGAGACCCTTTTTTTTTTTTACTGAGTGAGAATCAGAGTAAGGCTGTTTTATAAGGCCATGGCTGCAATCCTCTCTAAGTGATCGACGAGATGCCCGTTTGAGGCGAAATCGCCGTGTGCGTGGACGCCTAGGGCCATTGTTTGATCAAAATATCCAATTGATTTGAGTTGCGCAAACAGTTGATTATGTTTTGGGTGAAAGAGCTAAGTGTTTGTTTAATTGTTTGATCAAATGAAAACATATTGCTACATAGGATGCCTTCTTTTTTAAAGAAAAAGATGAAAAATAAGTATATTGTTTCTCTTCTTTTCACTATTTTTACATGTTTTTACGGTAACTAAACTTTTATGATCATACCTTATAATAAGGTATTTCATGTGATAACATTTTTTTATATATATATATTTTTCGCCTTAAGAAAACATGAATTGTAAAAATGGGGATCACTACAATGTGTTCAAAAAAATTCATAATTTTTTATTCTCATTCTTTCTATGATAAATTTGTAACTAAAAAGAATACATTTTTAATAAATTTGTAACTAAAAAGAATACATTTTTAATATTTTGCTTGCTTCAAAATTTAAGACTTCTTATAAAGCAAGGCTCAATTGTTTGTGATTATGGGTATTATCAATATACTCCTTTGGATCCTCGTAGGTTCCTCATAAATATGCATAGATGTTTTTGACACGAGTTTTTGTAAAATAATGTTATTTTAAAAAATAAAAAGCCCACGCTCGATAAATTGGCCTTCAACGTGATTTAAATAAACTAACATGGCATAAAATAACGTTATTTTTAAAAATAATACGGTATAGAACGACGTCGTTTTGTGCCATGTAATTTAAAATAATAAAATATAAATTATACGTTAGTACCGTATCATGATTTCGGGGACCGAAAAATAGATGTATGATATTTTTTATACAAATTAAATAGTTAAGAATTATTAAAAATATTTATTATAGTTCAGAATATTTTTGATAGAGGAAATATAATTTGAGGTTTGCGCTAATATTGAATACCTCTGAAAATATGAACAAGAAGAAGCTTAGCACAAAACTGAGATCGAGAAATCCTTTTGTAAATAAACCCCTAAAATTCCGCCGCGAAATAAATAGCTAAAAAACTCAAAACGGAAAAAGGTTTGGTTTGAGCTCAGACGCATACACTCCTGACTCCTGAGTCAAAGAGTGAGAGAGGTCCGAGAGGAAACAGCAAACAGCGCCAGCAGCCGAAGCAGAGAGAGAGAGAGAGAGAGAGAGAGAGAGAGAGAGAGAGAGAGAGGTAGCAGAGAATGGGAAAGAAAACGAAGAAGCCTGGCAAAGGAAAAGAGAAGACGGAAAAGAAAACTGCAAAGGCGGAGGAGAAAAAGGCGCGACGTGAGTCCAAAAAAATCTCTCCCGAAGATGACATCGACGCTATTTTGGTAAATCCTACTCCATCAGAAATCCAATGCCTCACTTGATTATTATTGTTTTCAAACTAATCCAATTGGATTGGGATTGTGTTGAATGTGAAACGAGTTGTTGGAATTTGTCACCGATGCATGCAGTTGAATATACAAAAAGAGGAAGCGAAGAAGAAGGAAGTCCATGTTGATGATAACGTTCCAGCACCATCTCCAAGATCAAATTGTTCGGTACATTCTCTCTCTCTCTCTCTAAGTTTGTGCAAATTTTGGAGCTTAATTTGTAGTAGGGTTAGAAGATGATGTTTGAATTGCTTTTTTACGTACAGCTAACTGTTAATCCCTCGAAAGAGACCGAACTCGTGCTATATGGTGGTGAATTTTACAACGGTAACAAGGTTTGTTTCTTTCTTGTTATGTATATCAGTATAAATTAGAGGACTGATCCAATTGAGTTTGGACCTCAAGTCAAGTTCTGAACTTCATGTGTGCTTTTGTTTTAAATTTCCTTTGAATGTGTGACATGAAACAAATATTAAGTGGCATGAGCTCTGATAGGCTTTATGAGAGTTGAATAATTAAGATTCTGTTTTTTCAATTTCTTTATCTGTAAGTGGTGGTTTGAAATTGAGATAGCAAAGGTGCTGGATTTCATGAGAAGTGCCAAGATGATATTGGATTGTGTATTCGGTAATATGGCTTAATTTCAGAGATAGGAGATGAGATGAAAAGTAACTAATGTTTGAGATGATAATCGTTTATGCAGACATTTGTCTATGGTGATCTTTACCGGTTTGATGTGGAAAAGCAAGAATGGAAGTTAATTTCAAGCCCCAATAGTCCGCCCCCTCGAAGTGCTCATCAGGCAGTTGCCTGGAAGAATTATCTCTATATTTATGGTATAACTAGACTGCAATGAGTAATTAGATTACTTACAGCCACAGGGTAAACAATAATGATTTTTCTCTGAATGATGCAATCAGGTGGTGAATTTACATCTCCAAATCAAGAGCGTTTTCATCACTACAAGGTATAGATTGATGGTAAATAATGAGTGAAGTTTTGGTAAATACGGAATTTCAATTCTGAAACGTGTTTATAGGATTTCTGGGTGCTGGATCTGAAAACAAATCAGTGGGAGCAACTGAACTATAAAGGTTGCCCTAGTCCACGATCAGGTCATCGAATGGTAAGCTGGCTGGAGCTTTCTCATCTGACTTGCATTATCTTTGGGGAATTTTAGTCATGGGAAATTGAAATGTCATAACGAATTCAAGTTCTTTTGCAGGTATTGTACAAACACAAAATCATAATTTTTGGAGGATTCTATGATACTCTTAGAGAAGTGAGGTAGTCTTTTGGTTCTTCCCCTGCTCCTATATTAACTTGTTCTCCAGCATTATTACTTCAATTAGAATTGCTCGATTTATGTGGACATGACAGTTGTATTAAAGCAAATATGAGTGATATTGCTTTCATAGTGGAGTTGATTTAATGTGTATGTGGGTGTGGATTTACTTTAAGCCTTTAAATTCTTTATTCTTCCCAAACTTGTTCCTGGATAATTTCTCTTCAACCTGTAAAATAATTACCCTAATGCAGGTACTACAATGATCTGCATGTATTTGATCTGGATCAGTATAAGGTATTGTATCAGTTATCTTCGTAATTTGACCTTTTCAGCATATGTTCTCTAGTGCCTTTTTAATTTCAGATTGTTAATGGTAGGCAATTATTACTTAATTGTAGTGGCAAGAGATAAAACCTACACCAGGATGCTTGTGGCCCAGTGCTCGAAGTGGATTCCAGTTTGTTGTTTACCAAGATGAGGTGAGAACCGTGCTTTCAATTTGATCAGATATTAGCTTAAGGAAACTCTTTCTGTTGACATCAAATATGATACATTTTGAAATTGTTGGTTGTAGAGTAGAATGGCCTAGTCATTTTATTTTGATATTGTTTGAACTCGATCATTCGAAATCAGAATATTATCACATTCTTATTGGCTAATTTTCATCTCAGATTTATTTATATGGAGGTTATTCAAAAGAGGTTTCATCTTCAGACAAAAAAGTCACTGAGAAAGGAAATGTTCATTCAGACATGTGGTGCCTTGATCCTAAAACGTGGGTATGGAATAAGGTATCTATTTTTCCTTTGCTACTTATTTATTTTCTGCTCATGTTCTCAAATTCTCAGAAGCAGAACCTTAATATGTTGCTTTGAAGCGGAAAGATAAAGTTAAATAGATGGACCAATCAACGACAACGACTATTTTTGTGCTTGGCTACTTTTTAGTGTATTTTCTAAGTCATAGGGAGTTCTTTCTTTCTATGCAACCAGTTAATACTTTCTTTTATATCTCATGTAAAAGGTCAAGAAGACTGGGATGCCTCCTGGACCTCGTGCTGGTTTCTCTATGGCGGTCCATAAGAAGAGAGCATTGCTCTTTGGAGGAGTGGTTGATATGGAAATGGAAGGTCACTGTATTATAATCTTATTCTCGTTTCTTATCTTCTAGCTGATTTAGATCCTTCCCTTTCAGCAACAAAATAATTATATTTGGAATTGAACTTTCCCTTTAAGTAGTTGTGATACTTTAGATTCACAATTGGATACGAATAAGGTTTGGTCATGTTTTATGACTGCAGCAATATTTCAAAGTATAATCTGCAGAACATGCAAGGTGTCCTCATAGACTAGATGAAGTGAACGATAAAATCAAAAGCTTGAATATATAATGATGGGACAGCACGCAACTATTTTATAATTTTTTGCTGTCTAGCTTTTATATTTCTCTATTGTTACTTCTCCTCCTTTTCCCTTTTGATGAACAAAGAACTTTATATTGTACTGGAAATTTGTCTTGCTCTTGCATTGAATTAAGCTCATGCTTATAAAACCTGACCCACGTTTCTGCACAGGTGATGTAATGATGAGCTTGTTCTTGAATGAGATTTATGGCTTCCAACTTGACAACCATCGCTGGTATGATCTGCTTGCTAAGTAGCTAAGAGTTGCTTTGAGTAATTGAAGTCCATCAGTCCTTCATTCCTCTTCTTTCTTTCTTTGTTGAAATGAAGAATTATGCAGTTCCTTTGAAGTCAGACTCATTACTTTGATTGTAGAATATTTCCTTTTGGGAAGAACTAGGGGCAAAAGTGTACGGAGAGTCGGAGACCCCTTCCCCGCCCCCCAAATAATAAATTAAAAAAAAAAAAAAGAACTTGGGTTAGGGCCTTGTTTATCTTTTTTGGATTAGTAATGTTGAGGTATGGAACTCTAAGTCAATATGCTATTGAAAATGAATGCACTACCAGCATTTAATGTTTGTCAGTAACACTTAAAATTATTGCTACACGAATTAGTTAGAATTGTTTTTCCTTGCACCTTCTATTATCCATTTACTTTGCTAAGGACTTGTTATGCTGAACCGATGAGGATTCATTCTTATGCATGAAAAAGGTATCCATTGGAGTTGCGGAAGGAGAAGGCAACAAAACATAAGGTATTCTTGTCATGATAGTTTCTGGTGTCAGCTCTTCAATTTGATGACCAGAGCTGGATGTGCACCATCATAAAAATGTGATTCCATCTTTGCCGATCATGTTATTTAATTCCTTGTAGCTGCATATATGTGTCATTTGTGTATGCATTCTCTTTCTTCTTTTTGTTGTCGGGAAGTATCCGCATACCTGACTCCTTTATTGGTCCCGTGGTTCCTGTGTATACAGTTAAAGAAGGATTCTGATGAGAGGGTCAACGATGTAGATCTTCAGAACAATATGAAAGTTGCAGAAAGGCAAAATTCATCACTTAGTGTCGGTGAAGATGAAAATTCAGACGATGATGCTGACATGGACGTTGACGTAAAAAATATATCTGCCAGTTTGCATAGAAACGTAACTGTCGTTGATAATGAAGAAGTGTCTGGATCTAGCAAAAAATTTGCCGTGCAAGAATCTGATTTACCTGAGGTTTCTCATTATGAGCATCTGTATTTATGCTCTTGCAGTTCCTTTTGACTTTAGTTTGTGTTTGATGGATCATCTGTTAACTTATCCAAGTCTCATTTGCAGATAGTGAAACCTTGTGGACGGATCAATTCATGTATGGTTGTTGGGAAAGATACATTATATTTGTATGGGGGCATGATGGAAGTCAAGGATCAAGAGATTACTCTCGACGATCTGTATGCACTTAACCTTAGTAAACTGGATGAGTGGAAGTGCATCATTCCGGTTTGTATCTATCTTATTCATGCTATCTATTTATATTTCTTGGTTTAGTATCATGTTCGGAGCCATTGTACTTGAGTCCTTCCTTAGCTGTTCTCAATATTGTTATGGATTTCGCCGCATGCTATGCCCAACAGTGTTTTACATCATTCTTCTCTCTTACTGGAAAACATTACAATTGATTCGCACTTGAAAAAAATGGCACCGGATTTGTATAGGAAACTCATAACCAACTACATTTAGCCTATGAAATTGGGTCCGAACTATTTTGTCCTTTCACGTTTCCTCTTTGTATTTATTCCAATTTTTCATACTTTTGCACAGGCATCTGAATCAGAATGGATTGAAGTATCAGATGAAGAAGATGAGGATGAAGAAGGAGATGATAGTGAAAACGAAGACTCGGGCAGTGAAGATGACAGTGAGAAGTCCGACGATGCAGATGGAGATGTGGAGGTGTTTTCTTTTGTCAATAGAACACTGAAAAAATATGTGCTATTGTCACTTCTATGTTTTACAGAGATTAAAACCAGCTATTTGTCTCATTGTATTAAACTGCCACACTACTTCAGATGGGGGATGCCGTTGCTATAATAAAAGGAGAAGGAAAAACCCTCAGAAGGAAGGAGAAGAAGGGCAGGATCGAACAAATTAGAGTCACCCTCGGTCTTTCTGATTCACAGAGAACGCCAACGGTACTTGCTGCAACCTGTTCCATATTAAGTAACTCCATTATGTCGTCAAATCTTGCTTGCTGTCTTAGGGTCGTACTGAATTCTGCATGTTTCTAAATCGAATTTGACACGGTTCCTTCTCTAACTTTATTCGTGAAGCCTGGGGAATCTCTGAAGGACTTCTATAAACGTACAAACATGTACTGGCAAATGGCTGCTTATGAACACACACAGCACACGGGAAAGGTCAGTCTTCTGTTCGAATCTGCAAATTCTGTTTAGTTTTCGTGCTGTGTGCATATTCAAGTTCACCGGGTACTGGATAATGTCTTTTTCTTGTTTTATTACATGTGTTTTATATGACTAAACAAAATTGCAGAACCTCAACAACCTTTTCGTTTTCCTGTCTTTCTTCCTTCAATGGAGTCCAAGCTTTTATCCACAACACACACACACACACACACACACACATGAATATATTCATATCTGTTTATCTACAGCACCTTTAATTTTAAGTTGTTGGAAGATCAATTTTCTATCTATAGACTCATATAAACCTAATCAGAAAGGCTTGAAAAAATATGAACTTAGTTAGATAACTTGATAGATAGATGGATACAAAATGGTATTCACAATCTCTTTCTTGAAAATGATACACTAATCATTCGAAATCAACGTGTTCTCGTGAATATTGCTGCTTCGTCCTTCCCATTCCGTTTGTGATATTTGATTATGCTCTTCTGGCTCCATAGGAACTCCGTAAAGATGGATTTGATCTTGCTAAGGCAAGGTACAAGGAATTGAAGCCAATACTTGATGAGGTAATGTCGTCTCTTCTGCTCTCGCTCGTTCATTTTTAAGAATTTACGCGTGCTAATAATGTTCACTCCCTCGTTGTCGTGGACACGTTTCTTCAGTTGGCCATCTTAGAGGCGGAGCAAAAGGCGGAGGAGGCGGAAGCACCCGAGGCTAGTGGCTCTAGGAAGAAGGCCACCAAAAAGGGCAAACTTTCGGGTGCCAAGTGAAGTGAAATTGGCTTGGATTTAAGCTAAATTTTAAACAACATTCGTATTTATCTATTTTCACATTTTTAATTTATCAAAAAAAATATTTATTTTTGTACTTTTAATTCATATTTTCGGGATTTACAATACAAGTGATATATATAAATTAAATTGAAACTAATTAGACGAGCTACATGTTATCTTTTGACGAAAAAAAAAAATACTAAAATGACTATTATAATAAATTGATTGGGAATACATTCTCCACACGTGTATGAAAATTTGAAATATTAGTGTATAAACTTGGATAAATAATGGATGTAACTTCTTATTTTGTTGATTTCATTTTGAATTATTGATATATATGATACTCATCATGGAGAAGGGTTTAGTGTTAATAATGATAATTAATTTTTAAATATAAAAATAAATTAATTTTTATGAACGTTTCAAAATAATAAAAATTAGTTAAATTTGGATCTCACCAAAATGATTACTAAGTTATGATATGTACATTAGGTTTGATTAATGTGATGCAAAACTTTGAGCATTCGCGTATTTTTTTTCTTACATTTACATCCTTTTTATATATGAAAGATTTATAAAAAGAAAAAGACTTTAATGACCTTCCACGATTTTATTATTTCTGTTTTTTGCGTATTTTTCTGTTTTTTTTATAGAAACAATCCACCCAAATGGCCATAATGAAGAATGAAAATCAAATTTTGTCCACCATTTGAAAAAACACAAATTTTGGCCATTTTTATTGATTTGGACGCTTTTGCCCTTAATGAGGCGGACTGGGTAGGGTCAGACACGCGGGTCGCGTGCCGGGTCGGGTTAGGCACTTATGGCACTATTAGTGCCATAAGTGCCAAGATGGCACTTATGGCACTAATAGTGCCATAAGTGCCATAAGTGCACACATCCCCCTAGGGTTTAGATATTTCATTTAGGGTTTAGATTATTCATTTGGGGTTTAGATGTTCCATTTAGGGTTTAGATTATCCATTTAGGGTTTAGATGTTCCATTTAGGGTTTAAATGATGTTGTTGTTTCTGTATTTGTGCTGATGACCATTTTACTTAGTTTTATTTTGAATTTTGTTGGCACTTATGGCACTAATAGTGCCATAAGTGCCAAAATGACTATTTTACTTGGTTTTATTTTGGATTTTCGATGGCACTTATGGCACTATTAGTGCCATAAGTGCCATCTTGGCACTTATGGCACTAATAGTGCCATAAGTGCCTAACCCGACCCGGCACGCGACCCGCGTGTCTGATCCTACCCAGTCCGCCTCATTAAGGGCAAAAGCGTCCAAATCAATAAAAATGGCCAAAATTTGTGTTTTTTCAATGTGTGGCCATAAATTGTGTTTTATGCTTCATTTTGGCTACTTCAAAATTTTACTCTTTTTTATATCAGCAAACAATTGAAGAAGCCACTAATCAATTAACTGTTTTTTAATTCTTCAAAGTCCGCTTCTTTGCTTCCTACCCCAAAAACCCTAGCATAAACCCCCAATCTTCTTCTCAATTCACATTTCCGGCGATAAACGAATCCGTGAGAATGGCGTTTAGGTCAAGAGAGATGATGAAGAAGCTCGTGAAGAAAATCGGCGGCGAACAGAATCTAGCTCCGGGAGTGAAAGATCAGCTGAAAAAATGGGTGCCGGATCGCAAAATCGTTATGGGCCGAGCTAACCGCGGGATTTTCGCCGGCCGCCACATCCAATTCGGCAATCGCGTCAGTGAAAAAGGAGGCAACAAGTCTGTATGTTTAATTTATTTTCTCTGTGTGTATCTGTAGTTTTACGTGCATATGCGATTCCTTTTGCGCATTTTAGATTTCGTAGCAACGGATTGAAGCAGGAGTAATTACTAATTGGAGTGAATTATGTGTGTTTTGAGTGTATGAATAGTTGAATAGTTTTACTGTTTGATTTTTTATGAGGTTGTTCATTTATTGTGTAGGGATTCATAAGTTGGCAGTTGGCTAATTGTAGATCCCTTACGTTCTTGCTGGTCATCTCGTTTAATTTGATTCGAAGCTGGGATGGTGGTGATAAGCTAATAATTGTTAGGAGGCGTTTACTTTTGAGAATTAGCCTTGATAGAGAAAGATAGTATAGGCTAATCCATTGTTTACTAAGATGGATTGGAACTTTGGCATATCCCAAGACCCTTGGATAATTTTGAGCTAATTTTGCTTTAAAATACTCAATCACGTATCTTATCAATCATGAAAAGTAAAGGCTTCCTTAGCGAACAGCTGCAGAAACTGTATTTCTTTCTATAATGAATCTGATAGTGCCATATGAAATTAGAAGATGACTTAATAAATTGATGAAAATTTCAGCTGGGTATTGTTGAGCAAATGTCTGATGATTTGTGGTTTCTCCTCACTCGATCATTTTTCGCTAATGGAGAGTCTTCTATACTCGGATGCTTCTTGGCATAGTCGTAGTAGGTCACTCTCAGCTGTAAATATTGGAAACATATGTATGGCTATGAGAAGTAATTGTTGGTAGAATAAGCATGTTGTAGATGTCCCGAGTACTTCTGCGTTGCTGGGCTTTGTTATCCTTGAGTGGTCGCCATTGGTTGATACGATTTTATGTTGATTGATCGACTTCTGTCTCTGTATACTGATGTATTTTTGAGCTGTTGAAATGCATATTTTCTGGCTTTATATGGCATTCTTCATTCCTCTAAGATTCCGAACTTCACAAATTCCCATTCTTGAATTTTCTTGATTTCGCAACTATTGTAGGACAAAGAGGTCTTGGAAACCCAATGTGCAGGAGAAGCGGCTCTTTAGCTACATTCTGGATCGTCAAATCCGTGTCAAGGTGACTACTCACGCGCTGCGCTGCATAGACAAGGCAGGCGGAATCGACGAGTACTTGCTCAAGACACCCTACCACAAGATGGACACGGAAATGGGTCTCTTTTGGAAAACTAAGATCGAGAAGATGTATCAAGACCTTGGAGGGAAGCAGGTCGTTTTCTTTGCTCCTGAGGACGAGGCCAACTTCGAAGAGAAATTCAACGAGCTAAGACTAGAACAGAAGGCCGAGCGTAGAGACGCCAGGAGAAAGATTGATGGTTCGGCCTCCAAGCAAGAGGCAACGGAGGATGGAACAGACGGGGCGGAAGCCAGTGAACCAGCAACTTCAAGAAATGAAGACGGGAGCTCTCACACCGACATCCACGAACCATTGGTAGCCAATGCTTAGAGATGACTCGCGTCTGCACGTGGGCGGTCTTTGGCTCGTCCTCTCGCATTTCCACCGGAGATGCCCACTGCATCTTGTAATCTTGGCAAGAATTACAGTTTTGTTGCCTTGGTTGGTACGTTATTATAATGACTATACAAGTGCTCCACTTTTTGGGATGTATGTTCAAATTCTGCTGCCAAATAGCTGTTGACTGACAAGAAGTAGATTTTCTGGTATCTTACAATAATAGATTTATGTGTTTTTAACATTGCTGCATCTTTAACATTCAAATCGGAAGGCGAAACAAGAACATGAAATATAGAATTTTTGTTAACAAGTGTGATGAGGAAAATAGAACTCCAACATCCTCTAGAATAGTTTTCTATTACACGATGACATTAATTCGTCGAAAATTAACAACCGTAATTAGGCGTAAGTACCTCTTCTTATTGTAAGTGTACATCTCTCATTTAATCTACGAGAACGACTATTTATCAAAATAAACATCATGAGTTGAAAGGATTTTAGGAAATTTTCTAATAGTCGACGCAATCTAACATAAAAAAAGTTTATCCGGACTAGATGGAAAAACATTTCCAATTCATCAAGTATGTAGAAAACACATGCTTAATTAGATGGATATCACTATATTTTCTTCTCTTATCCATCAAATTTGGCTCATGGGAACTCATGAAAATGAGGAATCTTCATACACAAAATATGATTGCTTCAAAAATTTCATTGATACATGAGAAAAAGGTCAAATTTGAAAAATGGCAGCAAGAGTGGGGATGAGAAGATTGGAAGATACATTCATCCCCTTATTAAGAAAATGCAACACCACGAACTTCTTGAAGAGAATACATGCCCAAATGGAGAAGCTCTCACTGCTGCAAAGCAATTTCTTGGTCACAAAAATGCTGGAGATTTGCGATCAAAGCGGCGAGATCGACTACGCAAACTCGCTCTTCACAAGAGTCGATGACCCAAATATCTTCTTGTACAACACGATGATCAGAGCCTATACACGCAATCACATGTATCTATCGAGCATCACCTTGTACCAGTCGATGCTGCGACAGCTCGAAATTTCTCCCGATAGATTCACGTACCCATTTGTAATTAGGTCAATCGGAGGGATCCCGGATGTTTATTTGGGGAAACAGATTCATGGGCACGTCTCCAAATTCGGGTTGATCGATAACAGTATCGTGAAAAATTCAGTCTTGGATATGTATGTGAAGTGTGATGCAATGGCGGAGGCGCACAAGGTGTTCGACGAAATGTCTGAGAGAGATGTGGTTTCTTGGAACAGCCTCATCTCTGGTTATATGAGGCTGGGCCAGGTTAGGAAGGCTCGAGCCATGTTTGATGAGATGCAGAGCAAGAGCATTGTCTCTTGGACCGCGATGATATCGGGCTACACGAGAAACGGGCGTTTTGGGGAGGCGTTGGAGGTGTTCCGAGCAATGCAGGTGGCCGGGGTGCGGCCGGATTGGGTGAGCTTGGTCGCGGCCTTGCCCGCTTGCGCGCAGCTGGGAGCTCTCGAGCTCGGGAGGTGGATCCATTTCTACGCGGAGAGGGAAGGGTTCTTGAACCGGATCATCGTGTGCAACGCGTTGATCGAGATGTACACGAAGTGCGGAGGCGTGGGGCACGCGCTGCAGCTGTTCGGCGCGATGGTGGAGCGCGACGTGGTGTCGTGGAGCACCGTGATCGCCGGTTTGGCGAATCACGGGAGAGCTCGTGAGGCGATCGAGTTGTTTGATGAGATGCAAAGTGTGGATGTTAAGCCTAATGAGATCACATTTGTGGGGTTGTTATCTGCCTGCAGCCACGCGGGCTTGGTGGAAGAGGGGCTGAGGTACTTCCACTCGATGCGGAGCGTCTACGGCGTGGAGCCCGGGGTCGAGCACTACGGGTGCGTGGTGGATCTCCTCGGGCGGACGGGGCACGTGGATCGGGCGGTGGAGCTCATCGCAGGGATGAGGATGAGGCCGGACTCGGCGATTTGGGGCTCGTTGCTGAGCGCCTGCCGAAGCCACCGTGACCTCGAGACGGGTGTCGTTGCGGCGGAGAGGCTCCTTGAGCTCGAGCCGGGGGACACGGGGAACCTCGTGCTGCTCGCGAATATATACGCGGATCTCGGGAAGTGGGGGGAGGTTTCGAGGACGAGGAGGGCGATGAGGAGGACGGGGACGAGGAAGACGCCCGGGTGCAGCCTCATCGAGGTCGACAGCGTCGTGGAGGAGTTCGTGGCCGGGGACGAGTCGAAGGCGGTCTCCGGGGAGGTGTTTTGGGTGCTGGGTGTGCTTGCTTTGCATCAAAGGAAAGACTTGTTGGATGATGTGATTTTGTTAGAAGATTAGGTGGGAACAAGGAAGGTTGTGTAGGATTATAGTGTAGTTTGTAAGAATTCAAGATGAAAGGTGCAAATGTAAGATTCTTTAGTTTGTTTCCTTCCCATTTTGGAGATTTTGTGGTGTTAGTTTTGTAGTGTAAAGGTATTCAAGAAGTTGCAGTTGTCACAAAAGAATGATTTCTGCCATTCAATACTAAGACAAACGCAAAACAAGGAAATTGGTGCAATTCATTTTATGTGGGCAACAAAGGCAAAAAACAAAGAGGAAATTAGTGCAACTAAGACAAAGAGGTAGAGAAATTAGTGTAATTCATTTTAAGTGGGCAACAAACAAAGGCAAAAACAAAAAGGAAATTCGTGCAACTAAGATAAAGAGGGACAGAGGCAAAAATAAAGAGGACATTAGTGCAACTAAATGCAATTAATAAATGGGCAATAAAGGAAAAACAAAGAGGAAATTAGTGCAACTAAGACAAAGAAGGTAAGGGGAAAAAATGATAAAAATTGTCAGAAGTGGGATTTGAACCCACGCCCTCGTGAGAGGACCAGAACTTGAGTCTGGCGCCTTAGACCACTCGGCCATCCTGACAATTATAAATATTATTGTTATTGAAACATACAATAAATTGTAGCTAATTTTCAGATTTGCTAATAAAATTATTCGTTAGTGGTACGACTAGTACAAATGATGACTATTCATATGAGTCGTGACGTGAAACGTCCCGATACGAATTACTAGAATGCTATGTGTCACAACTAGTACGAATATCATAAATTTATACTTCCTCCGTCCCATTAGTAGTGAACTATTACTTTTAGGCACATAGATTAAAAAATGTGTAGAAAGTAGATAAAGTGGGTTGATGAAAATTATTTAAATATTAAGTATAGAGAGAGATAATAGTGCCATAAAGAAAATCATGAGATACTATTATTGGGATAACCCAAAAAAGAAAGTGATACACTACTAATGGGACGAAAAGAAAATTTAATAGACAGATGTGATAAGTTAAAGTATATGTATTTAAGTCTCTCTCCATATTAAAATTGATTAAATGTTATTGAAATTAAATTAGTGACTAGCATTTTATTTTCACTGTCCATTTTACATATTTCTCGCACCATCAACACTTAATCAATAGCAATATATATGGAGCTATACAAATAAGATCTATGTCTCTCAAAATAACTTTATAGTTTTTTTTTTTTTAATTTGTTTCAAAAAAACTCCTCTTTCTATATTTGGAATATATTCTACCTTTAATAATAACTCATTTACTCTTATTTTTCACATTTTTATAATTTTTAATATCCCATTTATCATTACTTTTCACCTTATCATCTTTTTATCTTAAAATATGTATCCCTATTTTCTAAGAAATTATTTAAAACTAGTGTCATTCAATCACACTATAATTTTCGTGAATGAAAAGAGTAATATATATGGAGCTATACAAGTATAAAATGAGGTAGTTTTGAGTACAATTAGGTGGTACCGTACAATCGGATTACACTTACACCTAAACCCTGAACGACACTCTGTTATGGACCCACATTCTAACCCAAAACATATAAATTGCACTTTTAGGTTTTACGATATACTCGGTCGTACTTACCCATGTTTTTGTGGTATAAAATAATGGTTGTACCTACCACATAGTCAAACAGAGTCGATTAACAATATATATGTAGCTATACAAATATATAAAACAATCCATGTACCTACCATATAAGTGTGAAAATAATAACTACTCAAACAAAATCAAAAGGCCCAAATATGATTAGAGCATTCATACCCAATATATTGCTTTAGCTCTACGCTGCGCATCCCTATTTATCTCCCGCCCTTAACAAAAATAAACATTCCCCAACTTTTTTTTTTCCCTCATATTTTTTCTCTCTCCCAATTTCCAGTTCCGAAAATGGCTGCCAATCGGCCCATGCCTTCCAAACACCGCGTGATCGTCGATAAGATTTTTGCAAAGGGCATTCGCATCCCACTCATCGACGACGGCGAGCTGAAGCCTTACGCCTCCATGGGAGTGGCTGCAGTGAATAACGAATACAGATCTAATCGCAGCACCACCCACGTCGCCGCCGTCCACGACATCTTCACCAACAACGAGCAGCGCACCTGCTGCCAATGGAGCAAACCGCACATCTTTTACATCAACTTTCCCCTCGAGGGATCGAAGCTCTGCATCGACGTATTCAACGACAAGGACTCCGAGTTCGAGCTCATCGGATCGGCTAGCTATGACCTCAACTACCACCTTAGCCTCGGCATCGAGAGCGAAACCAACAGACCTAACCTCCGCCTCGAGCGCCCCGGCGCCGCGGATAATGCGCCGTCGCTCAACGGGTATATCGAGCTCGACGTCTCCGTCGTCTATTCTCTCGAGGATGAGGCCGGGGACGATGATGAGGAGCTCGGTGCTGTTGGAATGGAATGATCGGTCGTATTCTGCTGGAAATTTCCTGTTGTGTTTCAAAGATTAGGGTTTGGGATTTGGAGTTTTTCTATTGATTGTGATTGCTTTCAATTATTAATTCCCTGTGTTTTCAAGGATTAGGGTTTGGGGTTTTATGTGTGTTTGTATTGCGATCTAGCTTGATTGTGAGTGATTTTGCTTGGGTAGTTGGGTTGATTGTATGCATACGTCATATATATCCAATTTATAATGAGATTTTGATGTTGTGTGGAGAATATATGAGCTCGAGATCAATCATCTTTTGTTTATTCATTTTGTTGCAATGTTTTTCCGTAACTGCTACCACTCTTCAAGAAGTTGCATTTATGCCATTCAATACTAATGCAAAGCCAAATATTAATCATAAAACTTGGGTTCAATCAGGTGTACTGCATAATCGAATTGACTCACACTCAGAATAGTGTTATTTCGAAGCAGAATATGGATTCGAATTAGAGTGTGGATCAAGGTTTAAGTGAGGATTGTACGGTACACTCGGTTGTACCCAAAACCACCTCAATGTTAATTATATAGAGGAAATTAGTGCAATTCATTTGAAGGGTAACAAAGGTAAAAAAACAAAGAGGAAATTAGTGCAAGTAAAACAAACAGAGTAAAGGCCAATGAGGCTTTGCTCTAGTGGTAAAGTTGAGGCACCCAAAGACTCTCATTCAATCCCGCTTGGCGGTGATGTTTTCTCATTTTATGTGATGATGTATTGTTGTTATATTATATTGTTTGGTGTTGTGGTCCTACATGCAGGGCGTTCTCGCCTACGTGCTTGATGTTTTTCCACCGTTGAGTGGTGTTGAGGTCCCGTCTGTGTGCGGATTGCATAATTGATTGTATATAATTAAAAAAAAAAAAAAACAGAGTAAGACATAGGGAAAAACGGTTAGGATATTGTGCAACTAAGACAAAGAGGGAAAAAAAAAAGGTGAGGAAATTAGTGCAATGAGATAAAGAGGGTAAGGGGAAAAAATGTATAACATCAAACACAATATAAAACAATATGTGTACCTACCATATACGCACTACTAAAAATCAAAATAGGGATAACGGTTCATACATAACGGTTTTGGTCAAAAACCGTTATGTATGAGCGCACTTTTGAATATACATAACGGTTTTATGGACCTCTGTTATGTATGTAGTGTTATCTAAATGTATTTATAACAGTATCAAATTAAGCGTTACGTAATAGCGTTATCTATTTATGATATATATAACAGTGCTACTGAACCGTTAACCCAATCGTTATGTATGAGCATCTATTCAACAACGATTGTTTTAGCGTTAAGAATACCGTTATATATGAGCGTGATTTATAACGGTAGTTATAACCGTTATTCCCTACTATTATCTATGAGTTTTTTTTTAATTTTTTAATTTTTATTTTTTAAAACTAAATTTAGTATCTCTTTAAAAAAATTATCATTTTTTTAAAATTAAATAAATTCTTTTAATTGGCATTTGAACCTAGATCTATCAAATTAGTTTTTATCTAGGGTTTGTGCCTTCTCCCCCTCCCACCCCTCCGCCTCCTTCCCCTTCGGCCTTCTTCTAGCAGTCCGCCGCCACCCGCGCCGCCCCTTCTGTCTGCCGCCGCCCTCGCCCTAGCAGTCCGCCCCTTGCCCGGCGACCATGGCGTTGCGATTGTAGGAGCCGAGATCCCCAACGCAAACCGCGACTGGCCAAACAGCGGAACCCACGACTCTAGCCTCAGCGTCTCCGACAGCGCCGCCTCGAGTATCGTCCAGCCACTTAGCGGTGTCTCTGCCGTGCGATTTACCAGTGGATTTCCCTCCGGCAGGTTTACCAATGGCACGCCAATTTATTTTGGGGTTTTCTTTAAATTTTCCTTTCAATTCCACTCATTTGGTGAACTCCGTCGTTGCACCGCCGCCGCGTAGCCGTCGCGCCGCCGTCTTCCCCGCCTCAGGTAACTCCTTCTCTCTCTCTCTCTCTCTCTCTCTCTCCTCTCCACTCATTGAAGCAGCTGAGATTCAAAGTTCCGAATTCGTGATTCAGATCTCGCGATTCAGTTGCGAGATTATAATTTGTGTCATTAGAATTGCAGATCTCGCGATTCACCGCGCCTCCGCCCGATCTCGCCGCTCCTCCGCACTCGCCGACAGCCCTTGCCACCACCTCCGTTCAGCAGCAATAGGTTTTTTTTTTTGTTTTTTTTTTAATCCTTCTCCCTACTGCCCGAAATAAGATCTAATTTTTAGTTTAATTTCAAATTGTGAAGTAGTTTCAAGCTCTCATTGGACCATAGTGATTAGGATTTATAGTCGTTAGAATTTGTGAAAGATTAGATGAGTTACTTGTGGTGAACCTCTTAAAGAGTGCGGCTGATTCGAAGAGGATGTTGAACTTGTGTTTTGGATTTCAAATTTGTGTGTGTTCTTTGCTTATCTGATTTATAAATCTGAGTGCTTAGTTTTATTCGCTTTTTTTATTTTTGTATGTTTGCTTCATTTTTTCAGCGACCGTGTTGAAAACAAGGGTTATTCATCTCTCCTGTCGTGTACAGTAACAAACATCAATAGTTCTGTGACGAAGCTGATGACCTTGGGTGCCGAACTGGATGGCCCGATCAAGCACGAAATCCATGGAAAGGTGATCTCTTTGCTCTTCAAGCTATCTATCTTCATCAGATTTTGGTATCAAGAATCTTCTTCTCACATCATAATTGCTTGGCTAGATTTAAATCCAAATAGATGTTAGACTAATTTTTTTTGCCCAAAGATGTTAGACATACAGTGATCGATCAATGGATATAATGCATACTTTCTTGATCATACATCTAATGCCATGATTAGCCTTTTTCTGTAGCCTGACTAATGTGTGATATATTTAAGTAGCAATTTTAATGTGGGCAAGGTAAATGTGTAGTTCATAACAACAATATTCTTACTGCATGATAACATCTAAATTTGTTAAATTATAGCAAATATATATGAAGACAAATGTGAACACATGTTATATATTGACCTTTTGCAGGTTACTTTGCAAATTATTTCCGAAGAAAGATAGTACATCAAATATGGTAGAGGGTTGTCATAAATTTTGGGTATATATGTTTGTAAACAGGGATAAATGGCGGAAGGGGACGTTTGGTGGCTTTTGCTCTTTATATTATTAAAGGGCTTATACTGTTCATTAAGAATTAGTAGTGTCAATTTTATGCCGACTTCTCTGTCAAGGCAGGTAACAAGGCAGCCAAATTTCGAACTCCTATCTGTTTGTGCTTCATTGGAGTTGTAATGAGTTATAGAATGTATATCTATTCTTATTGTTATGTTCTTTTTTCTGGGTGCTCAACTGCTGCATATAAAGGAAAGCGTGCAGCAACATTGGCTGCTTGTAGGATGTTGGCTGAAGATCCAACCAAGCTGTGTTTTCCAGCTACTAGGATTGTTGCATTTAAGGTAACATGGGACTTGTAACCTTCTGCTATGAATTGCTTATGAATTGGGTTGTCTGTTTTGACGATTTGTTTGCATTTGTGTTGGTGGTGTATATTTCTTGTATGAGTTGTGAAGATTGAGTGTATGAATCGTTGTTTGTTCTAGTATATATATACTTTGAGAGAGAGAGAGAGAGATATTACAGATTGTTAATACAATGTTTATGTTGGTAGTTTTATTTAAGGGCATTTGGAATTGACTTTGAATTTCAACATATATAACTTAAGTAACAAATTACTGAAACTGGGCTTTTAAGATTAAGTTTAGATTCAAACATTTGTGAAGTTAATCTTCATTTAGCATCATTTTTAGTTTTTTACATGGCACATAGTATTATGATTTACTGATTTTGTTTCATGGTCAGGTGGCAATAACAGTCAGCAGGAAGATAGGAAGCTAGATGTGGCATTTTGGTTGGTGTTTTGTACTCCCTCCGTCCACAAATTAATGCCCTACTTGGGTCCTGGCACGGAGACTAAGAAAGCTGAAAAAGGTGATGTGGATGAAATATAAGGGTAGTTGACTAAAGTGATAAAGTAGTTGACTAAAGTGATAAAGTGATAAAGTGTAGTAAATATAGAATATAAAAGTGAAAAAGGTGTTTGAAGGTGGGTCCATTAGTGGCAAAGGGTAGTAAATATAGAAAAAGTAGGAGAGTAAAAAGGTACAAAAAGCAAATCAGGGCATTAATTTGTGGACAGTTTTTTAAAGCCAAACAGGGCATTAAATTGTGGACGGAGGGAGTATGTCTTTTGAATCTGGAAAAAATGTAAGAATTTGGTGAAGCAAGTGTTGAACACCATTTTTTCGTTAATATTGTTTGGATGTAAATTACATGACTACTTTAGGTACTTTGAAGCTACAATGTATGGAAGTTTAAGTTATTTTATATATAATATGTTTTGGATTGTATTATTTGAGAATATTGTATATTTGTATGAATTATAATTAGGAAATTACAAAAAACAGGCAAAAAAATAAAAAAAACCCTGAAAATATGGTTAATTTTATAACTGAGAATACATAACGGTTCTCATTGCCGTTTCTAATATGTATAAACACTGTTATCTATAATCTAATTACACAACGAATAATATAAATTCATAACGGTAAAACACTGGTACAATTGATACCAAAGATAACGGAAATAACCGTTATGTGAAGTACAAAAAAGCGTTGTATATAATATCAATACAGTCTCTACGAAATATATTTTATAACGGAAAAATAAATTTCATAACGATAAAAAAACGTTATGTATGAGTATTATACACAACGGTTTTACGTGTGTTATGGATATCCGATAAACCGTTATGTATTCATAGTATATGTAACGGTATATTACCGTTATGTATGAGCGCCCTCATACATAACACCACTATATACAACGGTAGTTTTGGTACATACATAACGGAAATTTACCGTTACGTATGAGCGTTTTTTTTAGTAGTGACGTGTGGAAATATATAATCAAACAAAATTGATTAATAATTTATATGGAACTATACAAATTAATACTCCAATGGGTACCTACCACTATATAAGTGTGGACATACTAGCTAGCTTTTAAGTACATTAGTTAATATTAATTAATATATATGGAGCTATACAAATATAAAAGAATGAGTGTACCTACCAGACGAGTGTGGAAATAATAGAGTCAAATCAATTGATAATATATATGGAGGTATAGAAATATAAAACAATGGGTGCGGAAATAATAAAATCAAACAAAATCAATTAATAATATGTATGGAGCTATACAGATATAAAATAATAGGTGTATCTAGGAATGTTAATTAAGCTAATTCACAGAGTTTTGAACTAGTCCTATCGAATTACGGGCTATTCAAATTGAAATATTTTGGGTTATAAATTTTCGAGTCTAATCCTAAATTTTTGAATTTCAAGCGCTGTAATTCATTGCACTAGTCGAGCTCTAAAATTTATAAAAAAGAAAAGTAAAAATTAAATTATATATTTTCTTGACAATTTTATACATATAACAAACAAATACACATAATAAGTGATATTTTAACATCAATTTATATAACAATCAATACTCCTTTCGTCTCCCATAAATATGCATAGGTGTTTACAATACAGGGTTTCAAATAAAAAGTTGTTTAGATCATTAATTGATAGAGAAAAAAAGGGTCTCATATCAAGAGTATTGTTAAGTTAATCGTGAGTAGTTAGTATAAGTTATAACAAGGATAACATTATGAGAATGATATCATAGTGTCTAAAAGTAGGGCATACATAAATTTGGGGGAAGTAACCAAAAAGAAAAAGTATGCATAAATATAGGGTACGGACGGAGAATGCAATTATTAGAATGATAGAGATGCACGTTTTTCTTAAATGATTATTATTTTGTTGTGTGGAGAATATATGAGCTCGAGATGATCAATCGTCTTTTGTTTATTAATTTTGTTGCAATGTTTTTCAGTATATCCATCAAAACAGCTAGCAATCTTCAAGGATTAATTAGGGTTTGGGTTTTATGTATTTTGATCAATTGAGATCCAGCGTGATTGTGGGTGCTTTAATTCCTTGTAATTTGAAGGATTATAAGGATTGGGTTTAATTATGTCTTTTATATATAATAAGATTTTTATGTTGTGTGGGGAATAGATGAGCTCGATCGAGAATCATCTTGTGTTTATTAACCTTTGTTACAATAATGTTTCTCTGTGTATATGCAGTTGTCACAAAAGAATGGTTTATGCCATTCAATACTAATAGTCTAATTCCCTCAAAAAAAAAAAAAATACTAATAAACAAAATGATCTCATCCGGAGAAAAAGAGTATGACATTAAACAAAATACTATAAAACAATGGGTGCACGTACCTACCATATTTTTATGAAACATACCAAATAACAAAAAAAAAAAAAAAAAAAAGTTCATTCGAATAAATTAAGACATTCAAGAAGTCGCACTGGTCACAAACAGTGGTTTATTCCATTGAATTAATACTAATGCAATGCCAAAATTATATAGAGAAAATCAATGGAATTCATTTTAAGTGGGTAACAATTAAAGGTAAAAATAAATTAGTGCAACTAATTAAGACAAACAGGCCAGGTATAAGACAAAGCGAAAAACAAATACTAAGACAGAGAGGATAAAAAGTGAGGAAACTAGCGCAACTAAGACAAACACGGTAGGTAAAAAAAGTGTTGAACATTAAACAAAATACTATATATAAAACAAAGGGTGTACCTACCTATACGTGTGGAAATAATATTAATCAAAGAAACTCGATTAATAATTTATATGGAACTATATATACAAATTAATATAAAACAGTGGGTGCACGCCTACTACTATATAAGTGTGGACATAGTATAGGAAAACAAAATCAATTATAATAATATATACTAGTAATTTGTAATTCGTTGATTTTTCGTTGAATTTTAACGGAGAATTACTTTAGGTTGTACTATCAATACTTGCTGATTACTCATTCTCGTATCAAACCCGCAATGTGATAGTACAACCTAAAGTAATTCTCCGTTAAAATTCAACGAAAAATCAACGAATTACAAATTACTAGTATATATTATTATATACTAGTAATTAATTACTCCCTCCGTCCCAACTTTTAATATCCATATATTTTTATTTTGGTATTTATTTATATTTTTAGTAAAAGTTAAATGGGACATTTATTCCACTGACAACACACGCAAGCACTTCATTGAAACTCATGTTACTCTCAATTGAATAGTAGAAGCTGGAAAGGAAAGAGCATGTATTTTTTATTTGTTTTTTTAATTAAAAACGCACTCACATTCTAACCTCTCTAGATGGCTCGAACCTCCGACCTATTGGTTGGAGTAACGTCTTACCAAGTTGTTAACTTTTATAAAAATAAGAGTGGAAAAATTGTATGAGAAAGATTAAAAAACAATGAATGTACGTACCTACCATGCACATAAGTGTAGAAACAATATTGAAAATATATAATTCACGTTCACACGCAATATAAAGACAAAACGTTTGCCCTATTTAATTTATATGTGGCTCTTAACAAAACAAACTTCCAGTTTGGAAAATGGGTGGCAATGTGGCTCTTGATTATTGTTTGTATTTTCAAGGATTAGGGTTTGGGTTTTATGTCTCCACCTTGATTTTGAGTGCTTTCTTACTTTCCCTGTGTTTTTCATGGATTAGGGTTTGGGTTGTTATGGGTTTTGTATTGCGATCCAGCTTGATTGGGAGTGATTTTGCTTGGGTTGATTGCATATGCATGCGTCATATGTATATATATAGCTATTATAAAAGAGCGTTGTTTTATAAAATTTGATTCGTCTAATATATATGTCCCTATTTCAATGTTATTCATAAAATGTCATGCGCTATACAAAATTTGGTGATCGAAAGTTGATAAAAAAAATCCTGAACTTTCAGTATTTTTTAACAACTGTGGTTCCTAATATGATTTTTTAATAATGGAGGTTTTCAAAATATTTCATCCGGCGAAATATATAAGTCATATTTCTGTCATCGAATTTTGAATAACGGAACATTTTATGGAAAAAGTTAAAAGTTGAACTTTTAGGCGAAAATAAAAGTTCGCGCGGGATATTCTACAAAAAATGCTAAAAGTTCGAGACATAACACTATTAACTCTATTAGTATTTATTAAGGAAAGGCTGCTAATTAAACATGAGATATTAAATGGCATAGGAGTAATTAAGACCTGAAAGTAGAAACTGAATTCCCTAATCCTTTTCTTGATATAAGAGTAAGGTATTATTTAACTTGTCCATGACAAAAGTAGATGGAATTCTTTTCTTTTTCTTGGATCACCATATATAGTCTCTATTTTAGCTCATCTCCCTTCATCACTTCACTCCCTCCACCAAAATCAGCTGAGCAGAACGAACAAAGCTCCTCGAAATTCTCAATGTGTTGGCAGAGAGCAATCGACATACTGAGGTCAGCAGGGCTGATAAAATTAGCCGAAGCGGCGGATGCGAACCCCCGCCGCCCTCGGATGCCGACTTGCAGTCGGATGATTAAAAAAAAATACTTGAACTATATTATTTAATTAAATCAAATACTCTTTTTCCTTTATTGATTTTTTCTCACAGCATTTTTGTAAAATAAGACTGCGTTTACTTAGATGGACAAATTTATTCATGGAAAATGAAGGATGACAAAAAATTATGCCTTGAAATGTCTCATTTCTTTTCCAACATTTGACACAAAAGAGATGTTAACTATTTTTCCTTCCTTATTTTCACTTCAAGGATGAAAATGGTGAACATCTCTTTTGTGTCAAATGTTGGAAAAGAAAAGAGACATTTTAATGCATAAATTTTTATTATCCATCTTTTTTCATTGATAAATTTATAAATCAAAATAAATACACCCTAAGAATAAAAAATAACGAGGCTTGAGCCAATGAACCTTTTTAATTTAGGTTTAGCTGGTGAGATGTAATTAAAAAGGGACATTTTGCTCAAAATTCATAATTAGTTATGCAACCTCTCGTAATTCTCTCTTCTTCTCTTTCTACACATAATTAGCTCGATTTTCCGTTTTCTTCAAATCTTTGAATTTAATTCAATCCCGGACGACTCAGTAGATGTCTTATTAGTTTAAACTACATTAATTACACAGAAACTTGCGTACACTTGGGTGTACGGTACATTCGAATCGTACCCCGACTCGAATCCTTTCGATCCAACTGGACTATCCTACCCGAATGTCAAGTGTTAGTGTCATTTCGATATAGTGTTAGTGTCATTTCAATATAGTGTTATTGTCATTTTCGAAATAGTGTCATTTGTAAAATAAAATAGTGTTAGTGTCATTTCAAAATCGTGTTAGTGTTAGTGTCATTTCGTGTTAGTGTTAGTGTCATTTCAAGAAAAATAGATCATAGTAGTCCAACTAAGTTAAGATCCAAGTCGGGTACAATCCGTGTGTACGGGAGACCACCTCAATTAATTAATAGTAATATAAAAATTAACAATGAGTGTACCTACCGCATAAGTGTGGAAATAATATAGTCAAACAAAATCAATTAATAATACAAATACGAATGTATCTACCGCATAAAGTCCAAATCAGATTAGAGCGTTCACACTCAATATGATAAACACAAAGCGGTTGCTTTAGGACTACGCTGCGCAATCGTTATTTATTTCCCGCCCTTAAAAAAACAAATCCCCAATCTTATTTTTTTTCTTCTTCTTCTTCCTCCCAATTTCGAGCTCCGAAAATGGCCGCCAATCGGCCTCACCCCGCCGTATACCAGGTTGAGGTGAAGAATATATCAGTCGAGGGTATTCGCATCCCACACATCGAAGACGGCGAGCTGAAGCCTTACGCCTCGGTGCGCGTGGGCGTGAACGAGGAGCCCGAAGCGGCGGATTCCAGCAGCATCTCCTACGTCGCCGGCGTCTACGAAGACGTGAACACCGCCAAAAAGCACCGCACCTGCGCCAAATGGAAGCAAACGCATCTCCTGTCCTTCAACACTCCACTCGACGAATCTAAGCTCTACATCGACATAATCAACAACAGAGACTCCAGATTCGAGCACGGTTCGCTGATCGGATCGGTTTGCTATGAGCTCAGCGACGTCCGCCGCGTCCGCGGTGAACCGAACAGGAACAGCCGCCTTCTCGGGCGCCCCGGCGTCGCGGATAACGGGTTTATCGAGTTCGACGTCTACGTGCGCTCTTTCGAGGAGGAGGCGGGAAATGGTAATGTGGATCTCGGTGCTGTTGAAATGTTATGATCGATCATATCCTGCTTGAATTCCTGTTTTTTTTCAAAGATTTAGGGTTTGGGCTTTGGGTTTTGTGTCTTTTCTACTGAGATCCAGCTTGATTGTGTCTTTCCTTGTATTTTCAAGGGATTAGGGTTTGGATTTTTATGTGTTTTGCATTGAGATCCAGCTTCAGCTTGCTTGCTTTCCCTGTATTTTCAATGAATTAGGGTTTGCGTTTTTATGCGTTGAGATCCAGCTTGATTGGGTTGATTGTATGCGTCATATTCCAACTTATAATAAGATTTTGATGTTGTGTGGGGAATATATGAACTCGATAATCATCTTGTGTTTATTACTAATTAATTTTGTTGCATGTTTATGTAGATGCATGATAATGCATCAAAACAGCACTCTTCGTTAAGCAAGAATATGTGTATCTATGGAAAACACCGAATAAAAACTAAATGAGAAATGCTATGAACTAACTCTATCTATTTCAACTAATCCAACGTAATCAAGAGGTTTGGTTTGTATGATTGAGTACGTGATAAATAACTAGGCTCGTACGCTGATTATCCAATTTAGTGATTATTTATCACTTTAAAGTTGAGTGAATTATTTAATCAACCTCACATCCAAATAATCTTATCTGTTTTATACACCAAACCAAAGTCATACAAGTCTAATATAGCAATATTAGAAAGAAAAAAAAAAAAAAAGAATGAAAGTGGTATATTTGGAAACAAAAGCGCTTCTTTGATGTAAACAAATCGATCTATGTAATGTAAAACAATAAACCTACTTATTTTGATTTATTTAATTTATTTATTTTCATTAAAAAGAGGATTTACTCATTTTATTGTATTGTCCACATTATAGCTACTTTTTTATTTTTTTATTTAAAATAAATATCAACAACAATATAATAAAATAGCTAAATTCTTTTTTATTAAAAATAAATAAATCATGCTTTTTACTATTTGACTGGTTTATGATTAGTCATAATGTGATTGCATACAAGGCAAATCTTGACAAAAGATATTTAACTGAGATCCCAACCAGAGCAGAAAGAGTTTAAAACATTGATACAATAGTAGAAATCCTAGCAACAATTTGAGCTAACAGTCTTCACAAAACTACAGAGTTGAGACAGACAGCTGCTACCTAGCTAGAACTGCTTTACAAATGTTGTTGTCTCCAACTCTTTTCACTACAATGCCAAAAATTCTCAAAATTATCATATTTTTTTTACATCTGGAAATCAGTGAGTGACAAAAAACAGGATCAGTTTCGAAAATCTCCAGCTCGTGTCCCTTGATTAGCTTTCATCTTCAGAATCAGCAATCACTACAGATTCGGCAGCAGTATTGATGGATGGCCTTTGCCTCGACGTGTTTTTAGAACCTAAAGTCATGCTTTCTGGGATAGTGTAGCCAGGAACTCCAGCTAGCCTCTTACTGAAGCGTGATCCTTTTGACTTGTGGACTACAGGCATGTTCTGCTTGAGGCGGGGAACTTTTTGTTCATCTCCGTCTTCATCCTTTTCTATGGCATCTTCCTCGTTCTCCACGTATTCTTCGTCTGTGGAGCCATCAGCATCGTCCCTTTCTTCAGGATTGCGTGTCTCGGTATCAGTTTCAGTGGATTCACCCTCCCTGGAAGTTATTGCTGAGCTGTTAGATCCATCTGAGGTACTTGTCATCCTTCTCTGGCTAGGTTTCTCTTCCTGCATTCGCTCTTCACTAGTCTTCCTTTTGCTGAATAACATTGATAATCAAGGAATAAGAAAAGAGCTGAAGGAGAAAAGATTTTCTAAAAGCCAAATGGTGTTGAAGAACAGAAAGTAGAGATTTGATCATTTTAGGAGATCATAGGCACATGATTAGGCATGCTACTGAAACAGGTTCTAGCATATGTTAACACTAAATCTGAGTTCAAAACTTCCGTATTTTCTGCTATTGAAACTCAATGTACAATCACGTTATGTCTTACCAAACATTCATCCACTTTGCACAAATCGATTTTAACTTTGACCGAGTACAATTCAAATTGTCATGTGACATTTCCACTTCAGTCATGGAATTTGCAAATATTTACCAGTTTTCAGTTATTTTTTCCGCTCTGTTAGTTATATTTCTATGATCCAAGTAAGAACATGTTTAAGATCAATATATAGCAATTCTAAAGATCCATGCTTTTTCAGAGTTTAGTAGATGATTAAAGCGTCCTCTCAAGCGTAGACTTCGGATTTCAGACTGAAACGAATCTTCTTTGTAATAAACTCAAGCAAGAGAAGAAAATACAAGAAAGACTAACATGGTGAGAATGAGGCTACTTACTTGGAAACTTTTATGGCCTCTGCAATGGCTCTGTCATAATTATCTGTAATATGATGGGTGCTGTTAGACAAATATGGGGGGTAGCTTTTTCTGCATGTTCGAACTCCACAATAAGCAGAATCAGTGAAAAAGCCTTCAGATATTATCAAAATATATATACAAATCCAACACATACCAAATCTGTAATCAACAGGCTTGTTACTACGACAGGACCGAGTTGCAACGGAGTTGCGAAAACCATTAAATAGTAATTGCTCTCTTTGCAGCCGGTATAGTGCCTTCTCTTTTTTCTGTCAAAGACAGTAATATAGAAATTATGCCATTTACTGAAGTCAACATAAAATTTGAGGTTGAAAAAGTATAGTTGTGAAAACAATTCTTACTAACCTTCTGTTGCTTTGCAAGAACAGGAATTACATCCATTTCAACAGATTTACCAAGAGCAACCTCCCATTTGAATTTACTAGATGAGAATTCATTCTACCATCAAAAGAAGCAAAGAATAAATGCAATGTGACCGTGAGGAATTTGGGTAACAAAACATGCATTCATACCACAATCTTGTTGAATTCTTCTAGATTAGTAGCTAAGGTTTCCCATTGGCAGTTAACTGCTGGGACAGTATCCTTATTTTTGGCTTGCCGTTTTTCAAAGAAATTGACCTCCTTATACAATCTGTGACCAATAGTTTCATTTCCATCATACCTGTAACCAAGAGTATCAATTAAGCTCCATTACTTACTTACAGACTCAAACTCCTACAGTAACTTACCAGAATGCTACTCTATTGCCATCACTTGCAAGCTTGTCCTTTCGGAAATAAGAAAGGTCAGTGCCATGTTTTATTTGCTCGCTGATATAGGAAGCCACATCATATTGCTGAAACAAATAGCAGAAAAATGGAAAATTCAAACAACTTCATGTTACAGCATTATCAAAAAAATGTATAAGTCCGCTGTGCAATATATAAAAAAGGTACCTATAGCCTTAAACGAGAATCAACCCAAAAGTTTTTCAGAATATTGAGCAAAAGAATGAATAAGCAAGCAAAGAATATCGGGTGTAGATACATACATCAGCTCGAACTTCACAAAGAGCTTTAAGAATCACAACACGAGCTGTTGGTTCAAGCTCCTTATAAATAGATATTTCCTCCCTGGACATTAGAGTAAACAAAAGATATTAAGAAAATTGTGAGGAAATAAAGATTTGCAGTTGTGATAAATGTGAAACTGGGAATTACAACTGATGAAAGATCAAGAAACAATATACCCTTTGGCTCCAGTTAAAGGAAAATCCCCTTCAGCAACCTGCAAAAGCAAGACGTAGGGCAGCACCATCTTTTAGTATAAAAAAATACATAACAGCCCCTTTGGGAAACTCATGCAATGGACCTCCTCTATGTAAAGAGTGAGAGTGAGGTCTAGGGTTCAATTTCGAATACTCCCATAAATTAAAATATACTATATACACACACCCATTATTATCACAAGTTTGACCTACCCAAGGCCACCACGTTGAGAGAGCCTTACTGAGAGCAACCATCCATGCATCAGAGGACTTCAATGTTTGGACTTGGCTTGAAGGGAGAATTCCCTGAAAATGACTTGTGCATCATTTATTCAGAAAAGGCAAATATGATATAATCAGACAATGAATAAGTTATTGTCTGATTACATCATAAACCATTACTTGTTAGGAAACATAAGGAAGACATCAACCCAATGAAATTTAAGATAAATTCATGTAAATTCCAGGTAAAAATTGCATATTTGAACTTGGTGAAAGATCAAAAAATAAAAAAGGACATGATTTAAAATGGTTTTCAAGTAAGTTTATTTTACGATTTCTATTATAAGATAGCTCTGGAGCATAGGTGATGATTTATGTTATTATATAACTGAGTTCTAAAGCTTTATGCACAAAATAACATCAGAAACCTCTGAAAATGTAAATGCATTTTTATAGCTTTTTTAACATCCTAAAAACTTATCAGTAATGGTTTCAAAGCTCTATTGTATTATGTTTATTCAACTCAAACAACTAACACCTTTTTTTTAATGTTGGATTTAAAAGAACTTTTAAGAAATTAACAAAACTTTTTCAAAGATTTACACATACAAACACACGAGGATGTTTTACAAAAAAAAAAAAGTGCTATGTGAAGCTTAGCAAGAGTGCTATGTGAGAAGCAGACGAAACCTTCAAGAGTGCTATGTGAAGCTTAGCAAGTGTACTGTTTTGCTCGATTATTGCAGTTTCCACATCTTCAGCGGATAACTTCAGATCTCCACCAATTATCGGATGGAATACCTGTAGGTGCATTATTCTCAAACATTAAATTAAATATCAGAGAATGTTCAGAAAAAATATCAATAATCAAAGCCAGATGACTATAAGTTTCTGATGCCTAGTCTAAGTGAAGACGGTGCAATACGTTGATAATTCTACAACACGCAACTTCATATCTTCTCTGTCGTGGCGATATTTTCCAAAAAAACATAAAATCAAAACATCACCGAAAAATACAGCAAGTTCATGTTTGGAATATGAGATCAAAATCTATTTTCCGCAAAGGAAAAACAAATTTGAAGAAAAAAGTAAATCGCGAACTTGAACGGAAGGTGGAAAAATCAACGCATCAGAATCATGGAAAAATGGCGTGAAGGAGAGAGATTACGTGGAGGAAGTTGAGAACTGAAGCCAACTCCCATCGTTGGCGAAGCTTCGTGCGGGCGGAGTCGACGTCGGGCATTTTCGGCGGGGATGGCTCCGACGCTCCCTCTGCGGCGTCGTTTGCAGGAATTGGGTTAGCTCCGGCCATGGAATGAGAATATCCAGAAAACTGCAGAAAATTTCTGTGTTAGTAATTTAAAACTTACTGCGCAGTATTAATTGGGGAGGAATTTCGATGGGGTAAGTGTGAACATTTTGGGTTTCCCGCCTAAACTCCTTCACTTCTTTATGGGCCTGCTACGACTCTTCTCTTCTCTCTCTCTCTTATTTTTTTTTGGAGACAAAACATAAATCCCTAAAAGATCTTTCTAAGGGATCAATAAGATATTTTAATAAAAATTACTCCCTCCATCCCCAAAATAAGTTCCTCTTGGGGGCAGCACGAGTTTTAAGGAAAATGGTAAAGTGTATTGATAGTAGAGAAAAATATATTATACTCCCTCCGTCCCAATAATGAAGACACACTTCATTTGGGCACGGAGATTAAGGAGTGGTAGTTTAGATGATAAAGTGTTGTGGCCCACATTATTAGTGTTTTGCTTAATTTAAGTTTAGTGAATTTGTTGACTTTCATTTTAAGTTTTGACTTTATATTTTAAATATTTAAATAATTAAATTTCAAAAATTTAATTAATTTATTTAAATTAATTTTTTTATCCAGATTTTTTTTATATTCACTGTTATCAATTCAAATTCATTTTATTCCACTTAAAGAATTAAAAACTGAAATTCAGGCTGCACTCCATTCAAAATTTACAAACTGAAATTAAAAGAGACATTGATTGAAAAAAAATGGCGGCTCATTCAATTTACTTTCAGAATCTGGGGGTTAAAATTCCCACCAAAAATTCGAGCATTACAGCAATCTGGGGGTTAAATTTCCCACCAAAAATTCGAGCATTACAGCTTATAAAAGGGAGTTCAGAATCTGCCATTTCCCACCAGCTTTCTCACAAAATTCACACAAAAAGAAAAAGAAAAAGATGACTAGAAGAAAAGATTTAACAAGTGAAGAAAGGCAAGCTGTTGCACTCTTCCTTTTGTAAATGAAGATAGGCAAGTGAAGAAAAGATGACTCCCATTTTGTAAATGACCCCCATTTTGTAAATGACCCCCATTTTGTAAAGCTTAAGTGATTTTAGAGGGAAGTTTTTGAATATGCATGCCACAACACAAGTGCAATCAGAGGGCAATCAACCCTCATACCAACACATAGGGCCAACACCACATTAATCACACAAAATTAGTCACAAGATAGAACCACATTGGCTGCCAAAATCAAAACCAGAGAGCAATCAGCCCTCATACCAACACATAGGGCCAACACCACATTCAATCACACAAAATTAGTCACAAGAAAGAACCACAGAGGCTGCCAAAATCGAAATCAGAGGGCAATCAGCCCACAATCTCATATAAATTGCAGATTAATCATAGATTTATTAAGAACGCAACCAAAGGGAACATATTGAGCAAATAATCATCATTTCAGCATTAATAATCCATCTACCACACTGAACTCCTCCGCCAAACCCTAGATTGCACAGAAACACAGAGCGAATAGAACAATCTCACCCTTTTAGAGCCGGATACATGGTCTCGACCATTCTTCGCAAAGTAGGGGAGCATCAGCGCCACCAATCGTCGCCGGCAGCCTCTTCCCGCTCGCGCACGACGTCGTCCCACTTCTCCGTACACAGAAAAGGGAGTAGATCCGAGTCTTCGACCTTCATCGCGGTAGAGGGCCGGCGATAAATAGGGCGTCGAACCGGAGACGGCACCACCGTCAAACCCTTCTCAAAAGCACCGCCGGACTCCTGGAACCCCTGTAAATCGCCGCTGCTCTCATACACATAACCAGCCGGCGGCGAAGGCAACGGAGGAATAAGATCGAAGAATTGTTCGTCCTCCGAATTAGGGACGAATTCAGAGTTCAAATAGGCCTCCCAACCCAATTTATCGGCCATTTGAACGATGGGTGAGGTGGATTTAACAGATGGTGGAGACGGATTCAGGGTGAGGGCGGCGGAACCCTAGGGTTCTAACAGGAGGGCGGCGCAATTTTCGGAGGGTAAATAATCGGAGACAAAGGGAGGCGTAGTGGAGGAGTATGAGGACGACAGATCAGATCGGAGAAGGGCGGCGGCGTATTGGAGGGCGGCAGATCAGATCGGAGAAGACATGGTGAAGAAGAAGAGAGAACATTCGAGAGAGAGAGAGAGAGAGAGAGAGAGAGATGAGGCTGATATGAGATGGAAAGACGTTTCAATTTCTAGGGTTATGTGTTTTTTTTTTGTTATTTAGATTAGTTGTTAAGGTTAAGTTAATTCTAATTTGGCAACCCTAATTATTTCCATATATAGAAATGTGTCTTCATTATTGGGACAGCCCGAAAAGGAAAGTGTGTCTTCATTATTGGGACGGAGGGAGTAATTAGTATTGGGAGTGGTGAAAAGGTGAAAAAGTGTTATAATTAGTATTGGGAGTGTTGAAAAAGTGAAAAGTAAGAATAAATAAAGTATTATTAGTGGTGGGGTAGTTGTCCAAAAATAAAAAGAAAGAAAGAGGAACTTATTTGGGGGACGTCCCAAAATAGAAAAAGAGGAACTTATTTCAGGGACGGAGGGAGTAATTGTGTATTTGATGAGTATAAAAAATACTCTTTCTGTCCTATTTTAATAGATTCTTTTTCCTTTTTGAGACGTCTCACTAAAATAGACTCATTTTCATTTTGAGACGTTCCACTAGAATATGTTCGTTTTCTATTTTGAGTAAAAAAAAGTAAATTTAATTGATGTGGACTACATCACTTTTCTACTAAAAAGTAAGTTTTCTTAATCTCCGTGCCCATAAAAAGTGAACTTATTGTATCAAATTAAAAAATTGATCATATAAAAAAAGTGATGATAATGACTAGTGTATCAATTAAAATGAAAATAGATAAGTCCATTAATGACAATATTTGTAAATATTCAAAGCCACCACATTTTCAATTCATAGCCCGTGGCAGCCCATACCATCACCGCAACCCGCCCATAACATCTCGGGTGGACCAAGTATGAGGGTTGCCTTTGATACCATTGTTACAACACCCTAGGTAACCTATCCTAAAAAATCAGATTAGTCTTGAAGGTATTATGAACCATATTGTTCAGCTTAACTTGTGTGTGATGAATCATGTTGTTCAAAAAAGTTCTTTTAACTATATTTTTTAATTTATTAATTAAAGTAAAAATATATATTTTTGGTTCCGTTTTATATAGTGTTTTATATAGTTCATCGATAGAATAATGAGTCGTTTAGTTAAAATCTACATTATAAGTATAACATTGTGAAAAAATTCTTTAAAATTCAAAGACTTCACCTAAAATTTAGGGAGGTAACTCACTCCTCAGATTTTGTAAGCCATGAGATAAATCAAACTTTTTTTAAAGTTGAGGATTTTTTAAGTGTAAACATAAATTGAGATATTTTTTGAAATCTTGAAAGTTGGGGATGCAAATTATGTTTGACCTTTTAATTTTAATATGGTTATTGTCACATAAATACATACACTTTTAATTGATTTTGATTTTGATCACAAACTTATATACTCCCTCTGTCCCAATAAAAATGAACATCTTTCCATTTTGGTTTGTCCCACTAAAAGTGACAATTTTCTTAAAATATAAATATGTACTTTAATTAAGCCTAATTAATTAATCTAGCTATAATTTCTAACTAAACCTAAATCCTAATTAAATAAAGGCACACACAAAACAAAACACACACTCAGCCTCCCCCTAACCCCCACCCCCTGACGCCCGCCGCTTGACCTCGCCGGACGACAGCAGCATCGGCCTGCTCTCTCCCTCTCGTCACCCCCATGCTCTCTCCATCTCTCTCAGCTTCCCCCTCCCTCGCCATCACCCCCAAAACTCCACCATCTATCTTTCCCCATCTCTCTTCTTCCTCGTCACCACGCCGCTTCAGGATCAACTGATCCATAGGCACGAATACAAGGCGTTTCGGTACAGAGGCAGCTCTAAATCGCAGTTTCCGATGATGGATTGCGAATTGAGGGTCCGAACGCGATGGTCGAGGACGAAATCGATGGTAGGGTTTGAAATTGAGCGGCTGGGTAAATTGATGGGCTCCGAGGCGGCGTACACAGCGGGGATGGAATATTTGTATGACAAAATGATGGCCAAAATCGACGCCCTATCAAAATTGGTTGTCTGGTTTTAGGGTCGAGAGATTCAGAGGGAGAGAGAGGCGATGGATGCGCCTTGTGGGTGCCTGATTTTGGGGTCCTCCCTGCTGCCACTTTCGTCGGCGGCGTCGATGTCACCGGATAATAAGGTGAGAAGAAGAAGAAGCGCAAAGAAGAAACGCATGAGATTTTTTCCCCTTAATTAATTCTTTAATTTTGGTGGACCACACCCAATTGACACATAACAATCAACTTCTTAGTCTCCGTGTCCAAAAGAAAGTGGTCGCTTTTATTGGGACGGAGGGAGTATTATTATGATTTTTTTTTACAAATACTTGATTATGAATTATAAAATGTACTGTATTTATTATGCAATCTGCACGCAGGCAGGAACTCTACATCACACAAAGGTGAAAAAATAACCGCACGCAGACGGAACTATTACCCATACAAAGGTGGAAAAACTATCCACACAAAAGTGAAAAAGCTACCGCACGCAGGCGAGATTCAACCTAAGACCTCTCATAAAGAATAATCTTTGAGTGCCTCTGTTTTGCCACTTGAGCTAGACCTTGTCGACTTCTTTACAAATATTTGGTGCGAACTTATATGCTGTGGAATATAAAATATTTTTATAAAGCTTTTGTCTTGATATTTTAAAAATATTTGGTTTGAACTTCATATTTGGAGCTTTAAAAATACACAAACTTAGCATTATTCTGCAATTATTTCTAAAGTTATTGTCTTGATCTTTAATTTGATATATATATCAAATGTTTTATAATTAGTCGGATTTTATAATTTTAGAAAATAAATTAAAATATAGAAATAAGAAAAGAAAATAATATACAAATAAACCTTTAACTTTATTATGATACAAAAATTATCACTCAATTTTAAAATAGAAAATTATCCTTTAAAAACTACTCCATCCGTCCCACTCTAATATGTTTGTTTTCTTTTCGGGACGTCCCACAAGAACAAATTTATTTTCTATTTTAAGTAAAAAAAATATATTTAATTAGTATAAATCACACAATTTTTCTCTTAAAAAGTAAGTTTTGTAATCTTCGTACCTAAAAAATGAGCCTATCAGAGTAAAACGAAGATAGGACAATTTGAATTTTGTTGAGGGTGAGGCTACAAGCCCACAATTAACCACACTTCTTCCTGCAAAACGTATTATCCATACGACGTCGTCTTGCATTTTCTAAATATTTTACCCATACGACGTCGTCGCCCACTTATCGATCGGCATATATAAGCACCCGACATATTAACACCAGCAATTTCAACTGAACACTTTCTCTCTCTCTCTCCTCTCTCTGCGCACAATACATGTACACTAGCTCGTTTCAGCAGAAGTTCCAATCATGGAAGACAAAGACACCGAGCTTCTCTCAAGAGTTGCCGCCAACCACTTATTCCTCGGCCAATTCGAGCCGTTTCGGGCCACGGTGCGCAGCCTCCGGGCTCGAAATCCGGACCTCGCCCGCACCATTCTACAGACGGTGGTCTCTCGGGGCGGCCGACTCGGCACGCCCGACCCGGTCACGTGGTCCGATTCCTGCCCCTCGCCCGCGGACCTCACCTTCTTCTGCACCGTCGAATTGCTCCAGTTCCCCGACGCCACGTCCAATCTATGGTCGTTCGGCCCCGATATGTTGAAATTGCGATCCGAGTTTTTGTTGTATGTACATATTGTTAGTTCTAGGATTTTGCGAACAATTGAAGGCGGTGTAATTAGGAATTTTGATGAGGGCAGTGCCAGGAACGAAGAGCTGCGGGTTTTAGAATTGCTCTCGGAGTTGGGGTTGAGCCGCTTGAGGCCGGATTTGACTGGCTCTGAGGAGACGGAGGAGGTAGGTTTTGGGGGATTGGGTGAACTGGAGTTGATGGCGTTGAGGGGGTCGATTTTGGAGAATTCTGATGTGTATGATGTGTTGTGTGCTAACATTGGAGAGCAAGTGGGGTGTGTGGTGGCCGAGGATTCGGGGGGTTTGGCGATTGCTCTGAGGAAGGGCAGGAGGCGGGGCGAGGAGAAGGAGGAGGAGGTATTGAGGTTGGTTCAGAAGTGTGTTCAGACAACACATATGGATGCCATGAGGCAGTGCTTGGAGAATGGCGATGAGGATGGTGCGATTTTGCATGTTAGGTTTCTTCATTTGAATCGAGGGGTTGAAGAGGCCGAGTACCGGTATGATTACTCTCACTGTTGTTGATAATCATGAGTGTGGTGTTTGTGCCTGCACCAGAGTTGCAGATGTAATGTCTAGTTGGTCATTGTGTAGACTGATAGATTCAGTACTCGTAGAATAATGTATTGAGTCTTTATGTTGCTTTTCGTATTATTCATTTGAAAATAAGCTAAACCTTGATGCTCTTATATTATGTGCAATGCATTACTGAATCCATGTAGAAATAGATTGAAGAATCTTTTTATGTGAAGCTTTGATATCGTACAACTGACTTTACACTCTCATTTTTGATAGTATGCTTTTGCGAGATCTCCTTAAGAGGGTGTTGTCAGGAATACATGATTATGGAGACACCTCACGAGCCATGCAAAATAAAGTGTTATCCATATATACAGAAGCAATTTCATCTCAATGCACTCATCTTGTTCGGATGCTTCAGGTTTTGTTGATGCTCATAAGTCATATCTTATATTGCTGGTAAATTATTGTTTGGAGTGGATGTCTCTTTACTTACGATATACATGATTTTTTGTATGTTTGATGTGAGCAAATAGCATATGACCTGAATTCATGAATATCTGAGACTCTTATCTATATGAAGGAAGTCCTTTAGGAGCCCGATAAGATACTGCCAAGTGCATCCATTTTCTGACTTTTGTGGAGTTCTGATGTGTAACTAATTGTCTTTTGAAAATTGAAAATGAAACTAAGTTATTCTATGACAAAAATTAAGTTTATTGATGGGGAGCAACCTGAGTAAATGGCCTTTTGGAACCTACTAAAGGAACTAATACTTGAAAATATACAGGTACCTTTGCTAGACTTTTGAAATGCCAGTTTGTGTGCGCGTGTGTGTGGTTGTTGTTTTCGGATTTAAAGGTCTCATACCCGCAAGGACAAGGTGGTTGTCTTCTAGTGAGGTGTATCCCTAGTAGTGGGGTACATGCATGCCAGCAATTAATGTCGTGTTAGCTGTTTTCATCATTCTTATATTCTTGGTGGTCAATTTCATGGCTTTATATGTACATTTTTATTGCATATATAAGGAACTAAGCATTAATTAAGACTATAGGCAAGCATAGCACTGAACTGTTATTGCAAGGGAACATTTCTAATGTATCTAAGCATTTCTAAAATTATTAATGTTCCTTTCTCTAAGTATATGCTCATATTGTGTTTTAAAGAAGGGATCATATAGTACTTAAACCTTAGGAAATACGTAGAACCCAATCTCATCCATTGATATTGTTTATATAATAGTTGAGATTTTTCGCGTTTTCTGAAGCTTCTGAAAAAAAGTAATGGTAGGAAGGTTATAAGTGTATTTTTTTTTTATTATTAATGTTAAACACAAATTTATGCATATGGTTAAATAGAAATATGCATACTGTTGAATACAAAAATGCATTAAGTTGAATACAAATATGCATAAAGTAAATTAAAAGATATTACAACCCAAACCACATTGCTGCTTTTCTAATGAAAGGGAAAAAGACGGCAGGAGTAGTGTTGAGGCAATTTTGCCGGGAAAATAAAGAGGTCGATGGTGGAAGTTGTCGTGGTTTCATCGCTGACGTGAAAGAAAGAATCAATCCAACCAAGAGGAGAGAAGCGGTTCGGTCCGGCTAATTTTGCCGGATTTTGAGTGAGAACAAGGGTGAGAGATCAACATAATTGGGGAAGGGCTTTGTGCAGATTGGAGAAGAGAGAAAAAGAGATATGCAAGAATAAGGGACCTGCATGACTGCATACATAAAAACAGAAACCTGCATAAACTAACAAAGATATACGCATTGAAAATATATTTATATGGTCAAACATGCTGCATGCTTTTGAACCGAAATATGCATAATGTCACAAATATTTATAATGTTGAACACAAATATGCATAAAGTAAATTCACTGCGTATGCACGTTTACAATAATAGCTCTGTCAGATTTAAAAAAGAAAAAAGCAGGATCCGAGTGAAATGCATCTGGAATCTGGATCGTCCAAATTTTCACTATCAATGGTCAAGATTGGTTACTATATATACCCTAAGGCTTGGGTACTGTTGGATCCCATCCCTTATGCTCTAAACTACATTGGCAGTTTGGGCTATGAATAAAGGTGACAAAAAACTTTGGAAAGAGAGGTTTCTGCTCGTACAAAATATGAGAAAGTAGTAAATATGTGTGTTTGGTATATGGATGTTGATTAAGATCTGTTCATACTTGGCTCATATGGGTTTATTCTGGGTAATTCATCTGTTAGGTTGTTTAATTTGAGACTCTAGTGCTGTGTGAACTATGTTTTATGTTTTATCATGCAATTCGAAAGAATTCTTAAGTTTATCACTTGTCTCACAGTTTATCCAAGATGACTTACTCTCTCAAGAAATCGAGGCCTACTGTGCTTCAGAAGGTGATCAGATCCCTCCTCCCCTTCTGCGCCTTCACAAGTTCATTGCACAATTGACGCCTGACACGGTTTCAGCCGAGTCACCAGTGTCTTTGAAAGTTGCAACTTCTTTTTGCATGAGAGACATGTGTCACTATGCTCATATTAGAGGCTTGCATGTACTTGGATGCGCTATGGATACTGCTTTGTCTCTTGTGCGGAAAGAACAGATCCAAGAAGCTTGCCAGGTTTATTCTCTAGTAATGTATGCAATTCCGTGTAAATTTATGAGTCCTGCCTTAAATTTGAGCTTCAATTGCAGTGTCCTGCATTTACTTGTTAACTTGAGCTATTTGTCAACAGTTCCCCTCCATCCCCCTCCTCTCCCCCAGCCCCAACACACACACAAATGGAGCTGTTTTCTGTTGTAGCATTTTGACAACAATTAAACTCTACACATCTTATATCCCACTGCAATACTTGATCTAGCTGAGTCTGTTGCAGGTCTCTTCCACCTAAAGAATTACAAATGCAAGCATGTGAATATGTTCCCTAAGATTTTCATATATTTTCTAAAAAGTGAAACCTTTTGTCGGTGATTCTATCTTCATGTTCTTCCTGCTGAAGGAAAGGGAAACTTTGGACTGCTCTGGACCTTTTCCTGAGACATGCTCAGAAAACCTTCTGTTGATTCTTCTTTATTGACATGTTCTGGACCTTCATCTACAAAAATGGGTTACTAAAAATATTTGATGGAAGCAATTGGTGTTCTTTGGGTCCTGGTTGAAAACTATCATTTGAGTTCTGAAATTGTTTAATAAGCTGATGACTTGTGTCAACACACACTAGGTTCTTATGCTGTTTCCCCGACTTCAACCCCTGGTAGCTGCTTTGGGATGGGATCTTCTAGCTGGGAAGACAACAATGAGAAGGGAAATGATGCAGTCTTTGTGGGCAAGTAAATCCCAAGCTTTTCGACTAGAAGAGTCTTCTCCATATGATAACAAGTTAGATGAGGTAAATATCTCCGGTCCTGATTAAGTTCCTAGCCAATTTTTGTTCCTGCGAGTGAACTGTGCTTTTATACAGTGCAAGACTATTCTACTTAGTTCTCCTATATATGCAAGCTACGGATTTGCTTAACATGTTCATTGTTGTCAGGTGCCCTGTGTAGCAAATCTTTGCGATACATTATGCTACCGGCTTGACATTGCTTCTTTTGTTGCCTGTAATAATTCTGGTCAACCTTGGAGTATAAAATCCTCAATACTATTATCTGGAAAAGACTTAGAACGGTTTGAAAATGCTCAATTTGATCCATTCGTGGAAAACTTCGTACTAGAGAGATTATCAGTTCAGAGCCCCCTTAGGGTAAGACTCTAAATTTGTTTCATTTGTACACACCCCCGACTGGGTTTCTTCTCAGATGGCTTGGGGGTGTTGGTCAAATTTGATACTTACTGGTGAATGGTGTGGCATCATTTTTTTTGGAATTTACAGCTTCTGATGCATGGTATTCCATCGACTTTTCTTGTTTTTGTAGGTGATATTCGATTTAGTTCCTCAAATAAAATTTCAAGATGCGATTGAACTCCTTAGCATGCAGCCTATTACTTCCACTCCAGATGCTTGGAAGAGGTGCAGTTATAATTTACTAGCGTCTTGGGGTTGTTAGACAACTCGTTGGGTTTGAAATTTCAATTGTATGTTGAAACTAGCGAACCTATTCCGCTGAGTAGAGTTGCTGACTTAGTGAAGAACCTTTCTCTTCTATAATTTATATCACACTGATTGCGATTCTGCTATTCTTTGAGGTTCTGACTCGTAGAAGATTATCTCTGAGTTATAATTTAGAACTTGGTTTTATATAATAACTTGTTCTAGAATTCTGATATCTCCTAGCTCTCGTCATGATTCTGAAAATTATTTTGTTATTTACTTGCTTAGAAATCTGAATTATAAATGTAGTGAATGATTATACTGATGATTTAGTAAAATCATTTACTCTTTTCCCAGAACCTTTATACTTCTGAATATCTTTGTCAATTAGTATGAGCCTTTTTTCCGGTACTTGAGGAGAAAGTATTGTTGCCTCCTCATAATGATTTTAAACTTCTATTCAGAAATTTCTGTTACAACTGTGGTGGTTTCTGGACGCAGCCTTTATCTTGTTCTCAAGCATTATGCTGTTGGTTCATATTTGGAAACACTTATAAAAAGATTTGATTCCCCCACCCCCCGTTCATGTTTTCAGGATGCAAGATGTTGAACTTATGCACATGCGATATGCTCTTGAATCTGCTCTTCTTGCACTTGGAGCTATGGAAAGGAGTACTACTGATGGAACGGGAGATCAACAAATGGCTTTCTACTGTTTGAAAGAACTGAAGAATCATTTTGATGCAATCACTAGTACTGCCCGCAAGGTTTTGTGAGCTTTGTACTCAAATGCTTATTTTCCCAAATGGTACCCTTAGGTTGGGTGATAACACATTTCATTATTGTTCTTCTGCACCAAAAAAATGATTGAGTGGAATATTTATCAATCTAGGAGTACCTGGGTATAGCATGTTATTATTATTATTATTTGATTGAGCTGCCTTCTTTTAATTCTGTATCATGCATCATTGAATCTGAAGAGAGAGAGTTACTGTTATTGTTCACCAGGAAATGGTGTTTTAGTGCTAGGTCAAGCATAAAGTATATGGAGAATGTAAGTGCAATAAGGGAAGTGTGAGGGCACAATCTTGAGATTGTACATTGTTGAGGGAAATCCACTCATTGAACCTGTTTGGGAGAACGAAGCATTGTTGACTAAGTTCTTATCCCCCATTCTTAAGGCTGTAGAGACTTTTAGTGCATACTACACAAAGGGTCCCGAGGAAGTGAGGAACGGAAAAAAGGTTTCTTCTGTACCGCATGAATAATTTTGATCCTGCCCTGAGTATTGGTATAGTCTCCATTCAGCAAATGCAACGAAAAAATAAATACAGAAGACAAATAAAATAAAATAAAATCAGCTTGAGCAAGTTACTGTATTTCCTATATGATCACAATATTTTCATGAGGATATAGCATAACATGTTTGTCCTTAGTCCAGAAAGTTAAACAGCATGGATTTATGACTTATCTGATGCTTTCATGCTTCAAGCTTGAAGTAGAGTAGCCTCATTTATGATTTAGGTATAGTTTTCTGTTGTTTCCTCTCTGTTTCTGCTTCCGTGTGCCTGATTTTGTCTTTCTTGTATCATGTTTTATGGGTTTTCTGGGAGTGGACTTGCTTCCCGAAAATTGCAGAAGCATCTTCTACAATATATGAGTTGTGGCTTTGACAATCCAGAAACATAAATAAAACAACTCCCTGGATTCTTATTAATTAGGACAGCTCTGTTGAATGATTCACACTGTTAAGTTATTCTAAATGATGATGCTGAATTTTGCAGATAATGTATGCTCACCTTGTGCTTCCCCCCCCAATTTTCAACAACTAATTTGTTTCCCATCCTTTTATGTCAGTAAATTTTTCTGTCAAATATTTTATGCTGTTAGTGAACCATTATTTGCTGCAAAGGGGGAATGTTCATTTTTGGGTCATAGCTCAATATGAAGGCCACCATCCTTTCATAGAAGATCCGGATGTGGTCTAAATTTAATCATGCCTTATAGCCTTTCAGTTCTGTTGTCCTAAGTTGGTGTTTTTTTGACTTGGGTATACTAAACCTGGTACACTGGTGCTGGAGTTCTACTTTCCAGCTGACAAGTTTTTGTTTCCCTTTTTTCTTCCCCTCACCGCAATTATTGCCAGCAATCTAGTTTTGCTTTTCCCTTCATTCTCCGTCATTCATTATACTGTCGCTGATCATTTTAAAATGCAGATATATATGGTGAACGTTATAATCTCGCTTCTATACATGGACAATCTACAACTCGATTTGGCACCTTATGACCTAATGAGAAGACAATCCAAGTCATTTAATTCTCGTGGCGGGCTGCAAGTTGATGTAACAAGAAGAGAAGGGGGAAATGAGATGGTTGTCTCCTTTACAGGACAAGTACTTAATATTTTACGGCAGCAACTACCATTATCAATATCTGATCTGGACAATTCCTTGGATGGTCATGTATCTGCTGGAAGTAAACAAGCTTTAGAATGGAGAATCTTGACGGCAAAACGTTTCATTGAAGACTGGGAATGGCGTCTGTCTGTTTTGCAACGCCTCCTTCCATTATCTGAACGTCAGTGGAGGTGGAAGGAGGCTCAGACAGTGCTGCGTGCTGCCCCATCTAAGTTACTTAATCTGTGAGTTGTTCTCTAGGTTATGATTTATTGGTTCCTCTAAGTGAAATTTTCCCGTTTTCCCATTTCTTTATGTTATTCTATTGGACTTGGAAACCCCATGCAATTGCTGGTTATGTTACAAGAATAAGTCCGTAATTTTGCAGTTTAGACATTGTTTTTTGCATGAGTGTGTGTTTGTATGCTTGTGGAAACAGCATGTTATTAATGCTCCAATGCCATTGGCTGGCGGTGTTTGCTTGTACTTCAGTTGCATGCAACGGGCAAAGTATGACATCGGAGAGGAGGCTATTTCTCGTTTTTCCTTACCTCCAGAAGACAAAGCGACACTGGAATTGACTGAATGGGTGGATGCTGCATTCAACAAAACATCTGTATGATCCTAATTAGTTCTGTAAATTCCCTTCTTGATTTAAGTTTTGATGGGTGCTAATTTTATGTTCTTATAACATGTAGTAGATTCCATCTTGCATGTTCTCCTGTGAAGACTTGTTTTTAGTTGTGAAGGGAAACTCTCTTGTGGCTCTCAAAGAACATTGCCTTTGATAGCTTGACACTTTAACTACTACGACTGCGGCTATCCTGTGGTTGTCACACCAAATAAAATTATAACTGAGAAGTCACATGAAATGTAATGAATAATCATGCTAACTTTAGTTTTTTTGCATTTATCTCATGAACTTCTACGGTCTACAACTAAGTTTTGTCAAATGAAGTCTTGATAGAGATTTCAGAGCACTACAAATCTGATGTTGGGTTCGATTGAGTACTAGGTGGAGGATGTGGTATCACGTGCTGCTGATGGTGCTTCTGCTCAGGAATTAGATCTCTTGTCGTTGCGGTCTCAGTTGGGACCTTTGGCAGCTGTAAGTGTTTTGCACTCTTCTTAGCCCTGCTATGGTGAAGTTGCTGAACAGCTTGCAAACATTATTGATACCGACGGTGTTGTTTTCTTTGCAGATTCTCTTATGCATTGATGTAGCTGCAGGTTGTTCGAGGTTGCCGAATGTGTCTTCAAAGCTTCTGAATCAAGTATCATAACCCAATCTTCTTTGCACATTTTTTAAAATTTAAGATTTCTTTTGTTATGACATGCTGCAAATGGTCTAAAGTACTCAATATACTAGTTTTCTTAGTGTCTTATGCCATGCCGGGGGGAAGGGGAGTATTTTGCATTTCTTATATAATGGAAAGGTTTAGCTTTAGTAGTCGTAGTGGAGATATGTCTAATGATCATTTCTGATTTGAAATAGAAAAGATGAATTAGAGTTGGCTTGAATTTGACTGTGTGATCAATTTTGACAACTAGGCACAAGTAATGCTTTCTGAGATCTATCCTGGTAGTGTTCCAAAGACAGGATCAACTTATTGGGATCAAATTCGTGAAGTGGCAATAATTTCTATTGCGAAGCGTGTCCTTAAGCGCCTGTCTGAGTTATTGGAGCAGGTAACTTGAGGTTTCGAGTTTGACACAAGAACTATTCTGATTAGCTATGAGAATTCTACGCATTTGTCTTCAGATCATGTCTATATAATGCAAATATATTAAAAAGTTGCTGCTTCCTTGTGTGTTTCTTTGTCTATGTTTGCTCTATTTAAGTGACTCTGAACCATCTTATGGAGATCATCTGTCATGTTAACAAAATGCAATAAGCGTGAGGGTGGAAGTCAGCACGAATTCTATACCTAGGGCCAACAGAACATCTTTAAGTCAACAATGCAGTAAGGAACTTGATATTTATTTTTCTGGTAGAATCACAATATAATTTGGTTTCTACAAAACTTGTGTAAGGCAGATTGAGGAGTCTTTAGAATCTGTTGTAAGTGATACTCAAGACTGGATTATCATACTATGAATTACACTTTAGTGTTCAACTTTTCCTTTACATGTATTTTTGACTCTTTTTTAATTAATAATCTGTTTCCCTATTCCAAAAGAGAAAAAGCTAACAAAAAGAACATTAGTTTCAGAATTTAGCTACAGGATCTGAGAAACTTGTTGAATTCTCATTTTGGTGCTTTTGAGTTTGGATTACATATCAACTCGCACAACCTTGGTAACATGCCAAAATCAATTTTAGTTCCTTAATGTTTTACGAAGATTGATCGATACACTTTCACTTTCTCTGACCAGTTTGTGTCTATTGTAGTCGCAGACAACCTATGTTTTCAGTTTAAATTTATGTTTTCTGTTTATTGAATACTTTATCTATGACAACATTCTCTATGTTTTTTAAATTTTGTTATGCAAGTCTACGTGAGGATATGGCTTATCCTCACTTGTTTGTTTAATTCATATCCCAGGACAAACCCGCAGCTCTCCAGGATCTTTTATCAGGTGAAGTGATACTGTCATCATCAGTTGAGTTTCACAGACAAGGGAACAGAGATCGGGCCCTTGTTATGCTTCACCAAATGATTGATGATGCTCATCAGGGCAAGCGACAATTCCTTACTGGTAACTTTGACTGCTGTGCAGGTTTCTTCAGTTAAATTAATTGTGGTGATGCTTGTAATCCTTATTGATTATTATCCATTTGAATGTCAGGTAAACTTCACAATTTAGCTAGAGCTATTGCTGATGAAGAAGCAGAAAGAGAGAATGCTATCGGTGAGGGCTCAATTTCTGATGGGAGAGGGCTTCCAGGTTTTGACAAGAATTGGGTTCTTGGGCTTGGTTTGAGAGCCTTAAGGCCGTCACCTATGACTTCAGAGTCTGGAGAAAGTAATGCAAATTCTGCAAGTTATGATGTAAAAAGTTCAGAGAAAAGATTCTTTGGCCCCTTTGGTTCCAAGAGCACAACTTTTCTTTCTCAGTTCATTCTCCACATTGCCACGATCGGTGACATTGTTGATGGGACGGACACCACTCATGACTTTAACTACTTTTCAGTAGTTTATGAGTGGCCCAAAGATGTAAAATTTCTTTCTCTTTTTCTTTTATTTCTGTCTTCTTTGTACCTTGGGAGCTACGTTATCACCATATATGGGGAAAAATTGCTCATACTCTATCTGGTCTTCAGTGGTCTAAATATAAAAGCTACATTATCACCATATAGAAGTTTTAGTTAATACTCCCTCCGTCCCTGAAATAAGTTCCTCTTTTTCCATTTTGGGACGTCCCCCAAATAAGTTCCTCTTTCTTTCTTTCTATTTTTGGACAACTACCCCACCACTAATAATACTTTATTTATTCTTAATTTTCACTTTTTCACCACTTCCAATACTAATTATAACACTTTTTCACCTTTTCACCACTCCCAATACTAATTATAACATATTTTTTTCCACTATCAATACACTTTACTATTTTTCTTAAAACCCGTGCCGTCCCCAAAGAGGAACTTATTTTGGGGACGGAGGGAGTATTTTTTTTATCTTTGATCTGGATATTGACACAGCTTCAGACCTTTACTTTGCCATGCTGAAGGGCAGTGGATTTCTCAATTCATTAATTTATTCCTTTTTATATGAAATCTTACTATAGACTTCTCTTCCTCATTATCTCATGCAGCATATTTTGTCACACACCCATATTTCTTTTATTCTTCTCAATTTTATTTCCTCTTATCTGTTTGTCTTGTACTTATCTTATCCATCAGAAGTTTACACTGTTTAAATATGTTTAATAATCAGGAAAGTGCTTTTATCCACTTTTATATTTCTTGCATTTTTATTGCGCGTAAAATTCTAAATCCTCTGTCTGTCAGTACTCTTTACTGTCCAAGCTTAAGCTTAAAAAAACTATGCAAATGTACTAGCTTCACTTCAGATATTATTTTCTGTGGTAATTGGGCAGAAGAACTGTGATACGTTTCTCTTTAAAGATGAATGAGAATAAATAAATTGGTCCAACATGTTTGTCTAACCAGTATTTTCTGGTTTTATGCTGCGTACTGTTGATGCAATAAAATTGAAACGTGGTCGCACTAATGCTGCCTTTACCACTCTGTTCTTCAGTAAATTGAATATTCATCTTGTTTCTATGCCTTGGGAACTTCTTTCATGAGAATTATGCATATCTTTGATCCCCTATCTGATTGACATTTATTGAATACATGTGACTTGTGCAATAATGTAGAGAAGTATTTTCATCTCCATGGCAGAAAGGGAGGGCCTACCTTCTGCAACTAAAATGAAAATTGTAAAGCAAGCGGGTCCAATCTGACTTATCTTATTGTATCATTTTTTCAGCTTTTAACTCGTTTGGTATTTGAAAGAGACAGTACCGATGCAGCTGCTAAGGTAGCAGAAATAATGAATTCAGATTTTGTTCATGAAATCATTTCTGCATGTGTACCTCCTGTTTACCCTACAAGATCTGGGAATGGTTGGGCTTGCATTCCAGTGATTCCCACTCTCCCTAGGAGTTATACTGAAAGCAAGGTTCTCTCACCATCTTCTCGAGAAGCTAAACCGAAGTTCTACACGCGTTCTTCTGCCACTCCCGGGGTCCCTTTATATCCTCTGAAGCTGGATTTAGTGAAGCATCTTGTCAAGTTATCTCCTGTCAGGGCTGTCCTGGCATGTGTGTTTGGAAGTACTATGTTGTACTGTGGCAGTGATCCAGCAATTTCTAGTTCCTTAAATGATGGCTTATTGCCGACTCCTGATGTTGATAGGTCCTTCTATGAATTGGCTCTTGATCAGTCAGAGAGGTCTGCTTCGATCAAATAATGTTGTAACATCATGTATAATTTATTTCAAAGTAACTGACTCTGTTCCTTTTATTTTGACCTTCAGGTTTCCAACCTTGAATCGCTGGATTCAAATGCAAACTAACCTTCATCGAGTTTCTGAATTTGCTGTTATGACTGAACATGGAACAGATGACGTGAAAGATAATGCAGAACCCAAAACTGCTGTGAAGCGGTTTCGTGATAGTGAAAGTGATTCTGAACCTGAAAGTGATGATATGGTTGTTGGTAATAACATTTCGTTGTCACTGCCTGAGGTTATGGACCAAAGCAATGTGACTTCTGATGCCTGGCATGAATCTCCGAAATCTAGATCAGCTGCAGATGGTAATACAGTTTACCTTTCTTTTGATTGGGAGAATGAAGCACCCTATGAAAAAGCTGTAGAAAGGTAATGCATTCATCATTTTGTAATCTGTTGGAGAGTTGGAAAGTCATTATTTTGTTTTGTTTGGAGCCTAGTTAATATTTTGTTTTTTGTCGTCTCAAATATATTGTGATGATGTTTTCCATTTCATTCATTGACCAATGCATCATTAACCGATCATGCTTTTTTGACTTTTGAGGAAGATGACTTTACCAAAAACAATTGTGTATTATGTGTTAGCAATTTTAGGTATTCATTTTTGTTTATTATAAAATAAGTAGTAATGGCTTTCATCCTGTGCATGTGGTCTGCATTAACATCTACTGACCTTTCAATCTGTACGGTTTCTACAAACATCTTGATTGCACTTGAGGATTGAGCTCTCTCTATATGGTCGGTGAAGCTTTCGGTACTCTTAATAGATGTTCCTCTGCCCCAATGACCACCTGCTAACTACTTTGAATCCAGATTTCAGTTAGTCTCAAACAAATTATTGGGTCTTTGAACTTTTAATAAGTTGTCCAAAACACACTGATTAAACATACCACATGAATTGTTAAACGGCTTAGGTCAAGTATTACATCCCTTATTCAACCATTGAGTATTTAAGGTATATGTTTTGACAGACTTCTAGGTCTTACCTCAACTTTTCATAGTTTTGGGCTTATTATATTTTGATGAATTATATATTACTTGATCAGTTCCAGAAGTAACACAAATATGTTCACACTGGGTTTTGGTCGCTTTGCTGTCACAGATTGATTGATGAAGGAAAATTGCTGGATGCTCTTGCTCTGTCGGACCGCTTCTTGCGCAATGGGGCCTCAGACCAGTTGCTTCAGATGCTCATTGTAAGTGCTGAGGATGATACATTTCCAGAACAAACTCAAAGTAGTTCAGCCCTTCGTATCTGGAGCAATAGTTGGCAATATTGTCTTCGCCTGAAGGATAAGAAACTGGCAGCTAGACTTGCTCTGAAGTATGACTACTGGTTCAGCTCTCTGGCCTTTTTATTATATATTAATATATATATTGTATATCTATTTTACATATATATTTGGGTAAAGTTGCATCTTTTCTGATCTTTATCTCTGTAAATTCTGCTTCTTGTTGTCAGTTCTCTGATCCCGATCTTTCTTCTGATAAATGCTCTCTCCCTCTTATCTGTTAAAAATTTAATATTTTTGTTTAGGTATTTTCTTCCATGCAAGTCCTTTCTGTTGTACTACAGCTTTTTTATGGGAGTTATATTTTATTTTCAGATATCTGCATAGATGGGAGCTGGAAGCAGCATTGGATGTTCTCGATATGTGTAACTGCCATTTGCCTGATGGTGATCCACTTAAATCTGAGGTATCTGATTGGCTTTGTTCTGGTCCTGTCAGAAGTGGAACTTATATTACTACTTGGGACTTTTTTCTTGTGATGCAATATCGAATTTGACATTTTTTTCTTGATATTTTATGAATAGGTGATTCAGAGAAGACAAGCACTCTGTAGATACAAGCATATTTTATGTGCAGATGATAGATACAATAGCTGGCAAGAGGTTAATAATATTTCTTACATTAAATGCACAGAGTGAACGGAAATCTTGAAAATTTAATATTTGTCCTATTTTTTCTGAGATCTACAAATCTCATTATTGTTTTATGCTATTCAAATTTATTTCTAAATAGGTAGAGATAGATTGTAAAGAAGATGCTGAGGGTCTTGCACTTAGATTGGCTGAGAAAGGAGCAGTATCTGCTGCGTCAAAAGTGGCCGAAAGTGCAGGACTTTCTATCGAACTTCGTAGAGAACTTCAAGGGCGTCAACTTGTCAAGCTTCTCAATGCAGACCCTGTAAATGGTGGAGGCCCTGCAGAAGCTTCACGATTTCTTTCTTCTCTCCGTGACTCTGATGATGCTTTGCCTGTTGCAATGAGTGCAATGCAGCTCTTGCCTAATCTCAGATCAAAGCAGCTTCTTGTATGTTGAGGGAGTTTCTTTCGATTCCTAGTTAATATCTGAAATCTGTAATTTGTGGCTCAGTTCTTCTTACTAAACCTGTGTTTGCTTTCAATAAGGTGCACTTCTTCCTAAAGAGGAGACATGGAAATCTATCTGAAGTTGAGGTTTCCCGGCTAAATGCATGGGCTTTAGGTCTTCGTGTTTTGGCTTCTTTGCCATTGCCATGGCAGCAAAGATGCTCATCGCTACATGAACACCCTCATTTGATTGTAGAAGTTCTGCTGATGCGGAAGCAGCTGCAGTCTGCATCTCAGGTACATTATCCTGCACACTGACTACTGTGATCTATAGTCAAATAGGTCATAAACCACTTGGTGTGTTAACTTTTCACAGATTCTTAAAGAGTTTCCTCTGTTGAGAGACAATAATATGATACTTGCATATGCTGCCAAAGCTATTGCTATTAGCATGAGTTCCCCTGCCAGGGATTCCAGAATTTCAGTTTCTGGTACAAGACCAAAGCAGAGATCAAAGGCTACCACACCCACACGGTCATCATTCAGTAGTAGCCTGAGTAATTTGCAAAAAGAGGCCCGCAGAGCATTTTCCTGGACTCCTCGTAATGCAGGAGATAAGGGTGCAGTGAAGGATAGCCAAAGGAAGAGAAAGAGCCCTGGAGTGGCACAATCCGAAAAAGTTGCTTTGGAAGCAATGGCTGGCATTCAGGAAGATCGTGTTTCAGTATTCACTGCAGATGGGCAAGAAAGGCTTCCTTCTGCTTTAATTGCAACAGAGTGGATGCTTACAGGTTACCCCGAAAAGGATGAATCTGTTCGTTCTTCTCATCGATATGACAGTGCCCCTGACATTATTCTATTCAAGGTACTGTACTGTAGCATGGTTTTTGAAACATATTGTCAGTATGTCAAAAAATGTGATGCACCATAATGGAATAATATTTGCTGGAAACCTCTGAAATTCTATAGCATATCTTGGTACCTTACAAGACCCCAAGAATAAGTTGGAGCATGCTTATCTTTGACTACTATATTGTTTTTGTCTAAGGACCTAAATCATTATGTTCCCAGGCATTGCTTTCATTATGTTCAGATGAAAGTACATCTGGCAAAGGTGCTTTGGACTTGTGCATAAATCAGATGAAAGTCGTTTTGAGCTCCCAGCAACTACCTGATAACGCATCTATGGAGGCCATTGGCCGAGCATATCATGCAACAGAAATATTTGTGCAGGTATCCAGTTGGGATTATTTTTTTTGAACTGGAGTAAAAGCTTCTGTGAAATTTTACATTTTGATACTTGTTTTGCATTATTCAGGCCCTTCTTTTTGCTAAATCCCAGCTCAGAAAAGTTTCTGGGGCCACGGATTTGTCTAGTAATTCTGAAAAAAGCAGGGATGCTGACGATGCATCTTCGGATGCTGGCAGCTCTAGCGTGGGTAGTCAATCGACCGATGAACTTTCGGAAGCACTATCACAGGTTGATATATGGCTTGGACGTGCTGAACTGTTGCAAAGTCTTCTGGGATCAGGAATAGCTGCTTCCCTGGATGATATTGCTGATAAAGAGTCATCTGCACATCTTAGGGACCGATTGGTCCAAGAGGAACGATATAGTATGGCTGTATATACGTGCAAGAAGTGTAAGGTATAAATATTGGGTGTCATCTTTACGGTTGATTACCCTGATAACACCCAAAAACTAACATTTATTCTTATCCTTAAGATTGAGGTCTTTCCTGTTTGGAATGCATGGGGCCATGCCCTGATTCGGATGGAGCACTACGCACAAGCTCGTGTAAAATTCAAGTAAGTCAACAATTTTGAGGAGGAATGCATAAATGACTTTCTGATATTGGCCATTCTGGGGGTCTCTACTTTTATGTCTTATTTTTTTGTTAGTGGGAAGATGTTTTTGCTGTGTCTTCTTGGCTTATAAGTTGTAAAAATATACAGGCAGGCTCTTCAGTTGTACAAGGGTGATTCTACTCAAGTGATCCTAGATATCATTAATACTATTGAAGGAGGCCCTCCAGTCGATGTGGCATATGTCCGATCCATGTAAGACTGCGCACTTTATAGTATGAACAACTGCATTCATCTATCCTTTATGAATTGCGTTTTGTGGTTCTTATAATGTTATACATCCGAAGAAAATTATGCAGTTTATGGTCTTTTAGATATAGGAGCAAATCTCGTGAACTGTAGGAAATTAATATTTTATCTGCTCATACTTATTTCGTATTCACATGCTACATGACCTTAGTGATACCGTTGAAATGGCATAGTGAATAAAAATCAAGCAATTCCTAGAAGTGCTGAAAACCTTTTTGTGTATCATCAGGGAGTCTCCTCCTTGGATATAGAGAAATTTGATTTGTTGTTTAAGGCTTAGTGCATAACTGTGATATTCACCAACATCTGAACATTCTTTTCAAAAGCATCTATGAAAAAGGAGAGGTTTCTACCAATACAATTTAGTTTCTTTGGTGGATGATATTAATTAGTCATTTTCTGGTGTCCATTCACTAGGTATGAACATTTGGCAAAAAGTGCACCAGCGGTCTTAGATGATCCTCTTTCGGCTGATTCCTATCTCAATGTCCTGTATATGCCTTCTACTTTCCCACGTTCAGAGAGATCTAGGAGGTTCCAGGAAGCCGCAAAGGATAATTCGTCGCATAGTCCAGATTTTGAAGATGGACCAAGAAGCAACCTCGACAGTGTTAGATACCTTGAATGTGTAAACTATTTCCAAGAAGTATGTGCTCGAAATTCTTCCAACTTGGTATTTTGCTTTTAAATTGTGTATGCAATTTGTTCTAAAAAAATTTTAATGAGTTAAATCTTCAATATTTTTCACTCAGCTCTGTATCTTGAGACTTGAATCTTACAAGCTGCAGAACAACACCACTTCACTTGTTGTCCAGGACAGCTATATTTTATCTACACATGGTTTATTTACTATTTTATTATTGCTTTGATTTGTGGGATTCAGCTGATAAATGCTCTTTTTCCGTTAAAATCCAACGTCATTTGTAGTGTTTCCTGTTTACTAGCAATATCTACACCTGTTTGTCTGCTCTGTGTTATGCCATCTCCCATTTAATGACCTAATATCTTTTCACAATGCTTTGATATTTTGTTTAGTTCCTTCTCTTTTTGCTGTGCCTATTTGTATTTTAACCTACTAGCTCTATCAACTCCATGGTAGTTACCCATCTGGCCTTGCATTTATAATAAATATATAATGCGTTATGTTGTATTGCAGTATGCTCGGCAGCATGTGCTAAGCTTTATGTTTAGGCATGGAAAATATAAGGAGGGTTGCCTCTTATTCTTTCCTGCCAACTCTGTGCCGAATCCATCGCAGTCATCGTCTATGGGAGTAGTTACTACTTCAAGTTCTTCCCCTCAAAGACCTGATCCGTTAGCAACTGATTATGGGACAATTGATGATTTATGTGATCTTTGTGTTGGTTATGGTTCCATGCCTGTCCTGGAGGAAGTGATATCATCAAGGATTTCAATGACACAGGATGACTTGGTGAATCAGCATACTGCTGCAGCAGTCAACCGAATTTGTCTCTACTGTGAAACTCATAAGCATTTCAATTATTTGTACATGTTCCAGGTAGATGCACTTCCTTATTCATTACTTTCCTCATTTTTATTTCTTGTTTGGAGATTATTGCAATAGGTTGTTTGGGACGTATATTTGCATCACGGTTTAAGATCCCTGATAAAGTGAATGAAATGAAATTGTCTCCCTGAATGAGTGCATATTATGTTGGTTATTTAATCTTCAGTATGATGCCATAAGGCCCATAACTTCTGGTTTGCTCTAACTAGTAGACGCTTGCCATTGCTTGGAATTCAATCCTGACTGTTGATATTTTCTTTACTTACTGTTTCTTCATTGTGGATCCATTGATGAATAGTCCATTATTAAGTGTGTGAGAGAACCATTTATTGTACCCTTCAGTGGGTGCTGATTACAGCATTTCCTAAGATGAGACCAATTTTATATATGTAAAGAAGCGAACCTTAATTTGGTGATAAAAATGGGTAAATGCTGTACAAGTCACTGCTATTTGACTAGCATTCTACCATTGTCATGTGTATGTTCAGAATATAGGAAGATGGACTCAGGGCTAAACTGTGTTATTACAATGTGAAACATTACCTGATACTTTGGTTGAACTATATCGACTAGCATTCTGCAATTTTCATTAGTATGTTCAGAATATAGGAAATTTTTAACTGTGTTATCACAATGTCAAACTTTACCTGATACTGTGGTTGAATTATATAGCTGAAAATTGACTTCATATATGCACTCATAGAAGTACAGAAAATCAGCAAATACTAATCTGCTATGGGCTATCATAACTAAAGATACAACTCCAATGCCTAATAACATCTGAAACAGAAAAGCCTTCAATTCTTTGTGTTTTGAGGCCAGTACTCTATCCACACCTCAAAGCACCTTTGATGTACTATAGGGGTGGAAGAAACCCTCTTTCTTTCCTTTTTCTAGAGGGGGTCTGCTTTGCATACTGTGTTGATATACTGCCCTAATTAGTGGCATGTGTACCCCATATCACACCCCTTTACCCTGGGGAATGCGTGCTTTTTATAACACACATGGGATATTGTTGACTGTATGTGTACATTTTTACTTACCACTTTGCATTGATGCTTAGGTGATCAAGAAGGATCATGTAGCCGCTGGCCTATGCTGTATTCAGTTGTTTATGAACTCTGCTTCTCAAGAGGAAGCTATAAAGCACTTAGAAAATTCAAAGGTGAGACTGATATATGACTCTTCTTTGTCGTTTACTCTGTAAATGCTTATGGAATCTGGCAACGTTGTTGAGGATCAAAAAGGAGGTAGGAAAGCTAATCTGAACCAGGGATGTATAGGCTCTTAGGGACATAACTTTATTTAATAAACCACAAATAAATATTAATTTCTCTCCTACTACTTTAATCTTTCTCATGCAAAACTTGAACTCGCTCCTTAAAATGGGGTGAAGTAAGAATAAATCAGACATGTAATAGAAGATTTTGCTTATGGGCTTTGATCAATGTGCAACATTTAATTTGGCAAGTTTTAGGAGTTTCAGTTCTGTTTAGCTGCATTTGACTTTGGATAGAGCCATATTGATATAATAGACACATGAACTGTGATATATGATGGTAGCGAAAGAGAAGAACACAAAATCTTGTCAAAAGATACAAAAGATATATTTCTGCCTTCTCTATGTAGATGGTAAATTTTATGACGGCCAGTTATATCTGTTTCTAAGATGTGATGAAATACCCTGAGTCATTTTATATTTATTATAGCAGGATTCTAGAGACTCCCCGCAATGTAAAATATCAATATGTAGTTGTTTCTCTACCGTATGCAACAACATTAATTTAGCTATAAAAGATATATTTTTTTTATAAAATATGCAGTTGTCTAGAGAAGGGAATCCATGTCCATATCTGAATCATAGTTTAGTGTCGCTGATTATGTTATCAAAGTGTTCATGTTTCCCCCAAAAATAAAGATTGGCAATTGATAACCTAGCGCAAGTAGAATGCTCCAGTATTAGTTGTTAAGTAGGTCAGGCAAGATGAGTGGTACCTTTTATCCATCTCCTTACACGTTCCCTGTGTATTGACCCTATATTTCACGTGAAAATTAAGATCTGGAGATCTGAACTGTAGGGAAAATTAACAGCAAGAAAAATGGTAGAGCCACATTAAACACCTCAGTTGCATGTATTGCCAAGTTTGTGCTTTTAAACTGAAAACTTGTTTGTTTCTGATGTGTATTTGATTTCAACATTATCTTTGACCTCGCTCAACCAATTTTACCATGCATTTGATGTCATTTTCTGCATTAAACTAAATTGAAGCAGACTTCTTTCAGTAAATAACACTCAGATAAGTCTGCTTCAGCGTAATGGTGCTAACTGATGGTACTTCTATTCTGTTTTTGGCGTAGATGCATTTTGATGAAGGGCTGTCAGCAAGATCTAGACTAGGAGATTCCACAAAACTTGTCACCAAAGGCATTCGGGGTAAAACTGCTTCAGAGAAGCTAACTGAAGAAGGATTGGTCAAATTTTCTGCCCGTGTTGCCATTCAGGTACATATTTGCTATAAATATGGAAGTTATTAGCTGGTAGGGTTTAAATACTTGCTTTTTGGAAGGAAAGTTAATTCCTTTTTCCTTGTATAGCGAGTATAATGACTATATACAATGTTCTGGCATTGTTTTCACCATGCAGATCTTGAGGATGGTGTATGAGTTATATAAGTTCGCTTGTTTATGAATCTAGAATTTAGAAGCCATCGTGCCTTCTTGAGTTGTTAAGACCTTTGCCTCTCCTTGGTCCATCTTCCAAATTAATTGTCACCGCTAAGATCTCAGTCATACTAAGTCTTTTGATGTAGCCTCCATTTGGCAAATGGCTTGTGCTACACAAGATTTTTGCTATATGCAGGATTTGTTTCTGGCTTACTTCTTTAGGTCCTTAACATCAAAATATGATTCTTAACACTTAAAACAATGGATTTAATATTGGCTGATATGGTTTTTTATTCAAATCCTTACTTGCATCTCAAAATGTCAACTTTGTTGATATTCGCAAATGCTTGACAATGTGTAGATTAATGTTGTGAGAAGCTTCACTGATGCTGAGGGACCTCTTTGGAAACACTCTCTTTTTGGCAATCCGAATGATCTGGAGACATTCAGGTTAATCTTCATTTTTCTTGTCTTTCTCTTGTTTACTCAGTAAAGTTTGATCTGCCCTTCCATAGAATGGAAAATAAGGATAAATGAAGATGACCTCCCCTGTGTAGACCAGTGAAATCTACATCTTTCTCCTCCCCTAACATGCCACCTTTTTCCTAATGATGCTATTTCTTACCAAACTTTTAATTTTAAATGCAGGAGAAGATGTGAAATTGCAGAAACTCTAGTTGAGAAAAATTTCGACTTGGCATTCCAAGTAATATATGAATTCAATCTTCCAGGTAATTTACTGTCATTTTCAATGTAATAGTTTAATGTATTATATATTCTGAAGATTAACCGACCTTTCTGTTGACACCATCCCAGCTGTTGACATATATGCTGGAGTTGCTGCATCACTTGCTGAAAGGAAGAAAGGGGGTCAATTAACTGAGTTTTTCAGAAACATTAAGGGTACCATAGATGATGAAGATTGGGATCAGGTAATATGGCTATCTGCTTTTCCTACAAAGGTTGTTATCCCCTGTGTTAGAGATGGCTAATGTTGTTGGGATACTTCTGTATTTAGAGGACATAGTGCGAATTGTGTTGGTGTATCCAAATTTAAAGGTGAAATCTCAGAAATATGAAAAGTTGATACTAGTCAGAATTCATAGTGCAGCTTGTGTATGACTAAATAATACTAATATACGGCAAACAGGTCAGCTAACTTACAAGATATGTAAGCCGATCTGCAATCTTATTGTCAACTACTGGCCTATGAATTTAGTTGGTTGGGTAACTGCTTAGATTGTTTTATATAGAAAGATGGATGCGCCATTTATGGCATAGGAACGATGGTACTCAACTTAATGGTAAATCTAGAAGAAGTGGGGTGATGGTGGTTTTTCTATTATGTCTGATGCCCAAAGGCGTGATGACAGCAATTGAGATTTTGTTTCTCAGTTCCAAAATGATTCAGCACATTGTTTTAGAAATGTATTTGACCACACATAACTCTCACATTTTCTCCCACATATGAGATTATGTTTCATCTACATATCTGGCAGTATGGCATACTGCCATTTCAGGTAGATAGACCTCCACGCTTGACCTAATGGAATGTAGCTTCATCATGTTTATGATCATGAAGAAGCTCTAAATCAGCCTTTTTTGCTCTAGTTGCCTTCTCTGGACATGATGTCACTTGAGATATGCACTGAGATCTTAATGAAATATTATATCTGTTTGGCAGGTCTTGGGAGCAGCTATTAATGTCTATGCCAACCGACATAAGGAACGCCCTGATCGCCTCATTGACATGTTGACTAGCAGCCACAGGTGCGGTCCTATATACTCTCGCTATTTTAATGAAGTTGTTGAAGATCAAACATGGAATTTAAGCCAATTTCATCATTTTTTTGATTTATGTGTGTAGCTATTCTGTAATAAAAATTAAAAGATTATGCATCTCAAGTGTTATTGACTCGAATATTAGGATCACTCAAATAGAGCTGGATATTATTTTTCAGTGTTTTATAGTTTGTCATGAATCTTGTTAATGGCACTCCTTTTATATATTGTTCCATAACAAAGTGGATATGAATAATAGTCTGGTTTTGTTGTGCAGGAAAGTACTTGCTTGTGTTGTCTGTGGCCGTCTAAAAAGTGCTTTCCAAATAGCATCTAGGAGTGGAAGTGTAGCTGACGTTCAATATGTCGCACATCAGGTTATTCTTCAATTTCTTTGGATTTCTCATAGTTTACGTACTCATTTTGCTTATTTTCTGTCTCACTGTTGAAATCTCTCTTGAACTATATGTTTAAGCTACATTGTGATAATAGTTATTTTGGTACACTCTTTAGATGCGCTTAAAAAAATGTTTTGCTTTTGTTTTGCCAATGTATGTTAGTCATCAGAAAGGGGGAAGCGATTAACTATTAAAATAAATAGAAAATAATGGAGCAAAACCTTTGAGAGCGAAATTTGTGTAGTCCCACATTCGTTACCTTGTGAATGGGAGTATGAGTAAGACCATAAGAGATATGAGGGGAGTCATAAAGGTAACAAAAATTATATACTTTGTAAATGACAATTCAACCACAAATCTACAAAGTTGGTTAATTGCAGTTAGTTTATTTAGGTCTTCTTGTATATTAATTTGTGAAGCTGTGACCTTATGTTTCTCAATTTAGCTTTGGTCCTAAATAAGTTTCATCCATAGTTAAACACAAACTTCTTTCTGCAGGCATTACATGCCAATGCACTTCCGGTTCTTGACATGTGCAAACAGTGGTTGGCTCAATACATGTAGCTTGACGAGCTTACAGTTTGATTTTGAGATGTTTATAGCTCATACACGTCCGCAATTCACTATGCTGCTGCTTCATGAAGTGTTGGGACCAACACTATATCTGAGCCGCTTGGTTAACATGGACTCTGATGTGAAATTCCGGTTTTTGGTTCGAAACTGGGGAGCAGTTGGTTTCAGACCCACCCGGGCTAGAACTGAGTTACCCCTTAGTGAATTGTGATTCTGCTACAGGCATTGTTAGAAGCCGATTCTTGGGAAAAAATTGGAAATGCAGGTATAGAGCTCCATCATAAACAGGTTGCCGGTCCCCTTTTGGATTTTGCTTCCAGAAGCTGTGGTGAATATATATGATTCGGAAAAATCTTGGTTCAAGACCAAGTCGCCATACTTGCTGGTTGTTTTGTTTGTATAAAAGTTGGAAAAAACTTGTCGATACAGGTACTTGTACGATGTAGAGAACCCCCAATGAGCCGAGTGAGGGACGAGGCTTTTTCCTTCGTTCCTTCCATGCGGAGAGAAGGGAAGGGATGCCCAGTTTCTAGAGTCTCCCCGTCCCTCTCAAGTAAGTCACATATATGAAGCTATATATCTCTGTTTTACACCTTATGTTGTATGTGTATCGGTGATGATTGCATGATCCTTACACCTACTGACCTACATTCTTTCGTAATTTTTCTTTTCTTTTTTCCAGAATTTTGCTTTTCTGGAATCAACATGACTCTGTTATTATATTCTGTAATCCATTATTTTCTGTGAATAATGATATAATGTTGAATATGGTTAGGCTTTTGTTTGTTGTTTGGAGAAACCTGCTACATGTGATCTAGAAATTATTAGTTTTCAAACTTCCAACTACTACTAATTTCTTTTTATTATCTTATGATAAATAATTCCACTGCATTATTATCTTCACTCACAGATTTGCTGACTTTGATGTCCATTTATTTACTCATTTATTCCCATGGTCAACGATATTGCATACCTCCACATTCATTATTGCTAGATACTTGCCCAATTGGGTAAAATAATTCCTAACTCGGTGAATGATGTTAGCAAAGAAAGTCAACTTCTGTTGTTTGATTGAAGGGTCAGAATAAGCATGTTATTATTAATGAGAGGATAAATATGAAATAAGGTTTAACCATGAATTGCAATATTCTTAGTTTAGTGTGGCACCTAAACACTCGTTTTAGATTGTTCATTTTGGCGTTGGGTATTTATAAGATATACTCCCTTTGTCTATGAAACATATTCCTCAAAAACTTGGATTTTAAAAAAAATACTTGTATATTTGATGGGTGGAAAAAATGGCTGCATAATTTAGATGTTTGGTGAGTGGAGAGCCTCACTAATGACAATATGTGTAAATATGTAGGAATTTTAGAGATGGTAGTTAATGGATTTATGTTGTAATATGAAGCAGGGAATATTTTTGTGGACAAACAAAAAAGATAAGTAGAAAGATGTTTTGTGGATGAATCAAATGTTAAGAAAATTGTACTTTACATATATAGTGCTTCATTTGTCCACAAAAAAAAAAGGTCTATTTTTGTCAGTTTAGGACGTTCGCAAAAATTAATATTTTTTTGTTTTTGAAAATTTTGTATCACATGAATACATGATGACTCATTCTCTCTATTCATAGTTCCTACATTAAAATAAATTTGTTTCGCTGGTAGGTCGATATTGATGCAACTAAACTTTGGCTGCTTTCACATGAATCGATTCGTATTTAGCATTCCCAGATGCGGCTATTGGAGAAATGTGTATTTGTCATTAGTATTTGATCAGTGTATACTTGCTTGAATGTATATGTATCTGTTTATCCATTCAAGAAAACTCTGGACCACAACAGTGATTAATTTAAGAGGCAATATACAACTATAGAAAGAGGTGGTTTTGAGTGCAATCGGGTCACATCCACATTCAGACTCTGACTCGAATTTGCATTCTGATTCAGACCTTATAAATGATATTATTCGATTATACAAATGACTCTGTCTGTACTCTGTAGTGTTATTTGTATAATCGAATAGTGTTAATTATAGGCAGTGTCATTTGTATAACCGAATAATATCAATTGTAGGCAGTGTCATTTGTATAATTCAATAGTGTTATTTACACACGGTTTAGGTCAGGGTGCGGGTTCTAAATTGTAGTATGTAACGTTTACTCTTCAATAAGAATTACTTTTGCAAAACAATCTGGATTTCTGAAGAGGTGAGCTTTGCTCCTTCGGAATGAACATATTTAAAATTAAGATTTATTTAACATGTATTAATAATTTTGATTACCATTTGTACAGAGTTATTGCTAACATTTTAAATTGATACTTAAAATATCAAACAAATATATCCTCAAAATGATTCAATAATTAAAAATTTTAGACCCGTAAAAATGTCACTCATGTGTATGTGAATTGGGCGGTAATTTTGGGATTAGCGTCAAAACTAATCATGTGTAATTAGAAATCAATTACCACTTTCTAATAATTGCGCAAGAACTAAATTACTTTCTAAAAAAACGTGAGTAGGCTACGGCATTGCCTTCAACCTCAAGCCACAAAATTTGTCTTTACCCAATCTACGAAATCAATCATTTAATTACACCTTACACTTTACCCAATGGAGTTTATCTTTTCTATATACTATATTTTACAAAAAAATATTGTATAAATAATCTAATACATCAAAATTTATTAGATGACATGTTTCTATTCAAACTCATATTTTATGGCATCTATACGTATTTTACTTATTTGTGCTTTGATCCAAATATGACCAAATAATAGAAAATCCAAGTCAGCTAGAATTAATCTGATAGTCTACTACAAATTTTTTTTGTGAATCTTATATATATGAGGAAATATGGTGGATAAGTTACTAGAGAGGAAAGTCTCTCACCTATCCATCCCACCACAATTATATATATATATATAGTGAGAGAAATTTTATTCTACATATTTTATTTGAGCACCGCTTATATTTAGTCTTTGTTAGCGTTATCTTTTTTGTTTTATACATTTATTTTTATTCTAATACTTTGTAAATAGTTATTGAAATCATTCATTTTAATAATTAATTACATAAAAATCAAAGTTCGATATAAAACAAAAAAGACAATGCTAACGAGTGTTAAACGTGAATGATACATAAGCTAATATTTTTCTCTCAATATATATACATATACATACTCTCTCTATATATACATATACAATACATGCGTACAAAATTAAAAGAAGATAACACTAAATATAGGAGTAGCCGACTATAGAATAAAAGAATTAGTGTAAACGATTCTTTCCTAGCTACACTTGTAAAAGGATGACGTATTAACGTCTATCATTTTTGGGTTTATGGAAAAAGAAAAGGGTTCTTTTATTATTTATTTATATTGGCTACTTATACATTTTTTTTAGATAAAGATATTTTATTCTAGTTTTTTAATAGACAATAAATGCAAAGTTATGACTTTGCGCGCGTCTAATTAATCCTGAATCCACGCCAGACAAGGATATTTGTATTATATGATAAGTCAAAATCCCCTATGTATATCATATTACTATATTTTAAATAATTATCATAATCAAATAAGTATATTACTATTAACTGACATTTAGCATATAAAATTACGCAATATAGCTCTCATGACTCCCACTCCTTCCAAAAATAAACCTACATATAGTATTACTCCCGTGTTTTAGTTTTAGATTTTAGTTTTGAGAAATATAAGTATTAAAAAGAATAATATATTGAAAAAAGATGTCAGCGTCGGAGGGGAGGTCGGCGGATATGAGATCGCCGATGACGGCGGACATGAGATCGCCGGTGCCGCTGCTCTACCGGCGGCATTCGAGCGGCGAGATCAGAAATCTGGCGTCGATTTCCAGCAGTTTGCTGCCTGCTTTTGGTACAATTGTAGGAGAAGGAACTCCGACTTTGAAAGGATTTGTGATCGCACCTTACGATAGAAGATACAGGTAACTAACTAACTCCATCGTCTCTCTCTCTCTCTCTCTCTCTCTCATCAACACACACACACACACACACTACATATACATACAGTGTGTGTATATACAGATATAGATATATCTATATATCGAACTCTAATTTTTTTTTCATATTGCTCAAGGCATGAAACTTGACTATTTGCTTAGGATTCTATTGAATTTCTACCTTTTTGTTGTATGTAATATCTAATGAGAGACAAATCACTATTAACTCACGCAGAGTAATTACTGTGTGTTTTGTACGAGTTGATGAACCTCTTTCCACCGTTTCTTCTTCTTTTTTTCCTTTTTTTTTTACTAACAAACATCTTTTTCAGCTTCGTTAATTTCTCTAAGAAAATTGTTTAATTTATCGTATTCAGTTTTTGACTTTCTAGGGGGGTGCATTAAGCCAACTGTGCATAGATTGTTTTGAATCTATATGTTGTAAAAAAGGATGCTATTTGGATCAGTTTGATCAAATGCAATAAATATTTAATTTTTAATATAAAATTACATTTTTATTTTTTATACATTTTCATTCTATAATTATAATATAATAACTACACACACACACACACACATATATATATATATATATATTAGGAATGAAAAAATCATTAAATGTATAAGAATTTCGACTAGTTATATATATTAATTAAGTAATAATTCATCATTAAATTTGCTGTAAAATTCATCATTAAGTCGATATTTTTACTTTTAAAAATTGATAATTTATTTTAATTAAAATATATATATGTTACTCCATTTTTAGAAATATGTTAAAATATTTAAATAAAAATATAATATATATAATTCAAATTTTGAATTTAAATTAATATATATTCAGAATTTTAAAACTTTTATTAAAGATATATTTAAGGTAAAACACATTTTTATTTTCAATATTATGACTATTGTGTCCTAAGTGATCCGGATCAATTTGATCCAAATAGATTTACCTATACAGAATAGCTTATCCAATTAGCTATTGAATTACACCATATACTGATTAATTCTTAATTAAAAGCTGATGATAGAGTAGAATTTCACAATTCATTGACTCATGAAAAGAGTTGCAATTTCTGACCTTGGGTGCTACAACATGCCTTGATTTCAGGAGACGTAAAGAAATGTTAGCTACTATTTGACTTCTCCTTAGCTTTTGTAACGTTTTAATAGTGACTACTCAAGAGCATGAAAAGTTACCTATCCAATTGCATATATCGCACACACAAAAAGCAGCAAACGTGCAACACAAAGTATCAACGAAAATAACAACACTGAACGCAAGAGTTGTTCACCCAGTTCGGTTAAACAACTTAAGTCTGGGGGGAGGCCACGCCCAGGGTAAATTATCCACTAGTGAAGATAAGTTATACAAAGGACTTACACGACAAACTCTCAAGCTTTCTCGCCTCTATAACTTCCCAAACCCTCACAACCCTGAATAATTGAGAGAAGAACAACGATCAACTCTCGAAGTGTGAATGAACCTCACTCACCACCAGGGCCGATCCTGACAAAAACAGGGCCCGGGGCGAACTAGAAAAAATGGGCCCTTTATTTATTATAATATAAATACAATATGACAATTATGTATAAATAAATAAATTATTTTTTTTATTATACAAAATGATTTCTTCAAGATTTTTGACTTGCAAGGTCATTTATAATCTCATTTGTTTCTAGCATTTCTAAAACATCTTTTTCAATAGATAAAATTGCTAAACATCTTTCAACTCCCACTAGCCACTGCAATTGAACATAATTTCTATTACATAAAAAATATATAATTTATTAATTTACTAAATAGAATCAACAATCATTCATATAAAATAAATACTGCAATTATAAATGAATAGAAAGCTTTGTTTTTTTTATACAGTTCACATACACATATCAAATATGTGGCCTATTATAATAGCCTATGCTAAACGCCTAAGAATCATTAACCATTTATCTATTATATTTTAAACTTTACCGCAAAGAATCATTCAAATGCAATTAGTGATTTTAATTCTAACATTTAGAATCATTCAGTTTCGAAAATCAAATATTTCAACAGAAAATTAAATTGTACTAACCTGAAAAAGTGGAAATCAAAATTGATGATTGCCTTCAGTCTTCCTTTCAATTTGATCTCAATTTTCCAATACAGATGATCACTCACTTGATTGTAGAATGTAGATGAAGATTTTCAGCATGTAGATTGCAAGGAATCGATAAAATTGTGGTTTGTAGATTGAAGAATATTCTGAATATATAGTTAATTGTTAACGGTAGAAAATTTTTGGGAAAAGATTTATGGGATTAATTTGGGCGGCTGACTGTTTGCAGAAAAGAGGAGAAGATGAAAAGATTATGGGTGAACGGTACAATCCCATAATTATATCTACCGAATCTGATCTGCTAAATAATATTTAAAGTTGTTTTATTTATTTTAAAAGAGTATTAATAATTATGATATTTTGAGCCCTAATTAATCAAATGGATACAATATTCTTGGGCCCAAATAAAAACATATCAATATACAACTATATTTTTATTTAAATCGGGCCTAAAATATAACATATATATTAAAGGTATATAATTTTTTTGGGGCCCCCAAAAATTATGGGCCCTGGGCGATGCTCGCCCATGCCCAGGGCCGGCCCTGCTCACCACCAACACCCACAAACTAATCTTCACCCAGAGGCTGGTGGAGATTTAACAGAACGAATCACACACCCACTACCTTGCTAGAACGAAATACACAAAGTAATGAAATAGTTTATTCTCACATGAACAGAATAAACTCAGCACTCAACAAAACACTCTATATGAATTGAAGTAGAGTCATAAAACGCAGCAGCTACCTTCATGTGACGATCTCTTCAACCTTTTATAGATGTAGGCAGATGCAAACCCTAAAAGAGATGTGATTAACCAAGGACTCTTGTAGATAACTCCTTATCTTCAAATAATCAAGGAGATGTGCATGCTCTGGACTTAGAAAGCAAGTATATCTAAAACCCACGAGATATACCTCAAAAACGAATATATAGCTGTAATGAACAGTACCAGCCGAAGTATCAACACTGTTAGATACTATGAGAGCAACACTAACAAATTTGTCTTCATAATGACAATAACCAAATTTGAGTATCAAATACTCAACAGAGCATAATGGCCCATTAATGCTAATTAAGTACTCTTTATTTTCATGAATCGGGACATGTTCATATTTCTTTTTATCTTTTCAATCAAGAACGTGAATTATGTATAATGAATCAATGATTTTCAACACCTATTTAAGGAATTATTGCAACTCACATGCATCGGTAATAGGACCTTTCTAGCTACCAGCAGTTTTATCCCTTTGAAGTTGGAAATAGAGAAACAATGCTAGTAATATTCCGTCAAAAAAAAAAATCGCCCATCATGTATATTGCTTAGTAATATTGCCCCATCTAAAAAAAATCCTAGTAATATTGCTCTTTTTATTAATTACTAAGATTCTGTTAAGCAGAATTTACTTGGAACATTTTGTATGCTAGCATAATTTATTGAGTGATGGTAACATTCACATTGTGAATGTGAGCACTCACAAATTAGTTAAATAAAAAATATTTAATTTATTTTTTTAGAAGGAAAATAAAATTTAATTAATTTACTGTATTGTCTACATTGTAGAAATAAGTTTTTGTAACCTTTTTATTTTCTAAAAAAATAAAAAATGCAATTTAAAAAAAAATAGGTACAATATAGACAATACAGTAAAATAATTAAATTCTATTTTTATTTTAAAAATAAATTATATAAATCAAAATTTTCTTTATCTACATATATTTATTGTAATTTATTACTCGAGCTTGTAAATTGTTTCAATAAATCCAAAATAAGCTTTTAAAATGCTTATAAGAACGAGTTCTAAGTAAACATTAGGAGACCTTTTAATTATGCTTATAATATGGTAAGCATCTTTCAGTAACTCAACATATGGAATATCTCGAATGCTCAAAATATACCACTTATCAAAAACAAACAAATATGGCAGCAAAGATATTGAGAGAACATGCAAGAAACAAACATGAATTTTATCACTCTACTTCTATTTCATCGAGGAAAGACATGAATGTGTGGCAAACCTTTCTTGAATATAACTTATAAATGGAAAAAAAAATGAAAAAAAATTAAGAATTGCAAGGCAATAATATGATGCAGGTGGTGGCAAACCTTTCTGGTGGTGCTGGTGGTTTACTCAGCATGGGCCTCTCCATTTGAGCTAGCTTTCAGGAAGATGTCAACCAGTGCCCTCTTGCCCATTGATCTCGTCGTCGATCTCTGCTTCGGCATCGACATCGTCCTCACCTTCTTCGTCGCTTACTTGGACAAATCCACCTATTTGCTCATTGATGATCATAAGAAGATAGCCACCAGGTAACCACTAGCTTCAACCACAGCCAGGGGGGGCTCGAGCCCCCCCAAATTTTGAACTTTTTTAAAAAAAATAATCAAAATTTGGGGGTGCTCTAGCCCCCCCTACACGAACCTGAGATATGATGGGGGGCTGTCTTTTTTTTCAGGTACATTTCGCATATGTGGTTCCCCATGGACGTCGCCTCGACTCTGCCGTTCCAAGTCATCTACCGGCTCTTAACCGGGAGGATGCACTACGGCGACGTCTTCGGCTTCCTCAACTTGCTCAGGTTGTGGCGACTCCGGCGTGTTAGTGAACTGTTTTCTAGGTATGCGTATGGTTCCACCTGCAATGGATAGATTATATCATTTCTTATCCATCATTTTTCGATGAAAATTTTACCATTAGGCTACGTTTACTTTTATGGATAAATTTATTCTTCATGGAAAATGATGGATAAAAAGAATTTATGTCTTTAAATGTCTCATTTCTTTTCTAACATTTGACACAAAAGTATTTTTCCTTTCTTATTTTTATTTCAAGGATGAAAAATATTATCCACTAAAAAATGGAAGGATAATATTATCCATCCTTGAAGTGAAAATAAGAAAGGAAAAATTGTGAACTTCTCTTTTTCCAACATTTGACACAAAAGTATTTTTCCTTCCTTATTTTTATTTCAAGGATGAAAAATATTATCCACTAAAAAATGGAAGGATAATATTATTCATCCTTGAAAGTGAAAATAAGAAAGGAAAAATGGTGAACTTCTCTTTTTCCAACATTTGACACAAAAGTATTTTTCCTTCCTTATTTTTATTTCAAGGATGAAAAATATTATCCACTAAAAAATGGAAGGATAATATTATCCATCCTTGAAATGAAAAATGGTGAACTTCTCTTTTGTGTCAAATGTTGGAAAAAAAAAGGAGACATCTAAAAGCATATTTTTTTGTTATCCATCATTTTCCATGGATAAATTTATCCATCAAAGTAAACGCAACCTTAAATAAAGAACCAATTTATACCTTACTTCCATCAGGTTAGAGAAGGACACCCGCTTCAGCTACTTCTGGACTCGATACATCAAACTGATATGCGTACGTACCTCTTCATCTCTATCACCTCGAACCATCTGAGACCCACGCACGCGCGTGCACTCGAATAAAACAATGTTATGCCTCGTCACAGGTGACGTTGTTCGCAGTGCACACCGCGGGCTGCTTCTACTACTGGCTGGCGGTGCACTACCACGTGTCGAGCGACACGTGGATCGGATCCCAGGTTCCCCATTTCGAGCAGAGGAGCGTCTGGCTCGGATACACCTACTCCATGTACTGGTCCATCGTCACCCTCACCACGACGGGGTACGGGGACCTGCACGCGGAGAACACGGGGGAGAAGATCTTCTCCATCTTCTACATGCTCTTCAACATTGGCCTCACTGCCTACTTGATTGGAAACATGACCAATCTCATTGTCCACAGCTCCATGCGAACATTCGCCATGGTAAACTTATTCACTTCACAACTTCAGCATCTGTATCTCCTCTGCTTTAATGAATGATACCGATCACTGCAATGCTGCAGAGAGACGCGATACATGAGATACTACGCTATGCAAGCAAGAACAGGCTGCCGGAAGGGTTGAAAGAGCAAATGCTGGCACACGTCACGCTGAAATTCAAGACAGCAGAGCTTCAGCAAGAGGAAGTGCTTGAAGACTTACCTAAGGCTATAAGAACAGGGATCGCGCAGCATCTCTTTCGTGAAACTGTCGAGAACAGCTACCTCTTCAAAGGAGTCCCTGAAGATTTCATTGTCCAGATGGTAATTTTCAGTGATACATATAAAACAAAGTAATCTCTAAGAACAAAGAAGCTCATGATAAAAAGTAGTACCTTAGTATTCTGCTGCCTGTGACAGGTTCCTGAGATGAGAGCAGAATACTATCCTCCCAAAGTAGACATAGTCATACAAAACGAGATATCGACAGATTTCTACATCATAGTATCCGGAGCCGTGGTACGATAGATGGCCTAATTCAGCTGTGTTTTTTGCATACCTCTGCAATGTAGTATCTTCTAATTTCTCTTCAACTGCAGGACATAATAACAAACAAGAATGGGATGGAGCAGGTATGCATCTGTTCTTTCAATCATTCAACATTTCTAATTCGACTGGAAATGGATCATAAACAAAAGAATTCTATTGATTTTACTATAACGACGACGTTACACAAACTGACAAGCAACTTCATTTACAAAGCTCATAAGATCTGACTAGAGATTTTTCCCAGTTTCTTACAAGTATAGGGTCTCCAGAAATGTTTGGTGAAATCGGGGTGATTCTCAATATTCCCCAGCCTTTTACAGTAAGAACAAAGAGGCTTTCTCAGGTCATCAGAATCAGTCACAATCATTTCAAGCAATTGGTGCATCCAAATAGAGCAGATGGAAGGATAATTGCCTCAAACTTTATTCAGGTCAGAATCCTAGACTTTTAATTTCCCATACTATTGTTTAGATCATCTTTTATTGACAAAAACCTCAATCCTCAGCTTTGTCTTATTCACTAATTTATGAAGCAAATGATAATGCTAACATGCATCTGAACTCAGCATTTGAAGGGCATAAAGAAGGTGGAGCTAGAGGAGATGCCATTTATAATGGATCTGCTGGATGAATCAAATGTTGAGGTAACTCCCCCTACTTTGCACCAACCAACATCTAGATCATGACTTGCATTTAAAAAAAAAAAAAGATGGTTAATTCATCTTTTTTCAGGCAATCATACCAACTGAGGAGTCTGAAAATCATGACGGGCCAACCCAAGAAGCAAACAGTAAGCCATATTCTATACTCCTTAGTCTTAGTATTATCAGTATGTAATTGCATGCAACCAGTGATGGAGATATTTTTACCCTACTTTTGTTAGAGAAATGAGTATATTACTGTTAATTCCTTAGCTAGATAAATGGACTACAGTAAGTAAAAAACATTGAGAATTAGCCTTATAGAATACCCCTCCATAAGATATTGAAAATCTTATGCCTACAACTTCCTTTTATTAACAACCCAATAACCATGTCTATGGAATAATGACATAGATAGCATCCATTTACCAAACATTCACCATTAGCTAGCTCAACTAGGGTAAAAATCTAATGCTTTATCTGAAGCTGATTCTTGGCAAACTTTAGAGTTAAGTTAGTGAACAAGAAAACTTAACAATTTGCACCACAACTTTGATTGTGTTTCAGGTGGCCCCACGGTTCACAAATCGAACATACTCCCAACAAGGGTGGTCCTCCATGGCCATCATCCAGATATCAAACCTAAAGAAGAAGACGGGGGGAGGCTTGCTCATCTTCCCGATTCAATAGAAGACCTTCTGCAATTAGCAGGTGAGCCAATATGACCTCTAAAACTTGAAGGTGTTGTGTTGCTCTCCATAAGGCACAGCATTGTTCAGTTCAAAGAAATAATCAGATCTCAGCTGCTGTTTACTAATTGAATAAATAAGCAGAACAAGAAACCAATCTGTGCAAGTGTGAACAGAAGAGTAAAAATTATGTGTTTCATGAATACAGAAAAGAAGCTCGGGAAAAGAGGAACCACTGTTCTCATGGCTGATGGCTCTCAAGTGGAGGACATAAGAGCTTTAAGGGACAATGATCACTTATACATCTTTTGAAGAATACACATAAAGTGCAGGTCAAATAATTTGATAATCAGAGAGTTTGAATGCACAAAATTGTATCATATTGCGATTGTCGATGCTATGTCTTGTTGTATGTATTATAAGCATACAAGAATGTGATTTTGATCTTTCAATTCATATCCAGTACATATGGCAAACCTTGAACCTTTATTAGAAAACTGAATAGAAAGTGTAAGCTTGAAGAAGAAGAAGAAAACTCAGCTTACAAATGACAGCTACAAAAGATCAACTAAAATCCAACTACTAATAAAAATGTAAAGATAAGAGATGCGGCTTCACTCTAACAACAGTTTCCCAATACCTTCAGCTCCTTTCTCAAACCGTGCGTAGCCTCTTTCCATACTTCACCAAATATTTCAACAACCTTCAGCTGGATTAATCACGGCTATTAAGCAAGTCGAAAACTGCATAAGTAGTTTTCTGGAAGTTATCTTTCTTTTCTTCTAATTGAATCTTCCTCTGAAGTGCAGACTCTTTGGACTTCTCTATCTCTTCTGATATGCCGGCAGAGTTTACTTCAATCTCACTGTGAACTCCAGTGGTGAAACATGTGAACTTATGAGACAGAAGTTATAACAAGGCAATACTTGTTTAAGAACAGTACATGAATATAGAACGTCTAACTGATTCACAATGGAAATCAAAGCAAAGAGAGCACAAATTTGAAATTGTAAACCAATCAAAATGAAAAATGGAGCTGTAGTCTCCAAAAACATCATGTGGCAACAACATTAATGAGTTTAAACATACTGCAACGTGTCTGGGGCTCACCTGATCATCTTAAGCATGTTATCCATGGAAGCTTGCAAGTTCTGAGCGAGCTCTGATCAGTTCACAGATAAAACAACAAATAGGCATCATCAGTGATTGTTCATGCAAATAGTAATAGTTTTCAATATGTTATCCATAAGAATACAAGTAACAAGGACTTAAAGAGATTACCAAAATTAATCTACAACTATTGATAACTGTAAGCATTGCAAACTCAGGATGTCTCTTGTGGCCTAACCATAAGATCAGCCTTGTACAGAAGAATATGGTAGTCGTGTAATTTCAGCTAGTATCGAGCATTTTGCATAATGAGAGCGCTAATTACCTCCAAATAGACAAATCTAATTAATCATATATACGATGAAAGACCAGTGAACTAAAATAATTTGTAAATAACATCAGAAACTCTAAAGATAGCTTAAAATGAATGCTTATCGAACTTGATTACCGATCAGTTGTTATGCACAGAATTACCGAAGAAATTGACTCAAATCAATCGAGAAAACACATATATGAAAGAAAACTGCCTCGTTATTTTGCGTGTAGCTGGAATCGGAACTATAGCGCATAAAAGCACGCTGAGAGAGAGAGAGAGAATCATTACCTCCAAATAGACAAATCTAATTAATCATATATACTCTAACAATAACATCACAAACTCTGAAGATAGCTTACAATGAATGATTAATCTCTGCGCCGAAGACTATAACAAGTTCAGAACAGAAATTTATGATCGGTCAGTTGTGATACACAAAATTTCCGAAGAAATCAACTCAAATCAATCGGGAAAACACATACGCGAAGCAAAACTGACTCGTTATTTTGCGTGTAGCTGGAATCGGAACTAGAGCGCATAAAAACACGGTGAGAGAGAGAGAAGCATTACCGTAAACGAGAGAAGAGAGCTGAGGCTCGGCGGCGGGCGGTGGAACAGCAAGCTCCGTGCCGGATAGAAGCGGTAACGACGCCATTGTTTGATGCATGGAAGACATGAGATACCAAAAGTATGAATTTAGGAGCGCTAATTTTTTGCCCGCGGTTTTTCAGCTTTATATACCGTAGCTTTTGGGGCTTTTGTAATTATAGATAAATTTGGGGGCTAATACGAATTCTTGACAAAATGTACCTGTATTTCTTTTTCCTTTTTTATTCAGATCCAAATATTTAATACTGTAAGTTATAAATCTAAATACAGTGCATGTTTAATTTTATGAAAAAAGAGTACAAATTCTCGATGAATATACATGACATTGCGGTTAAAAAAAATTCATATTTTTTTTTACCTATATTACAAAGTAATTATCTTTAAAATAAGATAAAATATAACTTACACATAGCAAATTCAGACGCATCGCCCTAATATAATTTATTATGATCGCAAATATAATATAAATAATTCTTAATCGAATCTCGTAGAATTACACGCTAATAAAATACACAATCCATTTACATAATAATTAATAAAAGCTATAAGTAAAAATTCAAAATATTTTTTTTTTTTCAAAATAATCGTTAATTATTGTTTCGTCAACAATCAACTTAAGTTATAGTACTAAAATCAAGCATCAAAATTGTGCATGGTGAAGTCAAATTTTCCTATTTGACTTACCGATATTATGTATCATGATTTAATATAATACGTAATTTTCTTTAAAAAATCAAGCACCAGGATTGGTTAATTATTATCATTATAAAAAACATGACCAAATACAAAAATACTTACTAATCAAAAGACAAGTGAAAATACATTCCTGATAATTACTAGCAAGTGAATGAGATGAATATTTGATCGTGAGTATTAATTCCTACGAAAATGATACTCTTAATTAACCATAAATTAAATTCTCAAATAAAATAACCATAAATTAATAATTGACTTTAGAATTGTGATCTAGTTCTCAATCCATTCACATTATATATACTAATAATTTATTTATTTTTGAAAGAAATCCATTCACATAATATATGCCTAAACAAGTTGGACAAAATTCAAGCAAGCGCACGTGTGAAGGAAAAATAAAATAAAGTAACATATTAAATGTGTCTGCTGACGGCGACAAAACAATTTTCAAATTCTTGTTTTTTATAAAAAAATAATAGGGTTTTTTTTTTTTAGAACGGCTATGATGACGAATAATTTTATATTGTACTAATTTAAATTAAATGATGGTAGAATTTTTCGTTACTTGTGATAAGATATTCTTTTGAGTAAAAAATAGTGGGGAAAATGAAAAAGGGGTTTTAATTTGCGTAGCAGTAAATTAGTATTATGTCAGTGTACTGCTTTGTCTGTCACATGGAGAACAATTCAGGTGTTTGAATATTTCTATATGCTAAAATCCAATTACATTTTGGAAGGGGAAATTTTATGCCCTCTTCCATTATTATTCTATTATTTTTTTAATAGCCTTTTTATTTTAACCTTTTTTGTAATTTGTAATATTTTTGTCTTGATCAATTTAAAATTTGTCGTGTGAAATGAATTTATAATAAAATATTGGTGGAGTGGAAATTCATGAAATAAACCTAGAACTTACAGTATGGAAATTTTGCTTTTTCCACTACTCGTGCTCATTATTTTGATCGTATTGCGTTTTTGCAAAAGTTTGTCATCTTCTGTTTGGATTCATATGCTTTGTTTTCTTTCATGTTTTTTTTTTTTTTTCATATATATGTTGCATTTTGAGTCAGATTAATTTGGAGGATATATTTGAGAATTGAGAGCATGATAATAATATTTTACACGATTTAAATTCTCACATTATACAAATTAAGTGTAGAAATACTAATAACTGTAGTGGCGGAGCACTATGCTCCGCGGTTAGAAATTTATATGAGGATTATTTAATAATTTTTTTTAGTTGTGTGTGATTATTGTGAAGGTTGTTTAATTAGTTCTACATATATATGTACTTCTAAATATGTTGTTATGTATTTTTATTATTTATACCTTTTAAATTATAATATTCTTTGTCTAATTATTCAGTTAACAGGCTATAAAAAATACATAGATTATTGCTATCAAACATCGTGCTACAGACTACATTGTATAACACTCCAAATATTAGTTTACAATCACGGTTTGAACTTTAGTGGCCGTATAATATTGGCCCATTGTGAAATAAATATTGACACACCAAATAATATTAGTTTACAATCACGGTTTGAACTTTTAGCATGACCCAGTTCTTTTCGGCGCGGGAATTAAAAAATTGATATTTTATGTGTTAAATCTAGTAGGTGAAAAAGTGAAAAGGTGACTAAATGGTAAATTTTTTACCATTTTTAGAAACATATCAAGCTTCGTGGGACAACTCAAAAAGGAAACTGAGTCTGAGTCATACTTCGTGGGACGGAGGGAGTACTATTATCGCACTGATGATGTCCAAATATTAGCAAGTTCAGAAAAATGATGTGGTGTTGTGAAATTGATAATAGAGATTTTTTTTTTTTTAATAATAGCGAAATGCAGATGAGAACAATTTAGAGCACACGCACACTTAAATTTCTTTCATTAATTAAATAAAAAAAAACTAAATTTCATTAATTCTCTATCCTTTATTGCCAATTTATGTAGTGCGTCTATTACATATTTGGATAGTATATTGTAATTTTAAGGGATTGAGATTGCCTAAAGTTAGGGTCTATATTTTTCTTTATATAAATTATAAATTTTTAATTTAATATTATCAAATCATCCACGAATAAATAGAAAATGTCACACATAAGTATATCTCTCTACGTGTATATAAGTTAACGAATCACATGTATTTTATTCACAATGTGACACATGAAACTCGTATATATGTAATCTTGAATTATATGGCCAACTGCTTTACAGAGCTGGATAAAATAAAACCAAATGTGAGCACAACTTTTGTATCTGAAAACTGTGCTGCATAAAATAAAACAAAATATTCGTTGAACTCATACTTATTAAATAGAGCTTATTATTAAAAAAAAAATACCTAACCCCTTAAAAACACAGAAGAAGCGTACTAAGGGTCGAACCTCATTAAAATATCTTCAAGCAAAATTCGCGAGGAAAAAAGTGAAAAGAGGAAAAAGAGTATACATCTACAACGAGTAGCTAGAAAACAAGACAAAATGCCGAGAAAGCGGAAAGGATCGACTCAAGAGCTCTGGTCTAATCATCGCTCTTAGACAATCCCAACTTTCAACAGCACAACAAAAAAAAAAGGCCATAGAAACAATAGACCAAAACGCAATCAATTCAAAGAACAACAAAAAAAACAAAGCCCATAAATTAATTGCTGTTTTTTTCGTTGTTAACTTGTTTTACAATTACTTTTTTTTCTTGTGCTTCCGGAGATTTTAACGAGATCTGATTTTTAGTGTGTCCTTTTATGCTTTCAAGGATTTTGTTCACGTTTTCTCTCTTTTTTTTTTAAATATAATTTGCATTTAATCAATGAATTAAGCCCATAAACGTTCTCACCTCAGCTCGAAGTTACATGATTGATCCCAAACTTCCCAATACTTTAAATAAAATTAACACTCGATCAATAATCCAAATTGGATAACCTATTCGTTACAGTTTGAGGTTTTACTAAATAAAATTACGAATTATTTTAAAATTGTAATTTTAATGTGATTTTTGAAATGTGACAAATTAAATCATCATTTTAATTTTCGCAATTACGTCTTTCTATTTTTCTCCGGTCGTCGGAGTGTTGAGCTGAAGCGTACGTTGATTAGTAAAGACGACGTTGTTTCATATAATTTCAATTAAAATTTTTCTCAAATTATAAAAGGGACTGTATCCTGTATTTGCACTTTAATTTCTAATATTCAGCAATTTCATTGCAAACAATGTCGTAACATGAATACTACGTATTAAACTAATACAATTATTTGGTAGTCGAAAATAATTAAGGAGACAAAATTGTAAAAATTAAAAAAAAAATGTCATACTTCAAAACTCATGTTGAAACCATAACTTTTTTTTAACTATAACTTCAAAGTACTCTCTACGTCCCACTATAAGTGAGATTCTTTCTATTTTGAGTGTCCCATCATAAATGAGACTCTTTTATTTTTGGATAAAAATTTTACCCTTTAAACACTTTTTTCACTTTTTCACCTATATACAAAATACATCATCCTTAATTTCCGTGCCTAAAAAAAGGATCACGCTTATAGTGGGACAAAGAGAGCAATTCTTTATTTAATTTGCCAAAACCCCATATAGTTTTTGAAACAATATACCTCAAAAATTAAACTTAAAACGTTGGGCAACTAGAATAAAGAAAAATTCTCAAAAAAAAATATAAAATGAAAACGACAAAGAGAGAGAGAGAATAGTAGTACTGGTAAAAGAGAGCAGTACAACTACGCAATGATGATGGCTCCTAACCATGGTTAGGTCAAGCTAGCCCAAAGCTGACGGCATGCGAGGAGCAGAAAATGACGGTTGGTAGCTACTAGCTAACGGCGGCAGTAACGCCGTCAGATGTCGGTGTGAGGGGAACCTTTTGATTTGAAGGTTGACGCGGAGTCAAGATATGATAGTAATTACCAAATCTCGCATTTGCAACACACGTTTTTTAGGCATTTAATATTTGGGTAAAATACACTCAACTCGGTTTTAGATAACCTGAAAATTAATTTTCTAAATCTTGATTTATATATTATTTATTATTGACAAGTGCAGCATTAATTAATTGCCAAATAAATGTAAATTATAGTTTTGAGTTTTATATTTTGAACAATTACTTGCAAAACAAAATACTTCATAATATCAAGTGTGTAATATTGATAGACATCATTTACCGAATTTAGAAAATCCATATTTACAATATTCCAGATTTGTTCAATAAAATAAAAATGATTATTTCCATTGATTATGCAAGTTAATGATTTTTTGATACTGTCATTACTCATGAGTTTGTGTTCCCAAAAGTATAATTGAAGTGTTCTTTATCTTTTAGCTTATGAGAATGTTTGATTTTTACGACTTGTGATTCTAATTATTTAATTTCCTTTTCACTTGCTAATCTAAATTTTAGCACGAGAAAAATGTTTAAAAATTTCAAAGCACACGCTTTTTCTTTTTCAACTTCTCATGCTACAGCAAATTACAAACTTTTTATGGTCAATTTGACCATTTGAGTATACTTTTTGCAATTATTAGTAATTAAAAATAAGCCAATCCCTCGTTTTCGCAATTTAATGTTTGTGCAATACACAATATTGATATTAATATTAATATATAAATAATTACATTTACATAGAAACATAAGCAAAATATATAAATAGTTCATATATCAACTTTACAATTAATCTCCATTTTTTGAAATATTGTTTTGGTAAATGATAAATAATATCATTAATAACATTGCATGCATAAATATTCGAGTTAACCTCTTTAATCAAATTTTACAAAGTACTACCTTACATTCCAAATATCAAGTTTAGACATTTTTATACAAAACAAGATTTCGTGTACAGTATACTAATCAAGCAGTTAATTTCTTTCAATATTGCTCTTCTCAATTTAAGGGCATTAAGGAAAATCGAAATTAAACTATTAATTATTTGAGGGTGCACTAAACTCGCAAACTATACATAACATACAAAATTATTTTAGAAAAATAACATGCAATAAGTCTACTATATATAAGCTTTTAATGAAACTAATACGATGCACAGTAATAATAATTGAATTAAATAAAAAAATTAAATTAGTAATAGAAAACTAAAATTAAATTTTACACCACAATTATATAAGTAAAGTAATTCTAAATTTTTAAAAGTTAACATAATATACATATACATATATAAGCATATCACAAAAATAGAAGGGTTAAGTACCAAATCCAACCCCAACGTTGGGGCCCTTATCGCAAATAGAACCCTATACTCAGGGTAAGCGCTGTTTACTACCTCAACGTGGCTAATTTTAAACAAATCCACCCCCGCGTTTTAACACCGTTAGTCACCGTTAAAAAAATTATTTTTTTTTAATTTTTAATTAAGATGATCTCTCTTTCTCTCTCTCTCTCTCTCTCTCTCTCTCTCTCTCCCCCCCCCCCCCCCGTCGAGCATCCGTCTCTCTCCCTCCTTCTCCAGTGAGCGTCGCCGGTTCTCGCCGCCTCCGGCGTGGCGAGGCCGGTGCCTCCCTTCTTTCACCTCTTTTCCTTCCTTTTCTTCCTCTTTTCCTCAAATCAGAAATAGATCTAGGGTTTCTTAGTGGAATTAGTTACTTGAACAGCGACAGACTCCTCTCATCGCGATCGCCGGCGTCCTCGTGATCGACGTCGGAACCCCCGCTGCTGCTGGAGCTCAGAGGCTCCTTCGCCTCCGTGGAATTCAAGTCAAACCGGGAACATTTTGTCACGTACCTGGCATCATTCCCGCCGTCCGTCTCTTCAATTTCCGGTGGCATAAACGAGGGCGGCGGGGGCACGGTGGCGATTGTGGTTAGAATCCTGTGCAGGCACATTTAGGAGGTGGATCCGCGGCGGCGCGTGGTGGAGAGATGCGGAGGGAGAGAATCCATGGGAGGATTTCGATCGGAGAAGGAATCGTATAACATTGAAGAGGGCCCACCTGCATTAAAAAAAAAAAAAAAAAATCACAGACGGCGTTTGGGGCCGTCAAAACGCGGGGGTGGATTTGTTTAAAATTAGCCACGTTGAGGTAGTAAACAGCGCTTACCCTGAGTATAGGGTTCTATTTGCGATAAGGGCCCCAACGTTGGGGTTGGATTTGGTACTTAACCCAAAATAGAAATACACTAAATAATATTTTTTTGAATAATATTTATATGTTTTTCAAAGAGTGAGTAGAAGAGTTTGGGACTTTTGAAAAAATAACTAAAATATTTTTATTTAATTATTCGATGTGTATATGTAGAGAGAGATGTTAGGTAGATATTGATGGATAAAAATATAATAGCTCAATCATTTTGAGGTAATAAAATATTATAATATATATATATATATATATTAATTATTATAGATAAATAAAGTAAGTAAGGATTATAGCATGCCATTAGTTATTTTATGTCTAGAATAGCATGATTTTAATAAATAATAAAATAACAGAAAATATTAAATTAAGAGCAATTATTTTGTTGCACAACATTTGCCATACCCATACGTACGAAAGTGTAGTTAATTTAATCTAATTTTTATACTAATACTTTTTTTTTTATCAGAAAAAGGGATTAAAATTAAACATTGGTACAAGGGGTACCAACCCAGAATTACACAAAAACACATGACACCATTCCAGTCATCCATGAGGAAAAACTGAGCTCAGTGTCAAAAAAGTTAAAAATCTTGTTCCAACTCCAAAACCTAACCTTAATATCGCGGATTACATTCTGAATATCACACGGTTTCCCATCAAAACGACTTTCATTCCGGTTCTTCCACAGTATCCAGACAACAATCCACTAAATTTTTTAAAATGTAGAAAATGTTATTAAAATTACTTTTAAATTGGAGATTAGCCTTTTTAATATAATATAGTATTACATAGGAATCTACAATTACTAACTGCAAATTCACCTACTTCGTTACTAAGTTATTGGAGTGGGTTATATTTAAAAATACTATATATTCGAACAACACAACAAACGCTCACATTTTTTGCCTCTCAACTACTTTTCTCCTATTTCTATAATTTAAATATTTTTCTCAACACCTTATAAAACGAACCACCCCACAAAAAACCCAACAACAAAATTAAAGAAAAGAAGAGAAAATTAAAAGAAACATATATTTAAAATTCTCACCGGTGCCCATTAAATTTAAGATTAAAATAAAATTATGGGAATAAAATTAGATACGGCGTACACGTCTTTTTTCTGGACAAAATTATTATACTCTTAGCTGTCTATTAATTTTTCTTTTAAATATTCCCTACCCCACAAATTTTTTTAAAAAAACAATTAGTGTAGTGTGGATATAAAAAAAGTTGCGTTTAATTTTTATAATAAAGTAAAAGGTTAGGAAAATTAAAAAATAAAATTCTTTGAGTAGACGTACTGCTTCTCAAATGTTGAGGTGGACTTTAAGAAAAGAAAAAGAAAAGTTAAAAAAAAGGGCAAAAGCGAGGAGGCAGTTTTCATTGCAAATTGAATAATAAAAAAAATACTGCAAAGTACATAAAATGGGACCTATTTTTGTCGTTTTGTGATGAATCATCACCCCTTAAAGTGAAACACACAAAAAAGAAAAGGAAAAATAATAATAACTCTGATTCCCTTTTCAGAGAAATAATAATTTAACATAAACATTAATTTATTTATGAATAAAATAATAAGTTGAGAGTTGAGAGTATTAGTTACTTTATTTATTTAACTGAGGCTCGTCAATTATAATTTTTATAATCCATTATTACTAACATGTAACACATCGAAGTTAATTCGACAAAAAAATTAGTACATTGTAATTTACGATTACATTTTTTTTAGAAAAGTTATTTATAACTATTATTGATTGTGATAGAGTACGAAGACAAAACTAAAATGATAAATTTAATACAGTTCATCACTCAGATCGCCTCTCAAATTCATCTAACGTACTCCATCCGTTCACTAATTCAAGGTCTTCTTTTCTTTTTGGGACGTCCACCAACTCAAGGCCTATCCATTTTTAGTAAGTTTTTATTTATATTTAATTGGTGGGTCCCAAAACAATACACTTTTTCTCCACTCAACTAATAAACAATATACATTAATTGTGGGTCCCTTACTCCACTCAACTAATAAAAATACACTTTTTCTTAAAACTCGTGTTTTGCTCCTTAGGTCATGAATTAGTGGACGGAGGGAGTATATGTATTTGTATCCGTCTCGAGCACAATAAAAAGTAATTTTATTACTTGTTCAGTCTCAAACATGTATAACAAAACTTGCTAATTACTTCCTCCCATTTTTTTATAAATGTCGTTTGAGCAATCTCCATTAATTTGCTTTTATATGTCGTTTGAAGGAGATTAACCTAAATTAACCTCATTTACTTTCATTAATAGCTCTCGTTCCTTTTCTTCTACATAATATTTGAGGAGTCCTCATTCACACTATTTAAATGGTAATAAGGTTATAATGGGAGTAAAATTTATTCATTAAAATTTGTGTAAATCACTAAAACAACATTTATAAAAAAATGGGAGGGAATATATGCAAATTCGTTTGAATTTATAAACATAATTTGCTACAATAATTGAAATATTCTTCACAATAACAACCCAAATTCAAAGTGAATATTATGATTTGTTTTGTATATTACATGATAAATACATTTTCCGTATAATCAATGGGAAAATATATTTCACATAATTTATAAAATAAATCAAAAAAATCCAAATCGAATTTAAACATTCCACGTTAGAATTTTTATCTGAAAAACATAGGCCTGAATTATATTCGCAACTTAGCGCTAAAAAATCAGACTAATTTTATAATATTTCAAAGGTCGGTCCAATCTTGTAACTATGCTCAAATGTCAATTAAGGGAATTTAATTAACATTTATAAGAAAATATACAAATGTCTCGAAATATAATAAATGTAGCATCGGTGACATTTTTTCATTAAAAAAGTAAGAGACATTAAAGTGAGTTGATTAGCTGTGAACAGGAGACACGTAATAATCACTAAATCTCAACATAAATATTTAAAAACATAATCAATGCGGTTTAGCTGCCTAACATTTAAAATAAATAAATTAATTTTGACGAGTCACATAATCAATCAATAATCCAATATAGAATTTTGAAATACTTTTATTAATTTTATGATGGTTCAAATATTTAATTGTAATTATCTGGATTTAAAGATATTCCCGTCAAGGTCAATAATTAAGGTATCTAATCATAATAAAAAGATTAATAATCTGGATATTAAATTACAATTTTTTTTCCCTAATTTGTTTATATGTGTGTTATATAGGGCTATAAAATGAACAGAGCTACTCGCAAGTTATTAGAGATTTAGCTCGAAAAAAGATCGTTTGGAGTTCTATTCAATAATAAACGAGCCGAGCTCGAGCCCGATTTCGAGCTCAAAATTTTTATCGAGTCGAGCTCGAGCTTGACAGTACTCAGCTCTTCGAGCTCGCGAACATGTTCTAATTCGATTGTTCGCGAGCCTGTTCACGAACCTTCAGTCGAGCCTTTCAATCGAGTTAGTACACGAGTCTTAAACGAGTCGAGCTCGGGCTCGAGTAACATATTAATTAAGAAGATTTTCTTAAATTTATAACAAATTTGAGCTTGAACATCATATATACGAACATCTAACGAGCCGAGCTCGAGGTCAAGCTCAAATTCGACATTATCGAGCATTACTCGAGCAGAACTCGAATCGAGCTCGAGCTTGGTAAGTGGGTGACGAGCCGAGTTCAATCATTAAGTTAAAAGCCCGAATCGAACTCAAACGCCCGAATATTTAACCGAACTGAACTCAAGCCTATTAGTATTCGGCTCGACTCGACTCATTTATAGCACTAACGAACTTCATTTTCGTTACTACGTCGGCAAAATAAATGGGAAGCACACATTTTACATTCATGCCAAATAATGACAAAAAATTCAAAATATTTATGTAAGAAAAAAGTGAAAAACCAAACAAGCCCAACCGTTTCCTTCGAGATAAAGTAAAAGAAAAATAAAAAGACAAAAAAATGAAGGTAATATTGTGTAGAAATACAGCTAGGTGCATTGTGTGAAAAATGTGAATATACAAACACAAAATATATGCAATATATATATATATATAGATAATAAACAGAAATATTAATGCCATGTGTAAAATCACAGGTGAGAGAAAAAAGAGAGAGAAAAGAGTATTTGAGAAGCTCATTGCTTCTCTGATTTTGATGCTAGAGAGAGAGAGAGGAGAGAGAGAGGGTGTACTGTACAAGGTTCACAACACACACACACACACAAGATAAAGACAGGAGAAGGGTCTCCATTTCTCCCCCACTGCATTTGGGTTTTTCCTTCATCTCACTCAAACCACATTTCTCTCAAGTTTCGAGAGATAGAGAGAGAGAGAGAGCAAGCAAGGTGGGATTTTTTTATTTTTCCCCCAATCTGATTTTTTATGTTCTATTTTTTTCATTATGCATAAATATACACAAAAAAATGATTAATTGTTGATTGTTCTCTAGCGAGATTTTTGTTGAGAAGTCGATTTATTCATCGAGTAATTATCTCTAGATTGTTTTCTTCTAGCTCATTGCTTTTATTAGGGCAGTTTATTGGGCTGAAACGAATGGATTTCTGAGCTTGGTTGTGTCCAAATCCTCTCTCTCTCTCTCTCTCTCTCCATTTTTATCTTCTTCTGTTTCTGAAGGGTCTTGATCGGGAGGTTTTTAGCTGTGGATTAATGTTAGGTATGTTGAGATGAGTCAAAAATCTCTTACAGTTTGTTTCATTTTGTTTCCTTTTTGCTACGAACATTTGGATTTCTTTCCTTTCTTTGACTCCTCAATACTGTATTTGAGTATAAAGTTGACTCTTTCACTTTTTCTGTATCATTTCTCACTAATTTCTTGACTTACATTTTTTGGGTGAACTTTTCATTATTTTTAATTCACAACAATTCTGGAAAGATCCATTATCTTGGGCTTTCCTCTATTTAAATCTCGTACATTTTTTTTTAAAATTATATTTTCAAAATTGAAAAACTACGATTGATTGGTAATTTAGAATTGAATTAGGATTGTGTTATTGTCATTATTATTTTTTTCTTGGGTTAATTCTACAATGGAGCTCTTGATTATCATAATTTCCTGCTGCATTTCCTGTCTTGGTTTAATCCTGCTTTTATTTATTTATTCATCCAAAATTGGACTAATTTTGTGATGGATTATTGGAATGTGATGCAGGGTGAATTTTGGAGGTATAATTTTTGTTAAAAAAATGCTGAGGAAGAGAACTAGATCACACCAAAAAGATCAAAACATGAATAATACAATACCTGATTCTATGTATATTCACTCCGATGAGAAGCGTAAAGATAACTCCCTTTTGAAGGTTCCTGGCTTGTTTGTGGGATTCAATGCCAGGAGCTCAGATTCTGATTCAGTGAGAAGCCCCACTTCGCCGTTAGATTTTAGGATTTTTTCGAGTTTAGGCAATCCCTTTAGGTGTCTAAGAGCACAGAATGAGGGGCACCACAAGAGCTGGGATTGTAGCAAAGTAGGTCTAAGCATTATAGATTCTCTCGACCACGAGCTTGGTGAGACGGGGAAGAGCATTGCCCGGCCATCTGATCATAGGAATATTCTTTTCGGACGACAGATGAGTGTTAGGAGCCCAACTTTTTGTTCTTTGGAGGCACCTAAGTCACTGCCTAAAGATGTTGCTGTTTTCCCTAGCACCCTTGCTAAGCCAGCCAATGCACGGAAGCGTGATTCTGATGTTGTGTTTGAGATTGGGGAGGCCCCGTTCGAGCAGGAGGCTTCTGGAAGCTTTCGTGCTCGTTCGGTGGATTCTGGAAGGTACGGATCACACCTGACTAATTTTAGGAACCTCAAGTCCAGGTTTGGGTCTGGCAGCTTCGGTGTTGAGAATGCAACGAGCCCTGCTCGTTCGGGCGTTGGCATGAGCCCTAGGCTGGGCAGCTCGAGTGGAGAGAAGCTGAGTCCACCCGGAAATTGTTTTATTAGTTCCATTCCCGCGAGTGAGATTGAGCTGTCTGAGGATTACACCTGTGTTAGAACCCATGGCCCCAACCCGAAGGTTACTCATATCTTTGGTGACTGCGTTTTAGAATGTCACAACAATGATTTGACCGATTTTTTGAAGAATAGTGAAGGCGGTGGCGAGGCAACCACCACCCCTGAGGGACTAGGGCAGTGCGACGTCCTTCCTCCTTATCCATCCGAGGATTTCTTGAAATTCTGTTACTCTTGCAAGAAGAGGTTGGATGGTGAGGATATCTTCATGTATAGGTTAGCCAACCTCGCCATTCCTCACCATCTTCGAGCTTTTCAGTTGGTATACATATATCTCTGCATATGCACGATTTTGATGAACTGTGATGGTTTTTGCAGAGGCGAGAAGGCGTTTTGCAGCTCAACTTGCCGCTCACAGGAGATGGAGATCGATGAGGAGGACTCGTCTGAAATCCTCTAGAGGCAGCTTGTTCGTACGAAACAACACTGTGGCCCATGAATGATGAAACTGCAGTGCAGGTGCTCGTCTGTATCTGATCCTCTTTTAACTTAAGAGCTGTTTCTGTATCTGTTTGCGGCCTTGGATGATCATCGAGCGCGTGTGACCCTGCGCTGGATAGTGTTTCATCTCTCATGGTGATAGTGTTTGTGAGACAAATAAGCTGTGTTTTGACTTAATATGCTATAATAATAGGATAGAAGAAAAGAGAAGAAAAGCTTTATCTTGGTGATGTTATAAAGGGTAGTAGCCCTGTGTGTGTGGCTCTCCCCAATTTTATCACCTGCTTGATGAATTTTGAATCGATATAAATGGCTTTTCTGAGCATAAATTTCGAATTCTTTTACTTTTCGTTGCTCTCGTGCATTCTTGATGCTCGGACGTTGGATCGTCGTTGCTCCATTGCCGGCGTTATAGGTGACTTTTCGAGACGATTCACTAGTGAAACTTGCTCCCATATGTTTTGCACGTGTAGAAGAAGAAATTAGAGATGTTGCTTTGCAACTTGCTCTTGCAACATCAATTGTGGTATTTCTCATTGAATTTGTGAAGAATAAATGCCCACTTCTTTCCTATTTTTGACATACTACATTGTTAAAAATCTTGCTTTCTGCTAGCAGTAAGTGGCGGAGCCAGAAATATAATTTGGATGGAGTTAAAAAGGTGAAAATTTTCGGTGCTAAAATCGAATTCTTTTGAAAAAAAATAATAATCAAAATTGTAAGTTTAGAATATAAAAGAAGAAAGGAAGGAAATATTAGTTGGGATGCTTAAGCTCACCCCAACTCTGCATGCTAGCATTCTCATTGAGTTGTCTCGAGATTATTTAAAATTAAATTAATTAGATATCATTCGAGATTAAATTAGTGAAGACTCATACGTCATGATTAATTATATGTGACATTATCTCGAGATTAAGTATCAAATTGTATCTACTAATAAGATGTTATAAAATTAATCTTACCTAATCCTACAAACTTAATATCCCCGAACAATATTTAATCTCACGTGTCACTTATTCTCAAATAATATTTCATCTCGTATATTAATTACTATTGTCAATATAATGGTCTACACATACTTGAGTTATGAATTATTATTCCTTCTGTCCCTTAAGTATCTTTCTAATGGAAAAGCGATACGAATTTCAATAAAAATTAGTTGTGTATTTAAAGAGTAGATAAAATGCATCACAAATTTAAAAAATTAATCATATAAAAGTGATGATGGTATGATTAATGGACCAATTAAATGAAATGTAATGGACCCATTTATGACAATTGGTGTAAATATGTAAAAATTGTAAAGGTTAATTAGTGAAATTATTTTTAAAAATGGACTAGAAATATGCTTTAGAGACGGACGAAAAATAAAATAAAAGAAGATATTTGAGGGACAAAGGGATACTGTCTAAATCTCTAACAATATTTCATCTTGTGTGTGACTATTATCCATACGAATTCTTATCCTCGAAAATTATTTCATCTCATATATTACTATTATCAATACGATTTTCTTAGTCTACACGTATCATGCATTATGATTTGCTAGTTACTACTAGACTAGGAGAAGGGGGGGGGGGGGGGGGGGTAGAATTTACGACGTTGCACATGAAAGAAAACGACTTGTTTAAATGATGTCGTAAATAAGGTTGGTACATCAATAACTCTTAACATTAATATATGTTATTATTGGTATTTCTCGAGCCCTTGACCAAGAACTAGGACTAAGACTTGAATAATGGGAATTTACTTTTTTACCCCTCCCATGGCACAATTTTGGCATTTGGTACTCTCCAAAAATTATTTTGAGCCATCAATAGTATAATTTAATATGGGCAGTGGAGATATCATGCGATTTTCTGATGAGGGAGATCTCATAATTGCACAAATCTCCAAGAAAAGTATCATATGTAAACACTACTTTTTTTTTTCTTTTCACTTTTGGTATTCAATGAAGTAGAGAAATGGTCTATATCTCTAATATGGAGTGTCAACTTTTGAATTAAAACGCGACCTAAGTTTAAAATTAAGGGTTAATGGTTCTTTTTACACATTCTCAAAGACAAAAATAAAAAAAATACCCAGTATAAAAGAAAATTATAAAAATTACCCATTTTGAGCTTGAAATGATAAAGCTACCCTTACTTAATTCATAAAAAATACTGAAATTACGAACTTTGCTCGACTAATGCACGTCAAGCATGTTGAGTATCGGTAGTAAATACACTAATTCTCAACATGCATTAGCCGAGCATGTCAAACATTGTGTTACTTGCGTATGTGTTATAAATATATTAATGCTCGACATGCTCGACTTCTGCGAGTCGAGCAGTAGTGATAAATTCTCCAATGCTCGACATGCTCAATCATTACGAGTCGAGCAATCGAGTATTTGTAGTCGAGCACTCTTAGGAAATACACTAATGCTCGACATTTATCGTTTATAAGTCGAGCATCAGTTGTCAAGCATCAGTGCAAAATACATTAATGCTCGACATAAGGGCAAAAATGTCTTAAATGAGTATATTTAAATGTTTTATAAAAGGTGGGTATTTTTTATGTTTTGTCTTTCAGAATGGATATATATCATTTTGCCCCTAAAATTAATTAGCAAGATTAATGTATAAATAAAGATTATAGCAAACGAATTCATATTCATGCCGGGATAATCTTATCGAAAGGCCATTGTGATTAAAAAAAATTAACTTAAAATACAAGGAGTTGAGAATTGAAATTTTGATATGAATTATTACAAAGTGTTTGTTTTAGCAAAATTTGGTGCCCTCTCAAGTCATGCAGTGGGAATTCTACCTCATGTGATAAATTGCGTGTAATATAGGGACGTGTGGAGAGTGAATAAATGAGCTAACTACTTTTATGGTAGATAATGAATTATTGAATTGGCTAATATATATGTCTATTTTTGACTCACCAACTCATTTTTAATACTCCATTTTACTGTTTCAGCACACAAACACACACATAGGATTAGGATAAAATAAAAACTCCTCTTAACGTAACAACTCTGAACCGCTTGCACCGACTTAACGTAAAAAGTAACTGCATTTTCATAATCCTGGGTTCGAATCCTATATGAGGCGCAAGTTATAGGACCACAATTACTTCATACGTTGAATGCAGCCACCTTGTAGATTAAGAACAAGGTTCATAATTTTTACGAAAAATTGGGTTTTTACTATTCCCTCCGTCCCACTGAAAGTGGTGCACTTCTTTTGGGGACGAGATTTAAGGAGAATAAAATTGTAGTGTGTGTAAATGTGTGTGGGGCCACATTGTTTGTAGTGTAAAATTATTACCAAAAAAGAAAATGCACCACTTTCGGTGGGCCAGCCCATAAAGGAATACGCACCACTTTCGGTGGAACGAAGGGAGTATAACTCAACCTGGCACATATATACATGTATATAACAAGACAATATGAACAGCTCACAGAGATTCAATGATGGATAAGGTTCCAAAAATTAGCTTGAAATTTTGACATAATTATCAAAGAATGAAATAAATCTACAAATCGAGAGGAACCTAAGATCTATGTTTAGTCTTTCTCAAAAAAAAAAAAAGATCTATGTTTAGTTTTCCAGTTATGAATTGTGATGTGACTATAATCTTGCAGCAAAATACTTAAAAAACAGGTGCTGATCATCAACCTGAGGCGATCTATTTGAAACCATAACTATGCATCAAATTCTACAAAATCTAACAAAATGCATAAAATCGAACGATGCTTACAGACAAATTCATGCTGCCAAGCCTGTCGATCATCCGAAAATGTACATCCTACAAGACAAGTAGATTAGCCAACATAAACACCACATAAAAATGGTATACAGAACAGCATTATTTTTCGACACTTGCATTTGTAAATATTGCAATTCATTAATCTTCAGTTGGATTTTGTCCGAAAATCCAAACTTAGAGAGAAAACTGGGAACCACTCTCTAAGCTTTGTATATATACACATGCTAGCACGTTAAAATCGAAGAAAGCGTGAAAATCATGGGGAAGATGACTCACATGATTTGATACCTCTCGACTGTTTTACCATCATCACAAACACCTCAGTACAACCTGCCGCTACATCCTGCAGCACCGCAGTAACAACTCTTAACCTTAACGTTTCCCTCAGAGTCGTGGACCTGACCCAGAGAGTAGTTGTAAGAATACGTGAGCTCCTGGAGAGGCGGAATGTTCTCCATTGCAAAAAGCATAACGTGGGGCATTCTCTTGTCATCGTCGTCATAAATCACATTTTGCGCCCAAAGGTTGGGCGCACAGCTGTGATTAATGAACCTCCCAACATTCCCATACGTCAAAGCATCAATTGTGAAACCCCTTCCTTTAAGCTCAGCAGCAGCTTCTTCTTCATCAGAATTGGCGGGGGAATCAATTAGATTCCGGCCGATGTCAAAGAGATACTCATCATTGCCAATTCTTTTCTCAGCTTCTATATCTTCAAGAAGTTCTCCTGTGTACTCGCATATGAAGCTTCCAGAAGGTATAGAAGCCAGGGCCCTCACACCCCAGCCTCTCGACTCTGTCTTGAAGATCTCGAGCTGAAACTTGATGCCACGTTGCGTGGCCCTATTATAGCAGGAAGGGGGGCATTTACAATGGGGACCACACTCATATACAAGATTCATAGTTTCAACTAAAGCTCCATTGTGGTTATACGGGATTGCGCCTCCATTCCTAGTTGCACACGCGCATTTTCTCTTCGCAGAACATCGCCCGAGACAATTGCAACCTTCTGGGGGGATTGGATGGTACCAATCAGGGTACATCATCTTTGGAATGTAGTTGAATGGAGGTGGTTTTTGATCGTCTATAGTGTTCACCGCCCAAATAGGAATGCGCTCTTTACCATTAGAAATATCAGTGACACACACTCCTGGGCGGGTTTTGAACTTACTTGACTTCTTCAACTCTTTCCAAGCAAGTTCAGGCTGACCAGGGTTCCTCCTCAACTCAAACATAAAAACCTGCTTCCCATGTGGCCCTTTTTCTGTACGACAATCCGTCACAGTATACAGGCCATCATAAACATAAGTAGTGACCAATTTAGGCTTGGAATCCAGAGGGTCAACAATTTTCATCTCCTTCCACCCGCGAACAACACGCACTGGTGTCTTTTCTTCTATACTATTCTTTAGAGCCAAATTCCCCCTTTCGAGCTTTTGATCTTCAGGTTGTTTAGACTTCCCAATGACATTTCCTCCTTGCCCACAGTATCTTAAGACATCAGCATTCTCCACGTCATCATGATAAGCCCCGGAAGTAACAATACTGGTAGCAAGTAGTTTTTCATTAACCTTCATACTATCTATACCAGACTGGAATGGGAAGTGAATGCCAACAACAGCAAGCTCCACTCTGTATTGAAATTCGTCACCCACTTCAACTCCTGGAACTGCTCCAATTACTTTAGTTGTATTTACATATTTTCCTTTTCCCTTGAGAACCTGTGCAGATGATAGATCAATCCTTTTGCCTTTCTTGCCTGACTGCTTTGGTCTTCCTTCATCTCCTTCAACCAGGTTTGCTTCTTCTTCTCGTTGCAAGAACTTTCTACAAGTAGCATTGAACAATCGAAGAGTTTCTCTCACTGTGTTGCGGGCATCACCAAGACCAGAACTCTTGGGGCCAAAGCGAGGAAAGGTTATTTCATAATCTTCTCGCTTGTGGCTGGCAGAAAAATTAGTAGCAAAATCTCCATCATGATCATGATCATGATCTCCATCATCTAGAAGCGCCAAAGCATCAGGCCCCTCATTTACATCATCGAACATATGAACTTTGTTCATCTTCTTAGATGACAAACCCGGAGATTTCATTTGAGGTTTACTCTTTCTGGCAACAGCCCTGCCCTTCTGTCGCCAAGACGAATTCTGCTTCCTCTTTTTTGCTCCACTTGTCCCTCGACTCCCTCCATTTGAGTTAGTTATTGCCTTCTCCTTCTTCCATGGACAATTAGATGCAGCCATCAGACCATGCACAACCTCCTTATCCACATCACGATTTGAGCCAAAAGCATTATGCGAGTTCCTCCCTTCATCATTGTCTCCTGGAGAACAACCAACGAAATTCTTTCTGATAGGTTCTACACAATCATTATCACTGCTGTCAACATCTGCCTTGAACATGGATATAGGAGTGGCTTCATGTATGAACTCACTGCCGGCACGATGATCTCCCTCGTTTGTGAAGGCTGATTTACCAGGTGTTTTATCTCCATCAAGGGAATCAGGACTTGTATAATCTGCTTCGAGATTAGTGTTCAAAGCATCAGCTTTGGGTTTCTGCTGTAGAGGCACGTTCTGCTGGCTCCCCTTCAGATCATCTGTTCCACCATCTGGACTTTTTAAAGCACCTTTTGATTTCCTCCATGGGCAATGTGGTGCAGCCATCAGACCATGTACTAGCTCCCTATTTAAGTCATTCCTGGAGCTAAAATCCCTACGTGGAGGCATATCTTTATCATTTCTATCTGGTGAAAAAGTGGCAATTTCTTTCCCAACTGACCCTCCAGCATCCTCGATGCTGATATTCACCAATGCCTTAGATACGGTATCTGATCCTGGACATGCTCCATTTCTCTCTGTGATGCCAGGCTGTAAATCTCTGCTGTATTCTTCAAATTCCATCGTGCCCCCTTCTGCAGTGGCTACTGTCATTTCTCCTAGCAATCCTCTTCCAGCACTATCATTCAATGTTTTACTTTCTTCGATTTCAACATGAACGTCGTGAAGCCCATCAAGACATTCTCCAGAGGTCGGGAGCATCTCACCAGTTATCTCCCTCTCGGAGACATATGACGACATTATAGTTGGTTCTGGCGTCAATTCAACTTCCTCAGTTCTCTCCAGACTATCCTTTCCTGGGTTAGCCATCCCCTTTTCTTCTTCAATCGATAAAGAAACATTTATTCCACAATATGGAGGGAAATCACGAACAGCAGATACTCTTCTAGGACGGTATTTATCTCTTGGCCTAATGGAAGTCGCTGGCTGAACACTGGCACAAACGGCAGAAAATTCCAGAGGATCATCCAGGGACTTAACCACCTCAACACTGGAGTTCCGAAATGAAACTACACCATTATCCTCTTTTAACTCTTCCAACAGAGCCTGACCTTTAGAATGATCAAGAGTATGCATGTCATTCACTATGTCAACTCTAACAAGATCTGGTTCTAGCATCACGTCTGTGAGATCATTTATTACCGTTGTTTCCACATTTCCCACATATGTACCCAATTGTTCATCTCTCTCTATTTCAACAGGATTATTTACTGCTTGCTGTCTGTGCAACTCATCCTCGTCGGGCATCTTAGTTCCAACAGATCCAATTTCCATGACCAGTTTCATGGAGACAGTTACATTCTCCTTTGCCTTTTCAATTAATGTATCCAACGTCTCAGTCATGGGTACGTCCATGCTACCGTTTACACCTGCACCGTGCTGGAGAGTCGACGAAGTTGGTGAACTGAGTTGTTCATGTGATTGACACTCCACCACGGTGTTGGTCGGTTCCAAATTTACAACACCTGGAGCATCTTTACTCCCAGCTGCCTCACTACCACAATTTTCTTCTGATCTCAAATTCACTGGCACTGCATTTGGGCCACAATCAGGCGGGAAATCGCGGATGGCAGATACTTTCCTGGGCTTATATTTAGGCATACAACCATTCTCCAGAGGCCGCTTATTTGAGACCTCATTAGACAAGCTACCATTTGAAAATGAAATCATTCTCTGATGTCAATAATTACAGGAAGTCAACTTTGAACCTGAAAATCTAAAGAGAAAAAAACAATTACACAGTAAAATTAAGGCTGGCACCCTCCAACCAAAACAGAATGAAAGAATAAAGAAGAAATTGCTAGATTTGCTAAAAAAATTGAGGTATAAAAACATGCGTGCACAAAACAGCATATAGCAACCTTAGAACATAACTTTAGGGCAAAAGGCAAAAGCTAAAAAATGAAAAAAACTGGTGAAATTCATACCTCTAACAACAGCAACACAGTAACAATGAAAAACGGGCAAACAAATAAACAACAGACGAAACGCACAACGATAAAAACAAAAATCCACACATGCAACCAAGCAAACATGCAGAAATACCTGAAGCAATCTCTCCTAATCGAAAACGAATCGGTCACCGCAAAAGCTGCATTAACGCGACAAACATTATTTTCCAGAAATCAGCACCAAATCAAATCGAATCGCGCAGATCATAAAATCACAAAACACAAAAACATACAAAAAAAATGAAAACGGTGATTTTATCTACCGAGTCGTCGCCGCCGCAGCGGAGCTACCGGAGCTTCCGATTCGAGCTTCAGGCGAGCATGGATACATACATACAGAGAGTTGTGTGTGGGAAGGATTGGGAATGGAGCAACGGCAAAGTTAATCTGCAGCGGAAAATAAGTGTCGGAGTGGAAATGAAAAAAGGAAAATTTGGGCAGTGGTGGTCGAATTTACTGTTTTACCCCTTCGAGTTTTTGGGGAAACATTTACTGTTGTGTGGCGCGAATATGAGGGACGCGTGGTGGGTGAATTAACCGAATCTAGGGCCGTCTCTCAAGGATCCACTACTTTTATTCGGGTTCGGGTCATCTATTATTATTATTATTATTATTATTATTATTATTATTATTTATGTTTATCAACAATTTATATTAATCTAACTTTTTGATTAAAAAAAATATAATTTCTCTTTCTTGTACATGCGCAATTTGTAATTCAACTCAATAAATATGAGATGTGTCATAGTATTTATTTTGGGGGTGTGTATAATAATTTATGTTTTTATCAATGATCCACTTTAACCTAAAAAGTTGGTCAAAAGAAATTTATTCATTCAATAAAATATGACATGTGTCATACTTCATCTCCTCTGTAAAAATAGTCATAATTTTCTATTTTGGAACGCCCATAAAAAATAGTTATAATTCATTTATGGACACTATCCCGCAATAGATAACCCTTTATATATTAACTTATTTACATATTCAATTATATGGTGGGACTCTCTCTCCACTCACAATAAAATTAATTATCATTATTAACACTGCATTTATGGTTGGACCTTTTCTCCTGTTGAATTATAAATTTTATTAAACAAAAAGAGAAAAAAGAAAATAGAAAGTTGGATCATTTCTCCACTCATTGCATACTTAACTACTTTTATTAAAACCCGTGTCACTCCCTCCAAGGACTATTTTTATAGGACGAAGGGAGTAATACTTTTTTGGGGGTATTTGTACTCCCGCCGTCTCATAAGGAGGCATTTGGTTTGATGAATAGAATAGATAAGATTCATAGGATTTTTGATAAATGATTAAATAATCCACTCAACTTTGGGGTGATAAGTAATCGCTCATTCGAGTGATTAGACGCGGTCAAATTATCAATCACAAGCTTAATCATGCAAACTAAACATTTGATTAAGGTAAATTATTTTATCAATCATGTTTTATCACTCGAACCAAACACCTCCTTAGGGTGTTTAGCTGAACTTATTATGCTCTTTAAAATAATTCATAAGTTATTTAGAAATTTGCAAACATTTTTAATGTATTTGACAGAATAAGTTATTAAACAATTTATAACCTATAAAATTAAGTTCTAATAATTTATAAATTCTCTTAAAAATAAGTTCCTCTGCCTTAACTATTTTTTTCATAATGACAAAATAAGTTATTAAACAACTTATAAACTCTAAAAATAAGCTCCAATAATTTATAAATTCTCGTAAAAATAAGTTCCTCTACCCTAGCCTATTTTTTCATAATATTATATGTAACAATTATTTTATAAATATTTTTAACTATAAATTTTTATTTTTATCATACGCCCTCTCAAGTTCATCTCTCTTCAATTTTTATCTCTCTAACTAAAAACTAACTTATAAATTCAAGATGTGGTCTTGGGTATAACCACCCGCAGTGTCATTTACACGATTTGAATCAAGATGCGGATTAGGGCCAGGATGCGGGTCAGGATTTGAGTGCGGGTGCAACCCAATTATACGGTACATCTAGTTGTACCCAAGTTTTTGTGTAAATTCAATTACTCAAATATTTTGACAATTTATAAATTATAAGCTCTTGAAACATGTTATAAGCTCCAAAAACTTATAAATTCTTTGAAATAAACTTAGCCAAACACCCATATAGTTTGGCCCCATTATTAAAAAGGTTTGGTGGAAATGGTATTTTCAAGGAAAAATTGTTGGGCCAACATTAGTTGTGAGAAGTGAGACCTATCGCATATCAATAGCATATGCATCAGAATTGGCAAAAAAAAAAAAAAAAAAAACATTCAATAAAAAAAAACAAGAAAAACTCACGAACAATGGAAGCTCCAAATTAATACTAAAAACCCACGTTTAGTGTGACAAAGTGAGCATATGACCTGCACAGCTAGAAAGTAAAATATGACGAAGCATCCTTATGATTATAAGTAATCTTATACTGCCCACCAAAATATTTTTATCCAATCATGTATATTTTAGTAATCTCCATGGGGAAAAGAGGCTGTTTGATTGAATATATTGTCGCATAACAAATTGTTGAGTTACAGGGTAAAGTTGGGGGGAAATACCGAGTTGCCCTCTACATGTTCGACGGAATGCGCCAATGGCACGCCGAATTGAATGTGTGCTCCATGAGTATCACAATCAATTGCTGCTACCTTCTATGCCGTGTGAAGATCGGGTTTGCGCTTCTGGGCAGCTTGATCGAGTTCGGCTGCGAACGGAATATCAAAATTTCAGAGCTCTTTTGAGAGGGGTTGTTTTTAGGGGTGAGCAAAAAATCCGAAACCGAATAACCAAACCGATCCAAACCGAAATTTTAAAATATGGTTCGGTTTTTTTCGGTTTTTCGGTTCGGTTCGATTTATTTTTTCATAAAATTTCGGTTTTTCGGTTCGGTTCGGTTCGGTTCGGATTTTTTAAAACCGAACAAAACCGAAAAACCGAATTATATTTATATAATATATATATATATATATATATATCTATAATATAATATATATAATATTCTAATTATAATTTTATAATATCTAACTTCAAATATTTTTTTAATTTAATAGTTTTTTTTGTTTTTTTTCAGAATTTTTGATTTTTTTTTCAAAATTTTGGTTTTTTTATTAATTCGGTTTTTTATATATATAATATAATATATATAATATTTTAATTATAATTTTATAATATCTAATTTCAAATATTTTTTAATTTAATAGTTTTTTTTTGTTTTTTTTTCAGAATTTTTGATTTGTTTTTTCAAAATTTTGGTTTTTCGGTTTTTTGGATTAATTCGGTTTTTCGGTTTGGTTCGGTTTTAACTATGAAAATTTCGGTTAATTCGGTTCGGTTTATTCGGTTAATTCGGTTCGGTTCGGTTTTTTTTTCAAACCGAATTAAAATATGGTTTGGTTTGGTTTTAGCAAAAACCGAACCATATAACCGAATGCACACGCCTAGTTGTTTTAGTGGGTGATAATGGTCGAGGAGGCCAGAGGCGTTGTTCAGAAAGATTTCGCCTTTTAAGCTGTGACAAAGAAGATTATATGTAAACTAAAGAACATAAAATATGTAGAACACCTAGCAAACACTGAAAGCACAAAGACACTAACTAAGGGTCGAACATCATTAAAACCTTTATGGCGAAAATTTAATGGGAAAATCACTATTAAAGGAAAAAGAGTACTCGTTTATTACAACAAGAACAAAAAGCAGAAACAAGAAGAACTGAATTATCAATGATAGCAAAAACCAACAAAAGGACCAGGCCAAATTTTCCGTTCTCTATGTCATCCACCTCACAACTATCCAGTGCCTCACCCTAATAGCATCTACTGCCTCTTCAAAATCTTCAACACTACATGCCTCATTAAAGCCACCAAATGAAGAAGACATCGTTAGCTAACTTTGCGATATAAATTTGGGATATGAATATCCTTTTGAACGACTTCCTCGATCAAGGGAATAGCATGATTCCACCAACCAGTCGGAGTATTTGGATTTGCCATAATGTCAGCAACTTGGTTCCCTTCACGAAAGATATGTGAAACACGAATATCATTGGGAAAATAAGTAAATCGTAGTAGAACAATATTATCTTAGAAGTAACATAGAACATTGAAATAACTTACTTGAATCTCATTGGGAAAATCGATGTTTGATTTTTTGCAACTCTGCATGTGCTTGTTTCATGTTGATTCTATCCCCGGGAGAGTCCGCAGAGCATTTAAGAGCCAATTCAAGTATGGATGATACACACTGCATATTCTTGTCAATCATTTCTTCCTCCAAATTCATGACTAAGTTGGCATCTATCACTTCATCTGGGATCTCCGAAAGTGAGAGTTCTACCCATCTCTTTAAGTTCATATCTCCGCAAAACATATCATCACTAGGCCTTTTTCTCGTAAAAGTTTCAATCAACATCACCCCGTAGCTATACACATCACACCTTGTTGAAACTAGCCCTTCCAAGCCATACTCTGGAACAACAAAAATCATGATGTATGCAGTAATGAAGACATAATTAATTGATTCATTGATTGAAAGTGAAGTGCAATCAATATATTTAGAGAAACTTCACCTGGAGCGATGTAACCCAATGTTGCTAGCGTGTTGGTTAACGCAAAGCTATCTCCATCGCATAACAACTTTGCTATCCCAAAGTCGCTTACATGGGCAACCATGTCTTCATCTAACAGCACATTACTAGGCTTCAAGTCGCTGTGGACAATGGGCATTGAATAACCGTGGTGAAGATACTCCAAAGCAGATGCAACATCAATCATTATATTCAATCTTTCCATCATATTCAAGCAATAATTGTAGGAATATAACCATTTTTCAAGGTTTCCCTTTGGCATATATTCAAGTACTAATGCCTTGAACACTTCATTGGAGCAACTGCTTATGACGCTTGTCAGATTCCTGTGTCGAATGCTACGTAGTATCTCACATTCGACATCGAATATTCTTGAAATACCTTCTAGCTGCATATTAAACACCTTGACAACAATATCCTTCCCATTGTTAAGAATTCCTTTATAAACAGAGCAAGAACTCCCAGTGCCAAGTAAATTGCTTTCATCGAATCTTTCCGTTGCTTGTAGCAGTTCATAATAAGAGATTCTTTCCGGCACAATGAATATCGACTCATCAACTTCTCTAGTCATCTTATCTTTCCGTTTGTTTTTGACAATTATAAAGGCCAAAGAAACAATTGAGATGAAAGCCACAACCCCGAAAACAATAAATGAAGCTCGTTCCACCTTGTTTCTCTTTGATGTGTGATTAGAAATTGAAGAGCAAATTTGGACATGGAACTTGGGGATTCCACACAATGCCTCATTACCCTTAAAAGAATCCATAGTGAAGTTTCTAAAAGAACCTCCATTAGGAATTTCTCCACTTAAACTATTGAAAGAGACATTAAAGTAGTCGAGGTGTTGAAGTGCTTCTAAAGACTTTGGAATTGAACCAGAGAGGTTGTTGTATGACAAATCGAGATTTGCCAAATTGATCATGCTTCCCATTGACACAGGAATAGAACCTTCTAGTCTATTATTTGCCAAAGACAAATTAATCAAATTCCGCAACTTCCCAATAGTGCTAGGAATAGACTTTGACAACTGATTCATCGATAGGTTTATATGTATTGCTGCTCCTAAGTTACTTATCTCTTGTGGTAAGAACCCATTTAATGAATTTGAGGACAAGTCTAGAGAGTTCAAATCTTTTAGGCCCCATAAGCTTGAAGGTATGCTTGAATTCAACATATTGGAGTGTAGATGAAGAATTCTTACAGAAGAGACATTTTCCAGACATTTAGGAATTGGGCCTGAAAATTGATTCTGGCTCATAATTAAAGTGTCGAGGCGGAATAGATCACATATAGCATGTGGTATTGAACCTCCCAACATGTTATAAGACACATATAATCCTTGAAGTTCATGCAAATGGCTTATAGTTAGTGGAATATTACCAGATAACTCATTTGCTGACAACTCCAATGCCATCAAATTGCTTAAATTGCCTATTTCAACTGGAATGCTGCCACTGAATTTGCAGTTCACGGTAGTGAATGTTCGAAGTGCAGAAGATAAGTTCCCAACAGAAGCTGGAATGACACCATTTAGAGGATTATCATCAATTGACAAAATAGTTAGAGACTTGCAATTTGTCAATGAAGTAATGAAGGAAGAAGATGGTGCCTGGGTAAGATTGTTTCTGAACAGTTGAAGAATTTGGAGATGCCTTAGGTTGCCGAGATGAGTAGGTATATAACCACTGAATTTGTTTTCAGGAAGTGAGAGAATTGTGAGTTGAGAACAGTTAGAGATGGAGTTGGGTATTGCTCCGGTGATAGAATTTCGGCCAAGATGAAGTTCTTCAAGAAAGGGAGAGGCATGGCATAAATGGGTTGGAAGAACCCCTGACAGAGCGTTGCCGACAAGTGAAAGAATCCGAAGAGTTGAAATGTTAAAGAGCTCATGTGGAATCGAACCACTCAAGCTGTTCAACAGTAGTCCTAATGTCTCCAAATGGTAAAGTTGGCCAAATTCAATGGGAATAAGACCTGCAAAACATGAGATTTCCAATCTGTAGCTAAAAACACATATTGTACCTAAACAGATAATTTACATGAAAATTACTCACTTGTACCTGTAAAATGGTTATCTTGGAGATCCAAATTTGTTAGCATGGTAATATTCCCGACATCCCTTGAAAGGTTCCCCGTGAATTTGTTGCGCCCTAGTCCTAAGGTTTGCAGAGAAGACATATTCATGAAAATATTGAAATCAATTGAGCCCGCAATCTCATTCCGTTCAACAGCAAAAGTAAGCAGACTCTGAAGATAGCCAATCTCATGTGGTAGTATTCCTGGCAAAAAAAGTGTCATGAAACTAATAAAATCTTATTTACACAAATTTATGTGATAAGAACTTGAACCATACCATTCAAATTGTTACCACCAAGAGCTAAAAACTGAAGAGATGTTAAGTAGCCGATTTCTGAAGGTATCTCCCCACTAAAAGAGTTGTAAGAGAGGCTCAACTCCTCAAGCCGTGAACATTGGGATAGATTTGAGGGAATCGTGCCACTCAATTGATTCTTAGAAAGATAAAGCCCAGTCAGAGATGGAAGATTACGGCACATGTCTGTTGGAAGACTTCCACTCAATTCATTGTATGTGAAGCCCATAGATACAAGGGTCGAGATGTTGAATATGGCTGATGGTATAGCACCGGAGAGATGATTACGTTGAACATACAGAGTTTGTAGACTTTGAAGTCTCCCAAACTCTTTTGGAATTTCTCCACTTAGAGAATTGGATCTTAAGTCAAGAAATTGTAGGTTTGTGAGGTTTGAGAGGGATTTTGGGATGGAACCTATGAAGCTGTTGTTGCGTAAAGACAAGTACTCTAATTTTGGTAACTGACCCAACATGGGAGGGATGTCTCCGGTGAAGTTGTTGAGTCGGAGAGATATGAACTTCAAACGGCGAAGGAGAGACAATTCGTGTGGCAAATCTCCATGGAAAAGGTTGTTGGTGAGGTCGAGGGAGACGAGGAAGGAGAGGCGTCCGAGCTGTGGTGGAATGGTGGCGAAGAGAGCCATGTTGGAGAGATTCAAGGCAGCTACTCTATGGTGGCGCAAGCTGCAAGTGACGCCAATCCAGCTGCAGACGGAGGTGGAGTTGGTCCAATTAGTTGCAAGTAAAAGAGATGTATGTTTGAGTGAAAGAAGGGCAGTTTGATCAGTTGCAAGACTCATAGGTTGTTTGGCTTCAGAAGAAAGCATTGGGAAGGTTATGGTGATTAGGAATGCATACTGCAAAATGCAATAAAGCTTTTTGTCCATGGCTGCAAATTAATTGTGATTGTATTATGATAATTAAGTCGCTAATAAATGCATCCAATAATCATCATATATACACAAATATTATAAGACTTGAGAGTCTTCATGGGTGGTGGCTTTTGACGTCTTTTTTGTTTTTTGTTTTTTTCCGTTTGAGACGAAGACAAAACGAAGACAAAGACTTGAGGTTGAGACAAAAGGATAATTTAAATGAGCAGGAATCAGTAAAAAGGTATATGCAATAGATGAATTTCTAGTTTCATTTTTTAGTGCAAATTTATGGTGATTCGTCAATGAAGGTTTTATTTAAACATATTTCATTGGAGTTTCAAGTGTGAATTCGAGAATCAGGAGACGATTACGTGTATCTCAGACAAAGGCCTCAATATAAATCAGTTTAGCAGTTGGAATGCATTCCTCCACAGGGTAAGTTCTCGTGCGGAGTCAGAAACAGCCACCCAACATGATTGCATCAATCTCCTCTTTTTTTTTTTTTTTTTTTTGATCGGACAAAGTCATGTTAGATGTTAGGCTGATCAGAAGCCTTCCCTCCCGACGCTGCGGATGGCACCCTTGAGAAAATACGATCGCTCAAATTCTTTCCAAAAATTCTTCCCAGAAAAATTGAATACCTAAATTAACAAGAATCAAATTAATTGATAAAACTGAATTAAAAAATAAAATAAAATTAAGCAGTAATACCCAGTTCACAGAACCATCAATTACATCAATAATTTTCATAAAAATAGTTTAGAAAAAGATAACAAAGAAAGCAAGAGACTATCAAATTCGATTGATTGAACTAGTTTATGAATCTGAATGAGTCGACTTAATTTCTTGCGAAAAATGATTCCGCAACCAAGAAATTCTTAATAAAACATGAAGACAATCAAATCAAATTGGAATTCTATATAATATTTCACCAGATATTGAAATTACTAGATATATGCGATTTAGGAATTATACGGTTTAATTGTAAATTTATATTAATTATTTATTATTATTTTAAATAAGAGGCTACAAAGAGTAAAATGAGGGTTATGAATAGAATTACCCATTAAATAATCAAGGCGGTCCGTTTAAACATAAATATGCACAGCCCAAAATATGAAATGCATCGGCCCAATTCTGTAAAGAAATAAGGCTCAGCTAAATAAAATGAAACGGGCCCAACTAATATTACAAACCCCAGCCCAATTAAATAAAAAAAAGAACATTGGGCCAGCTAAATGAAAAGAAAACATATGTACAGCTTATATTGGTTGTAAAATATATTCAACTTTTGCTCATTTGAGTTTATAATATCGCATATGAATGGGGTTGTTTCTTTGGTGTATATATATAAAATCAGTTTACACAAAATTTGCAAACAAAGCATGTTGTTGAAAAAAGAAAGCAATAAGTTTACAAAGAATATGTATTTGAGTCCTCTTGAAATGATGAGTGAGATGGCTTTCTTTGGCTGATGAAGAAGATGGATGGCAAAGAAATGAGGGAGATAGCTGATGGAGGGGAGTTTAAAAGGGCATGATGAGTTCATAGACCAATTAAAATTATTGTGATATAGAAATATTGGATCTGTAAATCGACTAATTAAAACACTAGTGTAAAAGCTTAAATGTTCAAATGCTCAATTTAAATTAAATAAATATGAAATGCATAAAATTTAATATAACTTAAATTTACAAAAAAATTCGTAAATCATTTTGTTGGAATTAAAAATAAATTCATTTTCATCTCCAGCTAGCGTGAATCATCTTAAAATTTTAAGTTCCAAATAATTCTAAATTTAGTGAGAAAGGAACGTGATATTACAAATTTTGATGTATCGGAAAATAAGAAACTCATGATTGAATTATGAGAAATTGTCTATGGCATTTTTAATAAATGCATAATGAAACATGATATGTGTTCTAACGTTCATTGGTTTTGCCAACTGTTATATTTATTTTAATGGAATTGCAGTATATGTGTTGATTAATGAAATTATGTATCTTATTTATTTGTTGTCTTAATGCGACAAATAGAATATACTACTATATAATATGGGTTGGACTTGGGCTGTTTTTTGGGTTGAATTTTCAACATGTTGTATATGGGCTGGATTTTATTTGTTGATAATTTGGGTTGCCAATTTAACTTTTCTTTACATATTGTATTTTGAATGGAGAATTATAATTTTTTTTTCTATTTTTAATTTATGTTTATGTTAAATGTTATTGACAAGATATAACATATCGAGTTTTAATAAACTATTTAGATAATACTAGTATAAAATAACTTTTTGAAAAATATAAAATATTTTTGTTTCTGACACTTAATAATTTAAGAGCTCATACTTGTGAATTCTTTTATAACGGCAAAAAAAGTTATGTATAATAGATATATATAAATAATGATATATTTTTTTTTATTATGTATGAGCGCACTCATACATAATATCACTATATATATATATATATATATATATATATATATATATATATATATAGGGTCACATTCAATGGAGACCATTTCTTATATAGAGAATGAGGACCAAATCAAGGCCATTCATCTCAATCCAATCAATGATCCAGATTATTTCCTGATTTGAATTTTCAAGTAATTAAATAATGGTTAATTACATTTATTTAATCCAAAAAGGGCAAAAACGTCCACTCAAATCCACGAATTATGGCATATGGTTGAACAAATCCCGAAAATTACTCTCTTCCAATTCTGGGACCTGATCCGTCAATGAACATAATAGGTGAACATTAGTATGTTCATTTGTTTTCCGACGAACACATTGATGAACATTAGTATGTTCATTTGTTTTTCTACGAACATATCGATGAACATTAATATGTTCATTTGTTTTTCTACGAACATATCATCCAGCATTAGTATGTTCATTCATTTTTCTACGAACATATCAACGAACATTAGTACGTTCATTAATATTTTCTACGAACATTAGGTTCAAACTCCTTAATCAACCAAATTTTTCCATTATTTTTGCAGAAATCAACCAACAGAATTTATACAAAGGTTCTACCTTTTAACACCCAACTGGACTTTACAACCAACAGAATTTACGAATTTTGTAGCACAGAACCACCAAAATGGTAAAATTCATCTCACAAAATCGAAAATAGGGGGTGATTTCTCTGTCCGGCGCTATTTTAACTCGGTAGGGGAGATCGGTCTCCATTAGGGCGTGGAGGCCGCTGCAGATCATGGAGGGGAAGCGGTAGATCTGGGATTGGAGGCGGCAGATCATGGACGGTGGTGACTGGAACTGGTGCGAGAAGGCGGCGACAACTGGAGGGCGGTGGTCATGGCACCTGCGGTGGTCGCCGGAGATCCCGGAGATCGAAAGAAAATGGTGCAGATTTAGGGATCTAGGGTGCGGTGGCAGTGGCTCCACCTGCGATGACGACCATTACCAAGGCAGGAAGGGATGGTGATTTTGAGGAGAGAGGGACGGACGTGGGGGAGCGGCGCTGCTGGTCTGGCGCGGCTTGGGGAGATTGGGGAGGCGGCGGAGCAGCAGTAGGAGAGATGGAGGCGATTAGGAAGGTGGCGGGGAGGAAGGCGGCGGAGCAGCAGCAGGAGAGATGGGGAGGTGGCGGAGCAGCAGAGATGGAGGCGGCGGGGGAGGGGGGGAGAGTGATTGAGAGAGAGAGATAGAGAGAGATCGTGAATGAGAGAGAGAGTGAGATTAGGGTTAAATAGAAAATGACATGCTTAACCTTTTTATTATAAAATAAATGAAAATTAATAAAATTAATCAATTAAATTACCACCATTAGATTAAGTTAGATCAAGGAACCAGATTTGGTCTTCATTCTCTATATAGGGGAGTGGTCTCCATTGAACTCTCCCCTATATATATATATATATATATATATATATATATATATATATATATATATTGCAGAGGTACATAGATAACTTAAAAAAACCGTTACTTATCCAATTCAACCATTATTCTTACTAATTTTCAGGCTCTTATAACTTAATTTTAGTATCATTTAACTTGATTAGATCTACAAATAATTGTATACCAACAGACTTTTAAGGACTTTTTAAAATCTGAATTGAATAACTATAAACATTTGAAATACATTTTTTTTTTATATAGAATCTGAATTGAAAACACCCCTGAGTCTTAATATTTTTCTTAGGTGACTAAATGGCATGAATGATAGTGGAGCTTCATGTTTCAGACAGTTACTTTAGGTTCTTAATAAGTGTTTCTTGAGGTTTGTCTTGAAAGGTAGTAATTAGGGATGCAATGGAATTACGTGTGTAATTAAGTAGGATCATATTAAATTTCATATTAGAGTATTCGATACATTAAAAGAATTCAAGTTTGATTTAATTTTCAATTTATAAGATTGTTTAGTATGCACGTGTTCGATGGGCTTAAAATTTATATTCCTAGATAGAGTTATAACTTTTCTTAAATTTGTGAAACTAACAAATTGACTTATTTCAGTGCATAAATTCAACTTATTTATAAACCATAAAACCCTTTGAGAGGCTTTGGTTTGGCCTCTTTGTTAAAAAAAGTTTAGTGGAAATGGTCCAATGCAAATAAATATAGTACAAATTTATGTCGATTTATATTATTCGGCCACGATATTGAGTATAGAATAAAATGAGAGCCATTAACGATCTCCATTTAAGGATCCAAATTCATGATTTTGTCAATATTTGTCTATTGTCATGTCAATTATAGTACTCCCTCCGTCTCGGCTATCTTAAGACCTTTCATCTCAGCCTACCATAGGAATCATAATTGCCCCCCCTCTCCCCCCACAAAAAAAATTCATTCAATAATATAGTGAGCTAGCTTGCAAAACAAAAACAAGAAAAACTCGCGAACAATCGAAAACTCCAAATTGATACTAAAAAGCCACGTTTAGTCAGCTAGGCAAGAACAGTGATGAAATATATAGAAACATTGTGCGCTTCAGCAACAAGATGATCTAAGCAAACTAATTAAGGCCATAAAAACAAGAAGATAATATTAAGATTGGATTTGTGCAGATTACTATAGAAGTTAGTTTAAGGAACTCAAAACAAACCACATACTCTCGCCGTCCACGATATCGTTTCCACTTTTTCTATTTTGGGTTGTTCACAATATCATTTCCAGCTCCATTTAAAATAGTAGGGTCCATATAACACTTTATTTTCCTCCGCACATTTATAATGGGACGCGAACTCTACTAACAACAATACCCACTGTTATCAACTACTATTCATCTTTTTCTTCTTACTCAACAAAAGATCAGCATGCATACAGGAAGATACTTCCTACTCACAACCATGCATCATGCATCATACAGCTTGCGAGTTCCACAATATATAGTATCTTCCCATGCACACACCCCACAATTTATGCAAACTTGTTGAGTAACACACCCAAACCAACAAAATAAGAGATTGATAGAGAAAAAGAAGCAAAATCCCCAAAACACATCATACTACAGCTAAAACATTATTAATCTGAGAACAGGCAACCTCTTCGCCAACCCATAAATAAGACCAATCTTGCCTAACTCATTTGCAAGTCCAGCAGGCCAAGACATATTTGAACTTCCCTTCCCCATTTTCTCGTATTATGTTTTTCAACTTCTATATACATGTTTGACATTAGTAACTATATATTCAGCTTAACTGAGACAGAACAGTTCTAGACTTCTAGCAGCCATGCTTCAATGCAGGTAGTGTGGAGGTTTCCAAATTCTTATTCATGAAGATGAATGAGTATAGAGTAAAATGAGTAAAACCAACCTCATGTTCAGTGTGACAAAGTGAGCATATTATATGACCTGCGCGGCATCTCCAGAATAAAGCTCTTGAAAAGATAGAATACTACTGGATAAAGCAAAGGAAGAAACAGAGACAATTATTCCAGATATAGCATACCTTCTAAATTAAAGTGTGAGCTTTTGGTCAATGCAAATATTGTTCTGTTGGCCAGAATATAAACAACTAAGCATCACTAACTATTCCCCACAAAGAGGAATATCCAGTGACGGAGTCAGGAATTTAGTTTGGGGGGCTGAACTTTGACGGGGGCCGAATTTTTTATTTAGGCATTCCATACATTTTAGGAATAAAAGACAAGTACAATGGTAATAATAAAGAACAACATTTTCCATTCTTTATGTCATCCACCTCACAACTATCGACTGCCTCACCCCAATTAGCATCTACAGCCTATTCAAAATCTTCGACACTACCTGCCTCATCAAAGCCACCAAATGAAGAAGACTTCATTAGCTAACTTTGCCATAGAAATTTGGGATATGAATATGCTTTTAGAAATAACATAGAACTTTAAAATAGCTTACTTGAATCTCATTGGGAAAATCGATGTTTGATTTTCCGCAACTCTGCATGTGCTTGTTTCATGTTGATTCTATCCCCGGGAGAGTCGGCAGAGCATTTCAGAGCCAATTCAAGTATGGATGACACACACTGCATATTCTTGTCAATCATTTCTTCCTCCAAATTCATGACTAAGTTGGCATCTATCACTTCATCTGGGTTCTCCGAAAGTGAGAGTTCTACCCATCTCTTTAAGCTCATATCTCCGCAAAACATATCATCACTAGGCCTTTTTCTCGTAAAAGTTTCAATCAACATCACCCCGTAGCTATACACATCACACCTTGTTGAAACTTGCCCTTCCAAACCATACTCTGGAACAACAAAAATCATGATGTATGAATTAGGAAGACACAATTAATTGATTGAAAGTGAAGTGCAATCAATATATTTAGAGAAATTTCACCCGGAGCAATGTAACCCAATGTTGCTAGCGTGTTGGTTAACACAAAGCTATCTCCATCACATAACAACTTTGCTATCCCAAAGTCGCTTACATGGGCAACCATGTCTTCATCTAACATCACATTACTAGGCTTCAAGTCGCTGTGGACAATGGGCATTGAATAACCATGGTGAAGATACTCCAAAGCACATGCAACATCAATAATTATATTCACTCTTTCCATCATATTCAAGCAATAGTTGTGGGAATATAACCATTTTTCAAGGTTTCCCTTTGGCATATATTCAAGTACTAATGCCTTGAACTCTTCATTGGAGCAACTGCTTATGACGTTTGTCAGATTCCTATGTCGAATGTTACGTAGTATCTCACATTCGATATCGAATATTCTTGAAATACCTTCTAGCTGCATATTAAACACCTTGACAACGATATCCTTCCCATTGTTAAGAATTCCTTTATAAACAGAGCAAGAACTCCCAGTGCCAAGTAAATTGCTTTCATCGAATCTTTCCGTTGCTTGCAGCAGTTCATAATAAGAGATTCTTTCCGGCACAATGAATATCAACTCATCAACTTCTCTATTCGTCTTATCTTTCCTTTTGTTTCTGACAATTATAAAGGCCAAAGAAACAACTAACATGAATGCCACAACCCCGAAAACAATAAATGAAGCTCGTTCCACCTTCTTTCTCTTTGATGTGTGATTAGAAATTGAAGAGCAAATTTGGACATGGAACTTGGGGATTCCACACAATGCCTCATTACCCTTAAAAGAATCCATAGTGAAGTTTCTAAAAGAACCTGCATTAGGAATTTCTCCACTTAAACTATTGAAAGAGACATTAAAGTAGTCGAGGTGTTGAAGTGCTTCTAAAGACTTTGGAATTGAACCAGAGAGGCTGTTGTACGACAAGTCGAGATTTGCCAAACTGATCATGCTTCCCATAGACACAGGAATAGAACCTTCTAGTCTATTATTTGCCAAAGACAGATTAACCAAATTCTGCAACTTCCCAATAGTGCTAGGAATAGACTTTGACAACTGATTCATCGATAGGTTTATATGTATTGCTGCTCCTAAGTTACTCATCTCTAGAGGTAGTGACCCATTTAATGAATTCGAGGACAAGTCTAGAATGATCAAATCTTTTAGGCCCCATAAGCTTGATGGTATGCTTGAATTCAAAATGTTGGAGTCTAGATAAAGATTTCTTAAAGAAGAGACATTTCCCAGACATTTAGGAAATAGGCCTGAAAATTGATTCTGGCTCATAACTAAAGTATATAGGCGGAATAGATCACATACAACATGTGGTATTGAGCCTCCCAACATGTTATGAGACAGATTTAATCCTTGAAGTTCATGCAAATGGCCTATAGTTAGTGGAATATTACCAGATAACTCATTTGCTGACAACTCCAATGTCATCAAATTGCTTAAATTGCCTATTTCAACGGGAATGCTGCCACTGAATTTGCAGTTGTCGACACCGAATGTTCGAAGAGAGGAAGATAAGTTCCCGACAGAAGCTGGAATGACACCATTTAGAGGATTATTACCAATTGACAAAGTAGTTAGAGACTTGCAATTTGTCAATGAAGTAATGAAGGAAGAAGATGGTGCCTGGGTAAGATTGTTGTTGTCCAGTTCAAGTCTTTGAAGAAGTCTTAGGTTGCCGAGATGAGTAGGTATATAACCACTGAATTTGTTTTCAGAAAGTGAGAGAATTGTGAGTTGAGAACAGTTAGAGATGGAGTTGGGTATTGCTCCAGTGATGGAATTTCCGCTAAGAAACAATTCTTCAAGAAAGGGAGAGGCATGGCATAAATGGGTTGGAAGAACCCCTGACAGAGCATTGGCAGTAAGTGCAAGAATCCGAAGAGTTGAAATGTTAAAGAGCTCATGTGGAATCAAACCACTCAAGTTGTTCAATGATAATGATAATCTCTCAAAATGGTAAAGTTGGCCAAATTCAGTGGGAATAAGCCCTGCAAAACATGAGATTTCAAAAACACGTATTGTAGCTAAACAGACCAATTTACATGAAAATTACTCTATTGTACCTGTAAAATGGTTTTCCTGGAGCTCTAAATTTGTTAGCATGGTAATATTCCCGACATCCCTTGAAAGCTTCCCCGTGAATTTGTTACGCCATAGGACTAAGGTTTGCAGGGAAGACATATTCATGAAAATATTGAAATCAATTGAGTCCGCAATCTCATTCCATTCAGCACCAAACTCAACCAGACTCTGAAGATGGCCAATCTCATGTGGTAGTATTCCTGGCAAAAAAAGCGTCATGAAACTAGTCAAATCTCATATACACAAATTTATGTGATAAGATTTGAACCATACCATTCAAATTGTTAGAACCAAGATATAACTCCCGAAGAGATGTTAAGTAGCCGATTTCTGAAGGTATCTCCCCACTAAAAGAGTTGTGTTCAAGGCTTAACACCTCTAGCCGTGAACATTGGGATAGATTTGTGGGAAGGTTCCCCGTGAATTTGTTACGCGCTAGTGCTAAGGTTTGCAGAGAAGACATATTCAGGAAAATATTGAAATCAATTGAGCCCACAATCTCATTCTGTCCAGCATCAAAAGTAACCAGATTCTGAAAATGACCAATCTCATGTGGTAGTATTCCTGGCAAAAAAAGTGTCATAAAATCTCATTTACACAAATTTTATGATATAAGAACTTGAACCATACCAGTCAAATTGTTAGCACCAAGATATAACTCCCGAAGAGATGTTAAGTAGACGATTTCTGAAGGTATCTCCCCAGTTAAAGAGTTGTAAGAGAGGCTCAACATCTCAAGCCGTGAACATTGGGATAGATTTGTGGGAATCACGCCACTCAGCTGATTGAAAGAAAGACTTAGCACAGTAAGAAATGGAAGATTACTGCACATGTCTGTTGGAAGACTTCCACTCAATTCATTGTTTCTCAATGCTATAGCTACAAGGGTCGAGATGTTGAATATGGCTGATGGTATAGCACCGGATAGACGATTGAATCGAACAGATAGAGTTTGTAGACTTTGAAGTCTCCCAAACTCTTTTGGAATTTCTCCACTTAGAGAATTGGAAGATAAGTCAAGAAATTGTAGGTTTGTGAGGTTTGAGAGAGATTTTGGGATGGAACCTATGAAGTTGTTGCTGCTTAAAGACAAGTCCTCTAATTTTGGTAACTGACCCAACATCGGAGGGATGTCTCCGGTGAAGTTGTTGAGTTGGAAAGATATGAACTTCAAACGGCGAAGGAGAGACAGTTGGTGTGGCAAATGTCCATAGAAAAGGTTGTTGGAGAGGTCGAGGGAGACGAGGAAGGAGAGGTGTCCGAGCTGTGGTGGAATGGTGGCGGAGAGAGCCATGTTGGAGAGATTCAAGGCAGCTACTCTGTGGTGGCGGAAGCTGCAAGTGACGCCAATCCAGGTGCAGACGGAGGTGGAGTTGGTCCAATTAGATGCAAGTAAAAGAGATGTATGTTTGAGTGAAAGAAGGGCAGTTTGATCAGTTGCAAGGCTCAGAGGTTGTTTGGCTTTGGCTTCAGAAGAAAGCATTTGGAAGGTTATGGTAATTAGGAATGCATACTGCAAAATGCAATAAAGCTTTTTCTCCATGGCTGCAAATTGTGATTGATGTATTATGATAATGAAGTCGCTAATAACTGCATCCAACAATCATCATCATATATATACACAAATATTACAAGACTTGAGAGTCTTCATGGTTGTGGCTTTTGATGTCTAGCTTTTTTGTTTTTCCGTTCGAGTGTTATATATTAATATGTCAATTTTGATAATATTGCAGGCTATATTAATCTTTATATCTATAAATTTATAATGCAATGATCATGATTCCGATTCATACAACATAAATTTCAATATTTTTCTAAACTTTTTGACTTAGAAAACTTGTAGTGGTGTGACCTATCTATGTTTTTCTGTTTTTTCCACTCCTTTTTTACCTTTTGGAAAATGGATCATCCTAAATCTTTCCGAGTCTTTTCTTTCATTTCGTTTCATTTCCACTCCACCTATCAATTCAAGTTTTCTAATTTTTACTTTCTCTAGTAAAATAAAAGTTGATACAAGACAAAAAATAAAGTGCAACTTTTGAAAATTAATCGATTAAACCAAAGCATTAAAAAAGCTGTAAATATGGTCTGCAAAGAAAAGGGGAAACTCGAATTCTTTGCTTTAGTTTATACATATTTAAAGCATTCCAAAACCGTCATTACTGAATAAATTAATTGTATATATTTAATTATATCCAACCAGCTTTATTTTTTGACCAAATCTGGGGACGGCTGATCAACATACAACAAACAAATTACAGGTAAAAAAAATTACTATTATCTATGTATATAATATATAAAAGAGGAATTTACTCTCTCCATCTTTTCCCTCCAATTTTTATAATCTCTCTTCTCCCATCAATTTTTTAACTATTTTTTTCTCTTTTTTATTTATAATTTTAATTATTTTCTAAACATCATCAAATTTAATTTATGAGAAAAATATTCAATGCGCATCTTAAGTTGTTTTCCAGAAGATCTTTAATATGTTATAAAAGTCATAAAAATGAATTTAAAATGAACAGGTTATTAAAAGTTTAAAATATTTTATGTTCTTTTTCTTTGTTAAAATTTTACAACTTTTATATTTATGTTTGTGTATGAAAATATTTATTTATTATTATTATGTGAAATACTCTATAATAATAATAATGAAATATCAATATTCATTACCAAATAATTTAAAATAATTTAATAACTATAATAATCATGGCACTTTATACATAATTGAAAATTACGTTTTTAAATTAAAGATTTTATTGACTAATTAATATTTTATTTTTAAACCATATTTTGCATTTATTATATTTTATTTCTATATAATAATTATATTTATTTATTCAAACATATCGTTTTATTTTGATTTTGTCGTGCATTGCACGGATGGGCGTACTGGTCATTGTTATTTGGAAAGCTAAAAGATATCTTTGGAGAAAACATTCTTTTGCATGGTGGCGCACTTTGAAAGTTCTATCATGACTTTTTTTTTTATGATTAGAATATGTTTCATTTTAATAATAATAAGTCTATCATAATTGGTTAGCGTGTGTGAAAATATCATCATTCCGATCCCCATTCATTACAATATATAGTGCGAAAACTTTTCCATTAATCGAAAGGTTTACGTAGAATTTTATGCGACTTTTGTCTTTTTTGAGAAAATGTGACTTATTTTTGGAAATAATGTATAGCGAAATTGGATTCACATTCTCAAAAAAAAAAAAAAAAAAAAATGGATATTCACTAACATGTGTTGATGCTATATATATCTAAACAATTTTCTATTTTATATAAGTGTATCATCCTTTTATTCCAACTAGCAGGAAGAACACGTACGTTGTACGTGTAATTAACGTTATTTTATTTGATAATCTATTATTTAAGAAAATCTGTTAATTCATTACAAAAGCTTGCACCGCACCGATGCATGTAAGACCCTAATATAGGTCCTCAATTCATAAATTCAAAAATTAAATAGAATTCTTTAGAATTCTAAGTATTAGATCCGATACATGTAAAATTAAAACAGAAGAAATATAATCTTATCAAATTTGAATTATTTAAAATGCCTATGTTTTAGTTTGGATTATTATAAAGTTTTGACTCAAGTAAAAATTTATACATATAATTCTAACCGACTTAACCCATCTAAATATGATATTGTGTTTCATCTTTTACACAATTTTAGATAATATATGTACCATGCAAAATATGTAGTAGGGCTCGTTTGCTACGTAGTATGAGATAATACGTGATATTTTTGACTGGGATATCTATTAATTTATTAGATATAAATGTCATGTTTGGTAAGATATATAAAAAAGGTGTTGTAATAATCACACTTCTCAGATGTGATACAGAATTCAAAAGATATGAATAGTAGATAACGACCACTAATTTATAAAGGGCTTTGATTTTTGAAGCAACTAATATGTTAGGGTGATACACGTATCTATCACACAATTATCATGCATAGCAAACGGACCCCTTAAGATGAATAAACCATTTCCACTTTTATGCCTTGCACCACGGGTTGCAACGATTGGTGTGACCTTCTCTTTTGATGATGATAATTTCTTGTGTAATCAATGGCTACATCAAGTGATATTGGGTAGTGAAATACCTCCGGACCCTAAACTTTCATAACCTATAATTCTACCTTAGAACTAAGATAGACATCTAGATTGTCCATGTTGCAGGTATGCACTAAGTAGGGATGTCAATCGGGCCAGCCCATTGGATTTTTGGGCTAGCCCTATCGGGTTCCGGGTTAATCGGGTGCGGATTAATCGGGCTGTAGATTTTTTCGGGCTGTAAATCTTCAACCCTAACCCTAAACGTTCGGGTTTCGGGCTAGCCCATCGGGCTAATCAGGCTAAAGGCGTAAAAATAAAATTATCATTTGTATTTTATTATTCTTAATGATCTAATGTATAATGTATAAAATATACATAGATATTAAAGATATAAATTATATAACAAAGCATGAAATGCAAAAGTATAAGATATTCAAGATTACATAACATATAAAATAAGTTAATAACAATAAAATGTTCCTCTTGTTAAAAAAATAAAAATAAAATATTCAACAATTATTTGAAATTAAAGAAACAAAGCATCTAAAAAATAAATATAAACTCTAAACATTTGAGCAACACTCTTCTTCAACATTGATAATATTTGGTGCTTCAACTTGATTCCCCTATTCACACTAAATTATATAGCAACTAGCAAGCATGAAATGCAAAAATATAAAATATTGAAGAAGAAAAAAAATCAAGATTACATACCATATAAAATAAGTTGGTAACAATAAAATGTTCAACTTTGTTAAAGAAAAAATAATAAAATATCCAACAATAGTTTAAACTCATAAAATCAAAGCATCTCAAAAATACAGAAAAACGAAATTATGAGACTTTATAATATTTTATCATTTTTTAATTTTTATATATATCTAAATAATTTATGTTATGTATTCGGGTTTTTGGGCTAGCCCATCGGGTTAGCCGGGCCGACTCTATCGGGTGCCGGGTTATTCAGTTACGGGCTAGTCGGGTTATAATTTTTATCGGGTTGAAAATTTTCAACCCTAACCCTCTCGAATTGACGGGTTAATCGGGTCAGTGCACGAGTTTCGGGCTGGATTGACATCCCTAGCTAGCACTAAGGCATGCATGAGGTTTTGTGTTACGTACAGACACAAAGGTCTATTAGATCCCCTTTTCTAATACTACTTGTTGGTCGCAGACGAGTAAATACTGGTGTTGTATGAGAGGAATAAATTTAACTAGTTTAAACTTTTTCGTTGCTTGATATTTACTGAAAAAAAAAATGATCAGTTAGCTAAGTTCATGTAGCTTTCATGTGATTAGATCAACACACTATGAGTGAGCCAACCTTGTCCAATTAGTTATTTTATGACAAAGCGCTACTAGGATTAATTTTGAACATGTTGTATGTGGATTTTATTTGTTGATAATTTGGGTTGCCAATTTGACTTTTCATTACATATTCTATTTTGAATGGATAATTATAAATCATTTTTTGTATTTCCAATTTATGCTTTCTGTTAAATGTCATTGACAAGATAAAACATGTCGAGTTTTAATACACTATTTAGATAATACTAGTATAAAATCATTTTTTTTAAATATAAAATATTTTTGTTTCCGACACTTAATAATTTAAGAGCTCATAGTTGTGAATTCTTTTATAACGGTAATAGACGTTATGTATAATTTATACTAATAGAAAAGGAGCCTAAGGCATCCTAAAGCACAACTTGTGGATTGCCTATTTTACCCATGTTATATATTTTATATTATATATTTATAAAATATAAATTTATTATATATTTATACTAATATAAAAAGATCCTTAAGCATAATATGCGGATTGCCTATTTTACTCCTATTACATATTTTATTTTAATGTTATTTTACATATTATATATTTATAATAATATATTAATTCATTAGATATTACATTAAATCTATGTGATATATATCTATAGCTATTGATAAGGCTTATAGATAAATGTACCCGTTCAATAAATTATTTAATAAATGTGATGAATTAATAAATTTTCTAAAATAATAGATTATCAAATAAAATAATATTAATTACACGTTCAACGTACGTTATTTCTGCTAGTAGATATAAAAAACGATATTTTTCTTGTTTTGTATGAGCGATTGAGCACATCATACTGTTATGTATTTACTTTAGATAACGATTTTTTTTTCCCATATGTATGAGCACACTCATACATAATATCACTATATATATTGCAGATGTAGGTATATAGATAACATACAAAAACCATAGCCTATGACTACTTTTTTTAGTCGTGGAACTTATAATCTTGAGAGTTGATATGATCATCCAATTCAACCTTTATTCTTACTAATTTTCTGGTTCTTGTAAATTAATTTTAGTATCATTTAATTTGATTAGATCTAAAAATAATTATATATTTTAGTAGCAACGCAACCTCTGAATACACCGCCGTCGAGGAGAAACTGCTGGCTCCCAAGCTCCACAAGAAAGGGAGAGGCATTGTAGACTTTGAAGTCTCCCAACCTGTTTGATGACAAGAGACGAAGGGAATTCAAGTATTGTGAAACAAATTCAAGTATCTAAGGGAATTAAGATTCCCTAAAGAATGGCGAAAAGAAATCCGCCAAATGTTCGACAAAAAGCCCACAGAAAATAACTTCTTTTATCATACCGGGACTCCATCACAATCACTTTTCAAAGAAAACCCACAATCACTTCTTCTGGCTGCATCTGTTGCCCATTATCCTCATTGCATTTTCTCGTCAACGGAACTCCACACAATCTCAAGTTTCCGATGTATGAATCATTCTCAAATGTGGAAAACTGATTAGATTGTGGTATTTGCCCAACGAGATCATTCATTGAAAGGTTTAATTTCTCGAGAAATGTCAACCTCGTCAATTCACTTGGAATTCCTCCATCCAATTTATATATCTCGATTATATAGAAACGGATATATAGAATCAAACTCTGGATCGAGAAAAGTCGCAGTTGCAGAAGGATAATTTAAAGTGAGCGGTTGTGAGATTTCATGATCAATTGTCTTCTACAGCATGAACTGAGAGCGGCTGTGAGATTTCATGTTATATTCACAGAAGCAGAAGTTAGAAATAAAAATAAAATTATAGTTATTCATTCAAAACACAATATTTTACATTTAAATACGTGAGAAATCGTTATGTATATACTTGAGACAAAGACAAAGACGAAGACTTAAGGCAAAGACGCAGACGCAGACAAAGACAAATGGAATATACTGCTATATAATATGGCAATAATGACATTTGAACACCAGGTGTACTAAACACCTGGTAAAAAAACGATTTTTTTAGTGGATAGAGAGTGAGCCGGTTTTACGGGTTTATTATTTTTACTGTTTTATCCCTTGATTTTTTCTATGTATATATATCTGAAATTAGTCTCTCTCCCTTGATTTTTTCGCCCATTTTCTTTCCTTTTTTTTTTCGGCTAATTTGTTTCCAACTTTCACAAAATCTTCCGTTTTGTTTCCTTATGTTTTTATTTCAGAAAATTTTATAAATTATATAATTCGAATATATATTTTTTTTCGGTTTTGTTTTTGATTTATTTGTTTTTAAATTTTATTATTGATTTGTTACCAATAATTTAGTGTTTCTTGTTATAATAATACTAGATTTGTTTTCAGATATTATTTTTAAATTTTTTCAAAAATTAGATTTTTTTATAAGATAAAAATAAATTATATTAAATTATGTTATTATTTCGGATATTTATATTGCTATTTTTTTTTGTTTCCAATAATTTGTGTATTCCGCTAAAACTAATCTTAAATTTGTTTCCACTAATTTAGAGATTCTATTTCTGCTATAATTAATCCTAGATTTGTTTCCACTAATTTAGATATTCTAATTCTACTATAATTAATCGTAGATTTGTTTCCACTAATTTAGGATTCTAATTCTCCCAAAACTAATCCTAGATTTGATTACCTAATTTAGAGATTCTCCTAAAAATAATCCTTTCAACATATATTTTATTTTTCGATAATTATTTTGTATTTTTTGAATTGTATGTACAAATATACATTTGTTCAGTTTGGAAACAATATAATGGGGCATCGGTCGAAAAAATAAATAGCATATACTTGGATTAAATGTATTATAATAATGCAGTAAACGCGATATAATAATAGGAAATAAATTTTAATTAATTAATAGAAATAAATTAGTGAAGGTTGGAAAAAAAATGTGAATACGATGTGATTTTGGTTGAAAAACTATATACATCTTAGACAATGTATTATAATATAGTATTAAACGCGATATAATAATAACAAATAATTATACTCAATGAAATAGAGTTGAATTAATTAATTGAAATAAATTAGTGAATTTGAAAAAACAAATAAAACTATATTACATATACTTTATTTTAATATATTATAATAAAGTATTGTAATCGATATGATGATAACAAATTGAACCACGATCGTGTGAGTAACGAAGTCGAAATAGTTATACTCAATGAAAAAAAATTAATTAATTAGTTGAAATTATATAACAATATACTTGAAGACCATATATTATAATATAATATTAAAGTTGAAATAATTAAACTCAACATTCATCAAATTTAATTATATAATTGAAATATTATTAAAGTTGGAATAAAAAATAAAGTATAGTCAATCATATGCAAAGATTTTTATTGGAATCTATATAACATATAGTTGAATACAATGAATTATAATATAGTATTAAACGAGATAAAATAATAAGAAATAATTATAGTAAATGAAATTTAGTTGTATTAATTAATTGAAATAAATTAGTGAATTTGAAAAAATAAAAATAAAAATGAATCATACGGTGGTATTTTGGTCGGAGAACTATATAACAAATATTTGAAGACAATGTATTATAAGATAGTATTAAGCACGATATAATAATAATTTTTCGCAATGTAATAACTATATACAATGTAATAAAGTTGAATAATATAATTGAAATAAAGTTTTGAATTTTTAAAAAATAAAGTATACGCAATGAAATAAAGTTTAAAGAATTAGTGATCTTGAAAGAAAAGAAAAAATAGGGAGGTTGCGCGGTATAAACTTTAAAACATACACTTGAAGACAAAGTATGAAACACCCCAATTTTCATAAACTTTACTATTTAAAAATTTAGAGAACAAAAGATAGTAAAATAATAATTTCTTGATTTGTAAATAAAATTTAAACTAATTTCAAAGTCAACTTGCTAAAATTGAAGTAGTATCATAAAAATAAAATAAAATAAAACTTAACAAGTTCTACTAAAATGTTCAATGTAAAATCCTCATCCCTAATCATTCTCCACTTACATGACCGCTTCGACTCTGAAACTGCAAAACTGAAAAGATAAGGGGTGAGCATATTGAAAATATACTCAGTGAGGAACATAACAAATATCCACATACGTCACATATATAATCAAATCACGTTATCATACTTGCAAACATACGCCAAGAGACTAGAGCCCCTTGACAAACATAATCATAGTTTGTGTCGATGGCTTAAGTCCCATGACCAAACACATACATAGATCAATGGCTTAGGTCCCATGATCAACTTATCAACATAGATCAATGGCTTAGGTCCCATGATCGCACATAACATAGATCGATGGCTTAGGTCCCATGATCGTACATAACATAGATCGATGGCTTAGGTCCCATGATCGCACATAACATAGATCAATGGCTTAGGTCCCATGATCGCACATAACATAGATCAATGGCTTAGATCCCATGATCACACATAACAACATAGTCATAAGATGCACGTAAACAAGTAATCAAGCGCGAAAAAAAAATATATATATAACTATATGAATAAGCGTAAAATCCCTCACCTTAAAGTCGTAGGCAATTAAATAAAATCCGGAATTAGGGTCTTAATAGCACCGCACCTAATCACATAAATATGATTACTTTAATATAGGCCTTACTAAAACTTTAACTAAAATTCTATAGACAAAATCAAACTAATATAATTGATTCAATAACAATGACTAAGACCAACACAGTAAATAACCATTACATTAGAATAGTTATGAAATAAAATAATTTTCGAAGATATAATACAACTTAATTGAGTTCATAAATAATACGAAATCTGCTACTATTATTTGTGTAGTAAACTAAATAAAATCATATATTGTTAACCAATAAAACTATTAACAAATTGAAATAATGATAAATCAAAATAAATAAGTAAAATAAAAATAAGAAAACAAAAGAAATACTATTTGGATACTCATATTTATACGGAACAGAATGATAGCTTGCTTGAAAACAAATTACTAATTGGAAGTTAAAACAAAATAATTGAGAGCTTCGATTTTGATGAAAGGAATAGTTTGTAAAAATTTGTGCTAAGTTCTAAGAATTTGAAACTTACTGCTTGGCACCGATAAAACAATTTAGCAAAACTTTGCATAAAGAAAATAAGAGAAAGTACCGTTTTTTTTTTTTTTTTTTCTTGCTTTTCGGCTGCTGTGCCTCCTTAACCTAATAATTGTACCTCTATTTATACTAGTCTTTAAAGAGTTCTAGTTCTAATAGGAAACAAAAAATAATACTAATAATAATAATAATAATAGTCTAGATAAAATTAATGGTGCATATTTATATGTATCATGTAATTATTTTAAAAATAAGCTATACAAGAAAATACTATTTATTAAACTTATAAATCTAAATTATCGGGGTGTTACAGTATGTTATAGTATTGTAATTGATACAATAACAAGAAAATTGACTACCATAGTGACAGTGTGAGTAGAAAAGTCCAAATAGTTAATCTCAAAGAATCATATACTTGAATTATAATTTAGTATGAAACGCGATATAATAATAATGAATAATTATACTCAATGTAATAAAGTTGAATTAATTAATTGAAATAAATTAGTTAATTTGGAAATTAAAACTTAAATAAAATCAACCATGAATCATAAAAAAATAAGCTTATATGTCTTGCTTAATCGTAAAAAAAAAAATGAACTACGATTGTGTGAGTAACGAAGTCAAAATAATTAAACTCAATGCAAACAAGTTTAATTGATAGTTGAAATTAATTAGTGAATTTGTAATAAAAAGAATGAATCATATGATGGGATTTTACTCGAAAAAAGTATATATAACGTATACTTTATTAAAAGCGATATAATAATAAGAAAATGAAATACTATAGGGTGAGTAATGAGAAAAAATTAAATAAGATGAATCATATGCAGGGATTTTGATCGTAAACCTATATAGCATATTCTTTATTTGAATATAATATAAGCAAGTATTGTAATCGATGTCGTAATAGCAAAATGAACCACAATTGTCTGAGTAACGAAGTCGAAATTATTATATTCAATGAAATCAAATTTAATTGATCAGTTGAAATTATATAACAATATAACAATATACGTAAAGACCATATATTATAATATAGTATTATAGTCGAAATAATTAAACTCAACATTCATCAAGTTTAATTATATAATTGAAATAATAAAAAATTATATTATTAATTAAACCCGATATAATAATAAGAAATAATTAAAACTCAATGAAATAAAGTTGAATTAATTAAATGAAATAATTTAGTGACTTTGAAATAAAAATTAATATTCATGAATCATACGATGGAATTTTGCTCGGAGAACTACTATAGTGTGTCTAATGAACTCGTATAGTTATACTCAATGTAATCAAGTTGCATAATATAATTGAAATAAATTAGTGTGAATAGCAAAGTAGAAATACAATTACTCAGTGATTCATATGTAGGGAAATCGCGTGAAAAAACTGTATAACATATATATTTTTTGAATGTGTTACATTTTTTGTGGAGAATGAGAATATCATCTATGATTATTTTTAGAAGAATCACCAAATATATTGGAAACAATATATTGAGTATATTTATCAACGGATAATTAGTGGAAACAAATAAAAATAACAAAATTTTAGCAATATAAATATCCGAAATAATAACATAATTGTATTAGATAAAATTTTATTTTATCTTGTAAAAAAATCTAATTTTCAAAAAATTAAAAAATAATATCCGAAAACAAATCTAATACTTATTTTTTTAAGGAGAAACACAAAATCAGTTGAAACAAATTAATAAAAAAACAAATAAACACAAAATTTAGGAGTAATAATTTTCAAAAAATAAATAAATAATATTAATTTAGAAAAAAAATATTCGGAAACAAATCTAGAATTATTATAACTAGAAACACTAAATTATTGGTAACAAATCAATAATAAAATGTAAAAACAAATAAATCAATAACAAAACCGAAAAAAAAAATATATTCGAATTATATCATTTATAAAATTTTCTGAAATAAAAACATAAAAATAAGGAAACAAAGTCTTCAAAAATTAAGGAAACAAAATGGAAGATTTTGTGAAAATTAGAAACAAATTAGCCGAAAAAAACGGAAAGAAAATGGACGAAAAATAAGGAAAGAGAATGGACGAAAAAATCAAGAGAGAGAGACTAATTTCAGATATATATACATGGAAAAAATCAAGGGATAAAACAGTAAAACCAATAAACCCCTAAAACCGGCCCACTCTCTACCCACCAAAAAAACCGGTTTTTTACCAGGTGTACAGTACACCTGGTGTCCGTTTATCACTGCTGTTTTTTGGGTTGGATTTTGAACATGTTGTGCGTTGATATGATCATCCAATTCAACCTTTATTCTTACTAATTTTCTGGCTCTTATAAATTAATTTTAGTACCATTTAACTTTATTAGATCTACAAATAATTGAATATCAACATATTTTTAAGAATTTTTTAAAATCTATTGAATACCTATGAATATTTAAAATACAAAAAAGTTTTATAGAATCTGAATAGAATACACCCTCTTGGTCTTAATATTTTTCTTAGGTGACTAAATGGCATGAATGATAGTAGAGCTTCATGTTTCAGACATTTACTTTATGTTCTTAATAAGTGTTTCTTGAGGTTTGTCTAGAAAGGTGGTAATTAGGGATGCAATGGAATTGCGTGTAATTGTGTAAGTAGGATCATATTAAGGGGGTGTATTAGTTCAAGACTTTAATAAATTTCTGCAGACTTTTAAAATCTGGGTGTATTCGTTCAAGACTTTTAAAAGTCTATGAAAATTTGGGTGTATTCGTTCAAGACTTTTAAAAGTCTATGAAAATATGGGTGTGTTTAAATACACATGAACAAATCCGAGCTCGGACCACAAGAATTCAAATCTTGAGAGTTTCCAGCGCTCGCTGGGTGCCAGTGGACGCGGTTGAAGAAGCCAGCGCCGGTTGGCACCTAGCGGCCGCTGATGGAGGAGCTACAACGATGGTTGGGCACTGTAAAGTGAAGTTTGATGTTGGCTGGAAGCTTGAGTACCTACGAATGGTACATTCTAGAGTGGCTGATTTGAGCCCCTTGTGTGCTATGGTATGGCTGCAGAAAATGGGGATTGGATGGCTGCAGAGAAGGGGAGAGTAGGGGAGAAGGCAGCTGTTGCAGGGCAGCACACACACGTTTCTCTTCCCTTTCTATTTCTTTCCTTTGCCATTTTTTTCTTTTCTTTCTTTGTGAGTCAGCAGTGCGTACTTGCTAGATGATGGTCTATTTAGGAAGATAGGAAATGAAGCTGATTGTAAGTCGAAAAATTGTAAGGTGTGGTGTGATAAATTGTACTGGGTTTTTCATTTACTGAAAGATGCAGTAACAATTATCGCATTACTGGATTTAAATATAATTAAAAGAGCAGGTTATTACATACTCCTCCGTCTCAACTATCTTAAGACCTTTCGTCTATGCTAATTAACCATAGGAATCATAATTGCAAAAAATAAAAAAATAAAAAATCATTCAATAATATAGTGAGCTGGCAAAACAAAAACAAGAAAAACTCACGAACAATCGGAAACTCCAAATTGATACTAAGAAACCACGTTTAGTAAGCTAGGCAAGAACAATGATGAAGAAATATACAGAAACACGATACTAAGAAACCACGTTTAGTAAGCTAGGCAAGAACAATGATTAAGAAATATACAGAAACATTATGCTCTTCAACAACAAGATAATCTAAGCAAACTAAGGCCATAAAAACAAGAAGATAATATTAAGACCGTGTATGCGCTTCCGGGCAGCTTGATCAAGTTCGGCTGCGAACGAAATATAAAAATTTTCAGAACTCTTGACAGTGGTTGTTTTAGTTGGTGAGAATGGTGAGGCAGAGGCGTTCTTCAGAAAGATTTTGCCTTTTAAGTTGTGACAAAGAAGATTATATGTAAACTCAAGAACATAAAATATGCATGAAAGAGGGATAGAAAAACCTTGAGTATCAATAAAATGGTAATAGAACAATATTATCTTAGAACTTTGAAATAGCTTACTTGAATCTCATTGGGAAAATCGATGTTTGATTTTCTGCAACTCTGCATGTGCTTGTTTCATGTTGATTCTATCCCCGGGAGAGTCGGCAGAGCATTTCAAAGCCAATTCGAGTATGGATGATACACACTGCATATTCTTGTCAATCATTTCTTCCTCCAAATTCATGACTAAGTTGGCATCTATCACTTCATCTGAGTTCTCCAAAAGTGATAGTTCTACCCATCTCTTTAAGCTCATATCTCCGCAAAACATATCATCACTAGGCCTTTTTCTTGTAAAAGTTTCAATCAACATCACCCCGTAGCTATACACATCACACCTTGTTGAAACTAGCCCTTCCAAGCCATACTCTGGAACAACAAAAACCATCATGTATGCAGTAAGGAAGACACAATTAATTGATTGAAAGTTAAGTGCAATAAAAATATTTAGAGAAACTTCACCTGGAGCGATGTAACCCAATGTTGCTAGCGTGTTGGTTAACACAGAACTATCTCCATCGCATAACAGCTTTGCTATCCCAAAGTCGCTTACATGGGCAACCATGTCTTCATCTAACAGCACATTACTAGGCTTCAAGTCGCTGTGGACAATGGGCATTGAATAACCGTGGTGAAGATACTCCAAAGCACATGCAACATCAATCATTATATTCAATCTTTCCATCATATTCAAGCAATAGTTGTGGGAATATAACCATTTTTCAAGGTTTCCCTTTGGCATATATTCAAGTACTAATGCCTTGAACTCTTCATTGGAGCAACTGCTTATGACGTTTGTCAGATTTCTGTGTCGAATGCTACGTAGTATCTCACATTCGACATCGAATATTCTCGAAATACCTTCTAGCTGCATATTGAACACCTTGACAACGATATTCATCCCATTGTTAAGAATTCCTTTATAAACAGAGCAAGAACTTCCAGTGCCAAGTAAATTGCTTTCATCGAATCTTTCCGTTGCTCGCAGCAGTTCATAATAAGAGATTCTTTCCGGCACAATGAATATCAACTCATCAACTTCTCTATTCGTCTTATCTTTCCTTTTGTTTCTGACAATTATAAAGGCCAAACAAACAACTGAGAAGAAAGCCACAACCCCGAAAACAATAAATGAAGCTCGTTCCACCTTCTTTCTCTTTGATCTGTGATTAGAAATTGAAGAGCAAATTTGGACGTGGAACTTGGGGATTCCACACAATGCCTCATTACCCTTAAAAGAATCCATAGTGAAGTTTCTAAAAGAACCTCCATTAGGAATTTCTCCACTTAAACTATTGAAAGAGACATTAAAGTAGTCGAGGTGTTGAAGTGCTTCTAAAGACTTTGGAATAGAACCAGAGAGGTTGTTGTACGACAAGTCAAGATTTTCCAAACTGATCATGCTTCCCATAGACACAGGAATAGAACCTTCTAGTCTATTATTTGCCAAAGACAGATTAACCAAATTCTGCAACTTTTCGATATTCCTCGGAATTGACCCTGACAACTGATTCATTGCTACATTTATATAGATCGCTGCTCCTAAGTTACTCATCTCTTGAGGTAGTGACCCATTTAATGAATTCGAGGACAAGTCTAGATAGATCAAATCTTTTAGGCCCCATAAGCTTGATGGTATGCTAGAATTCAAAATGTTGGAGTCTAGACCAAGATTTCTTAAAGAAGAGATATTTCCCAGACATTTAGGAATTGGGCCTGAAAATTGATTATGGCTCATACCTAAAGTATTGAGGCTGAATAGATCACATATAGCATGTGGTATTGAGCCTCCCAACAAGTTATCATACAGAAGTAATCCTTGAAGTTCATGCAAATGGCTTATAGTTAGTGGAATATTACCAGATAACTCATTTGCTGACAACTCCAATATCATCAAATTGCTTAAATTTCCTATTTCAACATGAATGCTGCCTCTGAATTTGCAGTTGCCGGCGGTGAATGTTTGAAGTGAGGAAGATAAGTTCCCGACAGAAGCTGGAATGACACCATTTAGAGGATTATCACCAATTGACAAACTAGTTAGAGACCTGCAATTTGTCAATGAAGTAATGAAGGAAGAAGATGGTGACTGGGTAAGATTGTTGCTGTGTAGTCGAAGATCTTGAAGAAGTCTTAGGTTGCCGAGATGAGTAGGTATATAACCACTGAATTTGTTTTCAGAAAGTGAGAGAATTGTGAGTTGAGAACAGTTAGAAATAGCATTGGGTATTGCTCCGGTGATAGAATTTATGGCAAGATAAAGTTGTTCAAGAAAGGGAGAGGCATGGCATAAATGGGTTGGAAGAACCCCTGACAGAGCGTTGCCGACAAGTGAAAGAATCCGAAGAGTTGAAATGTTAAAGAGCTCATGTGGAATCGAACCACTGAAGCTGTTCAATGATAATGAAAATCTCTCCAAATGGTAAAGTTGGCCAAATTCAGTGGGAATAAGCCCTGCAAAACATGAGATTTCAAAACTGTAGCTAAAAACACATATTGTAGCTAAAATTACTCTGTTGTACCTGTAAAATGGTTTTCCGAGAGGTGTAACTCTGTTAGCATGGTAATATTCCCGACATCCCTTGGAAGGTTCCCCGTGAATTTGTTACGCCCTAGTATTAAGGTTTGCAGAGCAGACATATTCATGAAAATATTGAAATCAATTGAGCCCGCAATCTCATTCCGTTCAGCACCAAAAGTAACCAGACTCTGAAGATGGCCAATCTCATGTGGTAGTATTCCTGGCAAAAAAAGTGTCATAAAACTAATCAAATCTCATTTACACAAATTTATGTGATAAGAACTTGAACCATATATACCATTCAAATTGTTACCACCAAGATATAGAATCTGAAGAGATGTTAAGTAGCCGATTTCTGAAGGTATCTCCCCACTAAAAGAGTTGTAAGAGAGGCTCAACTTCTCAAGCCGTGAACATTGGGATAGATTTGTGGGAATCACGCCACTCAGCTGATTGAAAGAAAGACTTAGCAAAGTAAGAGTTGGAAGATTACGGCAAATGTCTGTTGGAAGACTTCCACTCAATTCATTGTCTCTCAATGCTATAGCTACAAGGGTCGATATGTTGAATATGGCTGATGGTATAGCACCCGACAAATGATTGAATTGAACATACAGAGTTTGTAGACTTTGAAGTCTCCCAAACTCTTTTGGAATTTCTCCACTTAGAGAATTGTAAGTTAAGTCAAGAGATTTTAGGTTTGTGAGGTTTGAGAACGATTTTGGGATGGAACCTATGAAGCTGTTGTTGCGTAAATACAAGTACTCTAATTTTGGTAACTGACCCAACATCGGAGGGATGTCTCCGGTGAAGTTGTTGAGTCGGAGAGATATGAACTTCAAACGGCGAAGGAGAGACAGCTCTTGAGGCAAATCTCCATGGAAAAGATTGTTTCTGAGGTCGAGGGAGACGAGGAAGGAGAGGTGTCCGAGCTGCGGTGAAATGGTGCCGGAGAGAGCCATGTTGGAGAGATTCAAGGCAGATACTCTTGGGTGGCGCAAGCTGCAAGTGACGCCAATCCAGCTGCAGACGGAGCTCGAATTGGTCCAATTAGTTGCAAGTAAAAGAGAAGGGTCGGAGGTGATGTGTTGTTTGAGTGAAAGAAGGGCAGTTTGATCAGTTGCAAGGCTCAGAGGTTGTTTGGATTCAGAAGAAAGCATTGGGAAGGTTATGGTGATTAGGAATGCATAAGCAAAAATGCAATAAAGCTTTTTGTCCATGGCTGCAAATTGTGATTGTATTATGATAATGAAGTCGCTAATAAGTGCAAGCTATATACAGAAATATTACAAGACTTGAGAGTCTTGATGGGTGTGGGTTTTCCATCCCTACTCTCTCGTGGTCCATACAAATGTCGACCCGACTGAGAAGAAGATAAAGACGAAGACGAAGACTTGAGGTTGAGACAAAGTTAGAAATTGAAAAAATTACAATTATTCATTCAAAACACAATATATTACATCGTGTATATATTGTTTGGCTTCCAATATTAAGTGATACTCGATTATTATGTCTATCAATTAAAAGGGGGAGGAGACTATGGCACAGAAAGAAATCAATGACTTTTTTATCATGATTATAGTAAAAGTTGTCATCAAATTCTTGAATAATTTTATTCAACTGCACATGGATTGCAATGGCGAGAATTTCAAATTTACGAATCTTAACATTGAATTTGCATGCATTCATAAAGTAACATAAAATGTATCTTAAATAATTTGTATGCCAGCAACATAAATAAAATAAATAATTAATCGGTGGGTTGTGTGAAATAATTAGTTCATGCGTTGAGGCCAGTATATTCAATCCCAATACCAAAAAATTATAAAATGTACCATTAATAAATAAATTATTACAGTTTCGATTGTCTGCAAATCTGAATTACCAGAGTATTATATACGTTACAAATTATCATGACTAATTCAATGCGACTAACTAATGTCAATACAATAAAAATCCAAAATGAAAATGGGAATGGTACTACTATTAAGTTGACAATTACTGGTCGAAGAGATAAAAATAAAATATTAAAAGAGAGGATTCAAATTATTGAAAAAATAAGGTGCCAAGTTTACAAACTGAACGCTATTTTCCAGGCACGCAATGACTAAATACTAAAATATTCAAATTCCTTTAAAATATACACATTTTTGTAAATATTACAGCATATGAAATACATTATACACAAAATTTAATACCTAAATACATACACATATATGTGGTGGATATTAACTAACATACACTAAACAAAATGCATGAAAATCTCATCTAAACTAACTATTCAGCAACAGAAAAATTAAAAAAAAAATGGTGATTCTTGAAATAGATTACTGATTATTGAGTGAATATGTGAGTTGGTTTACCTCTGTGAAAATAAATTGGTTCCAAATTGTGGATGAGAAAGGATTTTAGATGCAGCTGCTGATTTGAGTCAAGTCGTCGGTAGAAGTTATTTCCATACAAATTAATGTTGGCCCCAATCACTTAAAGAGACTGAGACAACACATGAATACACGGCAGTAAATAAAACTCCCCCTTACTACGATCACTCCCCCTCAACATGATCACGAGAAACACCAACACAATGCATAAAGCATAAAGGTAGAGTCCAAGAATTCAGTTCTGATATACAAGCCTCCCAAAAGCACAAAAGCTAGTAACATAATCCAACAAGCCACCAAGCAACAAAGAGCAGACAAAAGAGAACCAAAAGAAGCCAGCCAAAGCAACAACAGAAATGGTATCAGAGTAGCGAAATCTTGATGCTACGTTTAATATGTAGGACCTCAACCTCAAGAGGCTAGCAGATAAACGTTTTTTCGTGTCGGCCCATTTCATTAATATCTACTAAGTGCTGAAGCTGGGAAATTGTCAATATTGTCAGCTAAAACCCTAAAATTTATTCAAGATAAGAACAGGTCATCAACATTTAGTTTTCATTTGACTCTTTCATTTTCTTAACTATTATGCTCGCCCGTATACGGCCGTCTCTGAGGGCGATCGCCCAGTGCCCAACTTAAAATCAACTTAAAAAATATTTTTCTTCCATAAATTGGTAAGACTTTAGTATATAAATTAAAACATATAACCAAACAATATATGCATATAATAACACTTGGACAGAAATAATTAATGAGAAATTTAATTAATTAAATCAGAATCCAAATTAACCAGTCATTGGTTCAATTAATAAATTAAATGGGCAAACCCAACAAATAAAGATGTTAAAATAAATCGGCCCAATCTTAAAAGAAATGCAGCCCACTTAGAAAATAAGAGCCCAAACAAAATTAAATAGATAGGGGCCCAACATAAAAGTCAAATTTTGAAAATTCTTAAAAGAGAAAAAAAAAAAACTTAAACATGTTATGTGCAGTATGGTGTGCTCTTGTATATTATATACACAAGAGATGAAAATTTTCTGTACAGAAGAAGAAGTCTTCTGTGAAAAGGGAGAAGAAAGTTGAAGATTTCAGCTAGAGAACTTAGAGATGAATTCTTTAGAATCGTGAAGAATATAGAATGTAGTGATTGAAAGTAGTTGTATAAATATGCGTAATAATACATGTAAATGGGCTTAAAAGAATTTAGCCAAAATACTTTTAAAAGTAGCAATCAATTAGGTCCAGCCCAACTTCAAAAAATAAATGGACTTGAAGATCCATCATTTGAAACTCACGTGATATTCATATGAAAACTTTAAATCACAATAAGTAAAGGAATAACTAATCAAGATAGCGGTTGGGCTTTCGAACTGCTCGACGAGGTCGGCTCTGGGCTAAGCGTGGGCTTGGTTCATCTTGTATAACTTGTTGGGCTTCTATTGGCGTATCTTGTTGGGCTTCTATTGGCGTATCATATTCTTTCCGGCACAATGAATATCAACTCATCAACTTCTCTAGTCGTCTTATCTTTCCTTTTGTTTCTGACAATTATGAAGGCCAAAGAAACAATTGAGATGAAAGCCACAACCCCGAAAACAATAAATGGAGCTCGTTCCACCTTCTTTCTCTTTGATCTGTGATTAGAAATGGAAGAGCAAGTTTGGACATGGAACTGGGGGATTCCACACAATGCCGCATTACCCTTAAAAGAATCCATAGTGAAGTTTCTAAAAGAACCTCCATTGGGAATTTCTCCACTTAAACTATTGAAAGAGACATTAAAGGATTCGAGATGTTGAAGTACTTCTAAAGATTTTGGAATTGAACCAGAGAGGTTGTTGTATGACAAGTCGAGATTTGCCAAACTGATCATGCTTCCCATAAATACAGGAATAGAACCTTCTAGTCTATTATTTGCCAAAGATTGATCAACCAAATTCTGCAACTTCCCAATAGTGCTTGGAATTGACCCTGACAACTTATTCATTGCTACATTTGTATAGATCGCTGCTCCTAAGTTACTCATCTCTAGAGGTAGTGACCCATTTAATGAATTTGAGGACAAGTCTAATTCGATCAAATCTTTTAGGCCCCATAAGCTTGATTGTATGCTTGAATTCAAAATGTTGGAGTCTAGACAAAGATTTCTTAAAGAAGAGACATTTCCCAAACATTTAGGAATTGGGCCTGAAAATTGATTCTAGCTCATAACTAATGTATTGAGGCTGAATAGATGACATATAGCATGTGGTATTGAGCCTCCCAACATGTTATCTTGAAGATCTAATCCTTGAAGTTCATGCAAATGGCTTATAGTTAGTGGAATATTACCATATAACTCATTTGCTCGCAAAACCAGTACCATCAATTTGCTTAAATTGCCTATTTCAACAGGAATGCTGCCACTGGAATTTTGAAAGCTGGAATGGCTTATACGTACAAGACTTGCTTGACTTGAGAGTCTTGATGGGTGTGGCTTTTGAGTCAAGTCGTCCATAGAAATTAATGGAAGACTTGCTTGACTTGAGAGTCTTGATGGGTGTGGCTTTTGAGTCAAGTCGTCCATAGAAATTAATGGAAGACTTGCTTGACTTGAGAGTCTTGATGGGTGTGGCTTTTGAGTCAAGTCCATACAAATGTTGGCCCCAATCACTTAGAGACTGAGACAAAAACGAAGACTTGAGGTTGCGGAGTACAAATGTCGGCCCCAGTCACTTAAAGAGACTGAGACACCGACGAAGACGAAGACGAAGGTGAAGAGTTGAGACAAAGACGGAGACGCAGACAAAGACTTAAAAATTGTGTGAGAGGCAGGCAGTTGCCTCCTAGCCTTGATGGTTGTAGCAGACTTACTTGAAGTCGATTCACTTACATATTATTAATGGGTGTTCTAGAAGTTCATGTTCATTGAACCAGCAATTAATTTTTTCTTTTTTTTTTGAGAGCTATTTGCAACTAAATTAACTAGTTGTTTTTTCAGCTTTTCATTTTTACTGGAAATTAGTAGCTGAGTGCTATATATGGATGGACTTAAAATTAGATATTCAACCAATCGATCTGCCCAAATGAACAGGAATTCTTGAATTGTTGCTTTCAAGAAAGATAAAAAAGAATAAATAAAACACAAACAATGAAAAACCCGACCACTGCTATTTGTGCTCCCTAAGAATTCAAAGGAACATCAACTTTCTTATGGAACAGCTGCTACTCAAGAAATAAACTTTTATGTTTTAGATTTCATGTTATATTCCAATAATAGCTAGGAGAACAGAAATACTAGAACTAAATGTTTCTGTGTTAGTTTACATTAATTAGCAAAATCATTTGATAGTTATTAATTTGTGAAGCAAGTGTCTGAAAACAGTTAAAATCTTGATGCTACGACATATGTAGGACCTCAACCTCAAGTGGCTAGCAGATTAACTTTTTTTTGTGTCGGCCCATTTCATTAATATCTACTAAGTGCTGAAGCTGGGAAAAATTGTCAATATTGTCAGCTAAATGCCTAAAATTAGTCAATACATCCCCTCGTTGCTTATTCAAGAGAAGAACAGGTCATCAACATTTAATTTCATTTGACTCTTTCATTTTCTTAACTAGTACGTCCGCCCGTGTAGGGCCGTCTCTGAGGGCGATCGCCCAGTGCTCATAATTTTTAGGGGCCTAAAAAATTTATATCCTCTTAATTATGTATACTATTATTATTAGGAGTCCAATTTTTTTTTTTTTTTTTATGTATACTACTAGCATAAAATAAAAAAAAAATTGAAGGCAGCCCATGTTCTTTTAATTGACAAATAAGGCCCAGCTCAATTAAAAAAAAAAACATAGGCTGGTTTTAATAAATTTGAGCCCAACTAAATAAATAAAAATCACAGCCCATTATAAATAAAATGAGAAGAGCCCAAATCTTAAAATAAATTGGCCCAAGAGGCCCACCCTAATTCCCCTTCATCTCCTCTCCTAAACCACACACGCGACACCGTTTCAAAGAAAAACACACACATGACTATTGCTGTAAACAAATCAAGTCGCTCGCGAACTATTCGGAGCTCGGATCGGAAAAAACTCGTTCAAGTTCGTTTAGAGAAACTCGATAAATAAATTAATAAACCAAAGTTGAGCTTGATAGTTTTTGGCTCATTAGCTCATGAACATATTCGTCAAGTGATTCAGCATGAAAAATATAAATTATTAATAGATACAACTTATATTTATGTTTATATTAATTTGGGTTGCCAATTTAACTTTTCTTTACATATTGTATTTTGAATGGAGAATTATAATTTTTTTTTCTATTTTTAATTTATGTTTATGTTAAATGTTATTGACAAGATATAACATATCGAGTTTTAATAAACTATTTAGATAATACTAGTATAAAATAACTTTTTGAAAAATATAAAATATTTTTGTTTCTGACACTTAATAATTTAAGAGCTCATACTTGTGAATTCTTTTATGACGGCAAAAAAAGTTATGTATAATAGATATATATAAATAATGATATCTTAAGACCTTTCGTCTCAGCTAACCATAGGAATCATAATTGCAAAAAACAAAAAAACAAAAAATCATTCAATAATATAGTGAGCTTGCAAAACAGTTCTAGACTTCTAGCAGCCATGCTTCAATGCAGGTAGCGTGGAGGTTTGCAAATTCTTATTCATGAAGATGAATGAGTATAGAGTAAAATGAGTAAAACCAACCTCATGTTCAGTGTGACAAAGTGAGCATACTATATGACCTGCGCGGCATCTCCGGAATAAAGCTCTTGAAAAGATAGAATACTTCTGGATAAAGCAAAGGAAGAAACAGAGAGACAATTATTCCAGTTATAGCATACCTTCTAAATTAAAGTGTGAGCTTTTGGTCAATGCAAATATTGTTTTGCTGGCCAGAATATAAACAACTAAGCATCACTAACTATTCCCCACAAAGAGGAATATCCAGTGACGGAGTCAAGAATTTAGTTCGGGGGGCTGAACTTTGACGGGGGCCGAATTTTTTACTTAGGCATTCCATACACTTTAGGAATTTTTTTATTAAAAGACAAGTACAATAGTAATAATAAAGAACAACATTTTCCATTCTTTATGTCATCCACCTCACAACTATCCACTGCCCACCCCAATTAGCATCTATAGCCTCTTCAAAATCTTCGACACTACATGCCTCATCAAAGCCACCAAATGAAGAAGACTTCATTAGCTAACTTTGCCATAGAAATTTGGGATATGAATATGCTTTTAGAAATAACATAGAACTTTAAAATAACTTACTTGAATCTCTTTGGGAAAATCGATGTTTGATTTTCTGCAACTCTGCATGTGCTTGTTTCATGTTGATTCTATCCCCTGGAGAGTCGGCGGAGCATTTCAGAGCTAATTCAAGTATGGATGACACACACTGCATATTCTTGTCAATCATTTCTTCCTCCAAATTCATGACTAAGTTGGCATCTATCACTTCATCTGGGTTCTCCGAAAGTGAGAGTTCTACCCATCTCTTTAAGCTCATATCTCCGCAAAGCATATCATCACTAGGCATTTTTCTCGTAAAAGTTTCAATCAACATCACCCCGTAGCTATACACATCACACCTTGTTGAAACTTGCCCTTCCAAACCATACTCTGGAACAACAAAAATCATGATGTATGAGTTAGGAAGACACAATTAATTGATTGAAAGTGAAGTGCAATAAATATATTTAGAGAAACTTCACCCGGAGCAATGTAACCCAATGTTGCTAGCGTGTTGGTTAACACAAAGCTATCTCCATCACATAACAACTTTGCTATCCCAAAGTCGCTTACATGGGCAACCATGTCTTCATCTAACAGCACATTACTAGGCTTCAAGTCGCTGTGGACAATGGGTATTGAATAACCGTGGTGAAGATACTCCAAAGCAGATGCAACATCAATCATTATATTCAATCTTTCCATCATATTCAAGCAATAGTTGTGGGAATATAACCACTTTTCAAGGTTTCCCTTTCGCATATATTCAAGTACTAATGCCTTGAACTCTTCATTAGAGCAACTGCTTATGACGCTTGTCAGATTCCTGTGTCGAATGCTACGTAGTATCTCACATTCGACATCAAATATTCTTGAAATACCTTCTAGCTGCATATTGAACACCTTGACAACGATATTCATCCCATTGTTAAGAATTCCTTTATAAACAAAGCAAGAACTCCCAGTGCCAAGTAAATTGCTTTCATCGAATCTTTTCGTTGCTCGCAGCAGCTCATAATAAGAGATTCTTTCCGACACAATGAATATCAACTCATCAACTTCTCTTGTCGTCTTATCTTTCCTTTTGTTTCTGACAATTATAAAGGCCAAATAAACAACTGAGATGAAAGCCACAACCCAAAAATAATAAATGAAGCTCGTTCCACCTTCTTTCTCTTTGATCTGTGATTAGAAATTGAAGAGCAAATTTGGACATGGAACTTGGGGATTCCACACAATGCCTCATTACCCTTAAAAGAATCCATAGTGAAGTTTCTAAAAGAACCTCCATTAGGAATTTCTCCACTTAAACTATTGAAAGAGACATTAAAGTAGTCGAGGTGTTGAAGTGCTTCTAAAGACTTTGGAATTGAACCAGAGAGGTTGTTGTACGACAAGTCGAGATTTTCCAAACTGATCATGCTTCCCATAGACACAGGTATAGAACCTTCTAGTCTATTATTTGCCAAAGACAAATAAATCAAATTCTGCAACTTCCCAATAGTGCTAGGAATAGACTTTGACAACTGATTCATCGATACGTTTATATAGATCGCTGCTCCTAAGTTACTCATCTCTAGAGGTAGAGACCCATTTAATGAATTTGAGGACAAGTCTAGAGTGATCAAATCTGTTAGGCCCCATAAGCTTGAAGGTATGCTTGAATTCAACATGTTGGAGTTTAGATAAAGATTTCTTAAAGAACAGACATTTCCCAGACATTTAGGAATTGGGCCTGAAAATTTATTCCGCCTCTAATATTAACTAAAGTAACGAGGCGGAATAGATCACATATAGCATGTGGTATTGAGCCTCCCAACATGTTACGAGACATAACTAATCCTTGAAGTTGATGCAAATGGCTTAGAGCATCCACAATGCTTGCACCCATAGTGGGTGCAATAGAATGGGTCCCACTTCTATTGCACCCACTCCAACAATGGTATTGCACCCACTATGGGTGCAATAGATTTTATTTTATTTTTGAATTAGTTTTATTCTAGTTTTCATTTTACAATAATTAAGAAATTAAAATTTCATTGAATTAAAATTCAAATCCTACATTGATAGAATTAAAAGAAATACAAGAAATTAAAATCCTAAATTACTTAAATTAAAACAAACATAAAATAAAAAATCCTAAAAATCTACGGGATGTTGTGTCGTTGCTTGATCTCCGCCACCTTGCACATGTGAAACGCCAATTCGTCGGGATTCATTTGAGAGGTGTCCCGGCTCATCAACATGCTATCGGCGAGGTCACGTTGAACTTGGGAGAACGTTTCCATTGCATTCACCATATTCGCCATGTACCCGAGAGCTTTTTGGTTATCCTCGGACGTCTCTTCGGCTTTTTTCTTGCCTTTCCGCTTGTCTCTCTTGGCCGCCTTTTGGCCTTGGGGCCGGGTGGAGATACTCGCGTCACTAGAAGTCGTTGTGGGAAGACCGTCGGACCTCTTTGATCGTTTGTCCGAATGGACATCGGAGTGAACATTCTCGCCGAGACTTGCAAATTTCTTGGACTCGCGCAAGATCTTCCATGCATGCGGATACCGGAACGGAACACGGTACTCGGCTAGCCACATTGCCTCTGCTTGCTCCAGGATTTGAATATCACTCATGCCTGATTTCCATTGATCGTGGCATTTTTTGTGCATGGCCTCAAACCTCTTTGCATCCTTCGACACCCGTTGAAAGTGAGATTTGATTTGCGTGACGTCGCGTGAAATAGATCCTTGGGGCCTGTTAGCGTTGTATTCGGTGCAGAGGGAGCCCCAAAACTTCGCCCCTTTTTGGTCGACACCCACCACAGAGTCGTGGGTGTGCTCGCAATACAAATGGCAAATTAGCACCGTTTCTGGTGGATAATAGTTGCTACGTTTGGTGCCCGCCGGCATAGAAGCAATCTCCTCCACGTCGGGCTCGGGCTCGGCAACGGCGGCAAAGCGGGGGTTCAAATTGGTGGCCGCCACTTGAAAGGCATTCGATTCTTGCGTAAACGGCGAGAATCATTGCCTGGAAGTATTTGATTCGCCGGGGGATGGATTTTGAGGATGTTCACACCAATAGTTGCTCCAATCGCCTTCCATTGCTATTTGTTGAAATAATTTAGAAGATGAGGAGAATGGATGAATGAGGAGAATGGATGAATGATAGAGGATGAAGAAGAAAATGAGAAGAATGTACATGTATATATAGATGGGGTATAGAAATAAAAAAGAAAAAAAAAAGAAAAATGGGCAACGGAAAAAAAAAACGGTAAAAAACGGCTAGTGCATGCATTTTAAATTTTGTTTATTAATTTTTTTTTTTGGGCCGAAAAGGGGCGCGTGTTTACACGCCCCCTCCTTCGCTCCCACTATGCACGAGTGCGAAGCAACGCCCCCCTCCCCCCCCCCTCACACCCGGGTGCGGCAACGGCGGTGGGTGCGATAGGCCGGGTTCGATCCGGCCATCGCACCCACCGCTGCGGATGCTCTTATAGTTAGTGGAATATTACCAGATAACTCATTGCCTTGCAAAGCCAATCTCATCAGATTGCTTAAATTGTCTATTTCAACAGGAATGCTGCCACTGAATTTGCAGTTGCCGGCGCTGAATGTTTGAAGTGAGGAAGATAAGTTCCCGATAGAAGCTGGAATGACACCATTTAGAGGATTATCATCAATTTCCAAACGAGTTAGAGACTTGCAATTTGTCAATGAAGTAATGAAGGAAGAAGATGGTGCCTGGGTAAGATTGTTGCTGAACAATTGAAGACTTTGTAGTTGTCTTAGGTTGCCGAGATGAGTAGGTATATAACCACTGAATTTGTTATCAGAAAGTGAGAGGTATATGAGTTGAGAACAGTTAGAGATGGAGTTGGGTATTGCTCCACTGATGGAATTATTGCCAAGATAAAGTCGTTCGAGAGAGGGAGAACCATGGCATAAATGGGTTGGAAGAACCCCTGACAGAGCATTCTCGACAAGTCCAAGAATCCGAAGAGTTGAAATGTTAAAGAGCTCATGTGGAATCGAACCACTCAAGCTGTTCCGCCGTAAAAGTAATGTCGACAAATGGTAAAGTTGGCCAAATTCAGCGGGAATAAGCCCTGCAAAAGATGAGATTTCAAAACTGTAGCTAAAAACACATGATTGTAGCTAAACAGACCAATTTACATGAAAATTACTCTGTTGTACCTGTGAAATGGTTTTCCTGGAGGTATAACTCTGTTAGCATGGTAATATTCCCGACATCCCTTAAAAGGTTCCCTGTGAATTTGTTGTGCCCTAGATATATGGTTTGCAGAGCAGACATATTCATGAAAATATTGAAATCAATTGAGCCTGCAATCTCATTATGTCCAGCATCAAAAGTAACCAGATTCTGAAAATGGCCAATCTCATGTGGTAGTATTCCTGGCAAAAAAAGTGTCATAAAATCTCATTTACACAAATTTTATGATACTAGCAGTAAGAACGTGCGATGCACGTTAAACATGTGTGTTTTTGTACTATGTAAATATAATTGATAGATATTATTATATAATTTTGAATATTTGCATTTTTTTATTAATTTGATTTTTACTATGTAAATAAAATTCATAGATATTGTTATATAGTTTTGAATATTTGTATAAATTCATTTGACTATAATTGTTATTTAAAAAAGGAATCAATGCAACTATTAATGAATAAATTTAAATGCAATAAAGTAATATTCATAATATACCTCTAAATAAAAATGGAAAAAATTCTACGATAAACATCCTAACTTATCTAAATACGGAGCACGACGAATTTTAGATCTTCTCTTGTTTGATTTTGATGATTGGGGATGTCTTCTTCTTATTTTTGGTTTTCAACCGAATGTTGTTCAACGGCAGATCGTCGTCACTTGTAATCTCAATGCAGTCATCAAACTTTTTATTGGCTACTCTTCTTTTTTTCTTTGGCGGCTATGTGGGTTGCAACTCCATTGTAGTTTTTTCTTTCTAGACGGGTTTATCTTTTTTGATTTCTCGGGTGAATGTTTCTTTTCTTCCTCTTGAGTGGGTTCTTCTTCAATATCTCCAACATTGATGCTTTCCATCGGTTGCGTCTTTTGGATTGCATTTGCTACAATATTGAGATTTCCCCGTTGATCGAATTTTATAGACTTGAGCATCATCATGAAGCGTATTTCTGTGTACGCTTGTGTGCTTAATCCTCTATAGTATGTGGAGGTTGTTTCACCCTGTGGAAATGTTTAATTGTTATAATTATGTAATGTCGAATTTTTTAATATGAATTATTTAAATTATAGTAAGTGTTTAAGTAAGAAATCTTAATTTACCTCTTTGATTGAAGAAAGATCGATATTCATCCACAGAGCATCCTACACATACCTCTGCCGCTTGATCGAACAGTGTAACACGAGCATTGCAGTCGCCTTGTATAACATTTATTGTGATTCTGTATCTAGAAATATATGAAATGATAAAAATTATTATATGTTTGTTATTGTGTAATTAACTAATTTTAATTGGTAGTGGGTTTAAATTTGATAATTACCTAGGCGACGTCTCAAGAACTTTTTCATTGCATTTTTTGCATATTGCACTCTCATAAATTTTGGAGAAAGATGTGTTGCAATTTTTACAAGAATCATACCATATTGTTGCTTTATTTTCAACTTTGTCAATAATTCCCGTAAAGCAAAACGAAACACCCTAATATATGACAAAAAATAATATATTATAGAAATAGTCGATTATGTACTTTTGAAATGCATCATTAATTTTTTTTATATCGTACCTTCAATAATAAATGTTGATTGTCTCTGAGATCTTTAAGAGTGACTTCCTTTATTTGTTTTATTTTTTGTGCCATTGCTAATTTAGCAATTGCTAATGCATCATCATCAACATCAGAACACCTGTATATAATATTAAATGATATGTTAGAATTTTTTTTTAATATATAATTTATTTATTTTTTGATACGTATGATTGCATCGGCTGAATCTCTTTGCATGTTGGTGTAATTTGCAAGACGGATCTCATCGTATTTTGCAAGAGTATACCACCTAATATATATATATATAAAATATATTATTAAGTATGTAGTATTTTTTTTTTGTTTTGAAGGGAAGTATGTAGTATTTTACAAGTAAAAAGAAGTAAGTATTATTTTAAGAAAATATATATAATATGTTTGTTACCAAAATTTCTTTTTGCTACGACATAGGAAATCGCAACAGTTGGCTTTTGTGCAATTATTTGTTTAAGGTCATCTCCTTCATTTTTCGCCATATCTTCCCATAAAGATATTTCTACAATTTCAGATCTGCGAGAAATATTGAGTAAATTCAATTATAGTTATTTTTCTAAGGTTATGAACGAATTATAGTATATGAAACATTAAATAAAAATAACATATGGCTATATATATATATATGCATTGGAAATTGAAAGATGGATGCGAATAATAAATAAAGAACTTACTTTTTGTTCACGAGAGTTATGTTTCACACAGCCTTTATCACTCATTTGATAGGAATCTGTTGACTTTTTTGTACTTGTACTAAAATTCTAGAAATTTCTGTGACAATTTTTTTTGTTTTATTCATATAATTATATATTTAGACTTTAATGTATGTTTTATTTGAAGGAATATTTTAAACTAATTTCACTTACCAAACTCTTCTTCCTTGTCAAGCTTTTGTTCCACATCGTTGAACTCCACAAAATTATATGGTATTTTATACTCGATCTCGTCGAATGCTTCCTTTATATCAGAGAGTTTCTGTTGAGTATGAGCTCTTTTTCTCTATGGATGCTTGCATACATAGTATTAACGTTTCTAACCTCTCTATTAGAGATTAAATATGTTTTGTTGGATTCAAACTTTTTTTTCTAAATTTGCTTATTTCATTATTGAACATTGTCAGTCCAATTTGGACACCGTACAAATTGTGTGATAAATATATAAATTGTAAAAATTAATATATATGTATTTAATATGTTATATGTGTAAATAATATGTATCATCGTAAAATAGAACCAAGTTTATAAGTTGAACTAAATTTGTGACTTACCTCTTTGTCAACCATTATCAATTTTCAGAATTTTGTGCCTCTAAACACTTTAAATACAAATCAACACTTTATCGATTTAGCTTATTCATAGGTAGGATTTATAGATTATGATTGAGTAGGGATTTCATTAAGACATATGCATAATGAGAAAAGTAAATAGCCTTAAGCTAAGGTGGATCATAAATATTTGCAATTTGTAATTGTAAATTTCTGAAAATCAATTTATATTATTGTTTACATGATTAGTATACTACAGTTAATGGGTGGGAATGAAAAGAATGTTCTCTACTCATAGTGAATTATAATCTCATGATTGGAATAATATAACTTTAGAAGAATAAAATTAATAGATTAGTCCAAAAGTTTAATACTACAATTCAAATTAGTAAAATCAATTATAAACATTATAAAAATTTTAAATATGATAATTAACTAATTTAATCATCAATCAATTTATAAAAAAGTTAATAGAGATACCTTATTCTTCATTGGAGATAATATCGCCTGCAGTTATGGTTCTTGCTAATGAAGTAGAAGTAGAAATCGAATTTGTGTTACGAACCAAAGATGCTGGATCAATCTTTCTAATATTTTGATGCCAACCTGTTTCGCCCATTGGAAAAAGAAGTGGATATTGCAATGGATCATAACATCCATAATAATGCTTTATTCTATGTCTGTCGCCGGAATGAGGATGACATTGATGGATAATCTTTCAATCTTCGAAAGAATTTTGCATACGGGTTGATCTCTAAAATTTTCATGAGCATCTGTACAACTGCTTCTGACAAAACTTGATTTTGCATTACGTTAATTCTATTCTCAACCTCATTTTGTGTGTCATGAAAGTATAGCTGAAAAAATATTGGAGACGTATATTGTGGGATCAGTCCCGGAAGATCATGATAAACCATGACTTGTGCTCGAAAAGAATAAACTCCTCGTCTTGCAGATGCCAATTCTTTGTCCAATTTTACACCGAACGAAGTAAATGAGAATATACTATTATAAGCACGAATATTCCTTCTTAAATTAATAGCTTCTTCTGACTGAGCTGTAAACAATTCATCTAACTCCGGAGAAACTTCAGAAAATGCAAGTTTTACTTCACAACAAAAAGTAGGAGGTTCATATTCAAATTTTCTTGCACCACAATGAATGCAATCAGGCACATTTTTCAATTCATGTAGCAATGAACCTAAATAGATAAACAATATAATTAAAAAAACATTAATAGTTATCATAATGTATTAAACATATTTTAATCTTAAAAGAATGTAATACTTACAATTCAAATCACTTGCATTTCGTTTACGTTTCTTTTGGCTTTGTATATTTTTTCTTTGTCTATATACTTCATTAGCTGCATTATATAAATATAAATATATTAATGAAAAAAATATTTTGATTTGTGGTCATGTTGTGTGATATGTGGTGATTATAACATAGACAATTAATATAATATATATATATATATATATATATATATATAGATATAGATATATATATATATATAGAGTTGGGCTATAATAAAAACAGATTTTTTTGTATAAAATAGGAACGCATCTCATCCCTTGATTAGTATAAATCTGATGGCTAGATTTCATCTCAATTTTCAGCCTTATTATACACGTTTTTTATGAATGAGGACATTGATGTAATTTACATATTCATTAAGTTGGTACAGCCGATTTTGATAATTGTTATCTTAATCTTACCATATCAAACCAAATCTTTTTTTCCCTACCAATTAACCTAATCCATTTGCACTATTTATCTCAATACGTCAATTAGCATCTGCAGCACATCAATTTCTTCATAAAAATTCAAAAAATCTTCTTTCATTTTCTACAAACTGAAAACTCACAAAATCTCAAGTTCCTTCAATTTTTTCGTGGATTGAAAAACCAGATGGAGTCGCCTTGTTCGTGCTATATAATTAATATGTTAATATCAATATATTTTGTATAATTGTTATTATCTTGGAATGCAATTCGATGACTTATTTTGTTTCGATTATGTACGACTGGATGTTATTAAATCATACACACATTTAGTAGATTCAGCGCATGAGTTAGTTTTACGTGAAGAACATGCTTTATCATTTCACAGATCACTGGAATTATCAGATTATTTAGTTCATATTTTATGACGTGCGGATTCAGTGCATGAGTGCATGAATCAGTTCATACGTACTATCGAATTGTCACGGTTCATACATTCGTTTGTATAATTCATTATGGTTTTGCCTATGAAATTAAACTCAGTTTATTCCTTATCTGCAATATGTGCTGAAATTAAACTCAGTTCCTTCGATTTTTTAATCATATTTTTATCTTTACAGTTTTTGACTTATTGCTTCTTCTACTTGTTTTTAAAACTAATTGTCCATTGGACCTCACGTTATTCAACGTTTTTCAATTTTAATTAATTATGTTATGCATCTAAATTTAGTTTTTGACTTATGATTCGTAAAAAACTTATTACTTAGATGCATACCTATGATTGCAAAAAAAACTTATTACTTAGATGCATAAAAAATACTGATGGTTCGTACAGTTATTACGAAAATTCATTTTGATATTATGTTAATTCATTCATTTATCCTGTTGATTCATTCCGTTATTCCAATATGCTAGCCATGACTACAATGAAACTTATTCCATTATTCCACACATGTTAAATTTCCATTACTAATTAAATATTCATTCAGCATAATACTAACAAAATTATGTATTCATTCCATCATTAGTTTTTGGGTATGAATTCGACAACAAGCTCAATCACAAATACATCAATAACCAAATATCATGGATCTTAAAGCGTGAACATTGTCGGATAATCCTCATACGGTCTCACAACCCATTCTTTGTAGTTCACCATCCCCTCCTTGCATTTCTCGTGCCTTATCTTTTTGACGACTTCCACTGAAGACCCACTCCCATCTGACGAATCTTCCGACGTCTCCTGCTCAGCATTGTCCACAACATCCATTTTCTTTCTCTTATTCAAGATCCCTAATTCATAAGGAACTCAAATTAAAACTTCCAGCAATGCTATTATACTATGAACTTTGCAAAAAAAAGAAGAAGTTATCACATACCTTCTAACATACTCTCCATCATAGCACGTTTCATATCCTTCATGAATTCATCATTCGTATGCTTTGTTCGTGCTGCATCAATACAGACAATTATTGATCGTCCCACGCTTTTAAAAAACTAATACAATATAATTTGATTCAAACCTTCTTTCCTTCTAGTTTCTTCAGCATCATCGTTTCTCTCCCTGATTATTATACATTTCCCCTTCTTCTGTGCAATATAAGTTGCGCTTCACATGACATTACATAACATTACATATTTATATACTTACTAACTCATTGATTCATTTAAAGAATATAAGCAGTTCATTCTACAAAAATTGTATAGCACATATAATGCCATCGTTGATTCATTTAAACAATATAAACAGTTCATTCTATTTACATGATTCATACATTAGTTCTTACTGGATCATACAACAACTCGTTTGAATCCATCATAAAAAATTGTACCTATTAATGCAAGCATTAAAACTGATTCATTTCATACCTGACTACGATTCATACTGCTATTCATACCTATTAATGCAGGCAATAAAAAAGCTACTAAATCTACATAACCTCTTGAAAAATATAAAATTTGTGGGGGACCACCGAGTTTGGAACACAAAAATACCAATTCAATATAGCGACAATGACAGATCAAATTTCATACTGCTATGCAACATAAATATGTGTGTTTAACTCATTAAATAAAAAATCCTTTCTACATACACCTATCACTACTGCTTCGACCAAGATGCCGTTTTTTTAGCAGACAACAAAATTCAATCGAACCCTGACAAACATGGTTTTCGTACCTCAATATCGCATGAATTGTTGTCATTTTCCCCCATGAATTGATTGCTAATATGTGTTTGTATCCCAATTTTGAGTTTTGTTGAGTTTTAATTCCTTGGTGTAGTTTTGGAGTGATTTCAGGGAAAATCAAGAATTAATTGGAGGATTTTGAAGACATGAGATCGAAGTACGTCTCGAGAGGAATCCGTGAGCGCAAACGGCGACCAAATCCGAGTCCGGACGAGGGAGAACGGAGCAAAACGAGCGGCCTGCGCAATACGCCCAGTAGCCCGCGGTCACCACCCGCGGCCGCGGGGTGGGACCGCGGGTCAGCTGTTCCCGACTCAGGAGACACCCGCGGTCACCACCCGCGGCCGCGGGGCGGGACCGCGGGTCCCCTGAGCATCCCCCACGTTTGAAGGCCGCGGACGCGGGCCGTGACCGCGGGAAAAGGGCGGGGCTCCCCCAAATGGACCCCAAACGCGTTTTTAACCCCTTTCTCCCCCTTTTCCTCACATTATTCATCATCCCCAACAACACACACCCACTTCATCTTCCCCAACACTCCATTTCCAAACCCTAGCCTCTATTCTCTACCATTTTTTCTCTCTTCCACACACAAGAACAACACCAAAATCAAAGAAAGAAGGGGAAGACTTGGAAAGGAGCTCATCAAGACTATATGATTGAAGATCAAGATTATAGGATTTGTCTATGAATCTCTATCTCTCTATATCTTTATTTATGTTTTCTTATGACTTGAGATTTGCTTTTATTATGAATATGCTTGGCTAAAATCTCTTATCTTAGGGATTAGATTAGATGGATTTGTAATGGATTGATTTCTTTGTTCTATATATATCTTGATTGTGCTTATTGTTATCTTTTCAAGTCCTAGATTTATCTCTTGTATGATTGGTTGGCCACCTTTTGTGCATTTCTAATTTGTGATTTGAATCGGGAGAGGATAATTACAATAGATTAGGAGTTTGATACATGTCATCTCAATAAACCGGGAGGTTGAGAGTTGGGTGAGGGCTTGTTGATCTTTTGTGCTCTTGGGAGTTATAGGTTAGAAATTGACCGGGGACGGCAATTATGACCCATAATCTACTGTTTTAGTCGTCCGGGAGGGGGCTAAAACTAGTGGGGAGATCGCCCTAGATAAGTAGGCCATATCAAGATTAATATTGCTTTAGATTGAAGTTCATTACGATCCATCGAAATTTAGTCCCTAGGATAACTTTCATTCGAGTCATTCCCCAATTTATTAACTAAGTTTATCTTGTCGTTATTTTATTTACTTGCTTTATTTAGCTTTGTTTTAGTTCTCAATATCTCTTCATCTTTGGTTTGTCTAAATAGATTGAAAATAACTTATTAATAATATTTAGAAGTTTAAATTCACCAATCCTTGTGGAATACGACCTTGCTTCCCTTATATTGCAACTACACCGTATACTTGCGGCGTGGTGAAAATATTAGCGAACAAGTTTTTGGCGCCGTTGCCGGGGATTGGTTGAGTTTTTACTTTTGATATTGTGAAAAGTTGTTTTTATCTAATTTAGATATTGTTTTTATGTTTGTTTATTTATATGTTTATTTGTTTTTGTTAGAGAAAATTGCTCCACAACCGTAAAAGCGGCACCAAAAATGGATGATGGAAGGAATGAGTTGGTTGAGCAACTCCAACTACAATTGGCGTTGATGCAACTTAAGTTGCGTGTTTTGGAAGCCAAAAGAAAATGTAGGCAACCAATGATCCAAAAAGCCTTCCAACCAACACCTTCCTATGGTGACTTTTATGAGATGGGGTGCAATGTGTCACGACCGGCCTTAATTAAGGATAATTAATCCGGGAAAACCATGACTGGGGAAGGGAAATTAAGAAGCGGGTTGAGAAAGGGGCGTATAAAAGAATACTCAAAGGACTTGAATACGCGTGAAATATTCCTTAAAAAGGAAAAAGGCATAGGTCGCATAAAAAGGGTACTCAAAGAACTTGTATACGCGTTATATTCCTTAAAAGGAAAAAGGCATCGTTAGGGGCTTGGCTAAAACATTATCAGAGTTTGCAACGGAAGATGTAACTGAAATAATCAGTGTTTATAGCGGAATGCATAACTGAGATACATGTATGAAGACATGTATCCTTTCTGAGCCTACTTTAAGTTCGACAAAAACTCCACTCAGCAACAACACTTCATCGCCCATCACAGCTCAACCTGCACAAACATAAACATCGAAGGGCTAAGTACAAGAGTACTTAGTGGGCAGTTGCCAAGCATATAACATAACATCATTAACAATTTCACAATATCGCATAAGAGGCATGAGTTTCTTTCATATCCTTTGCTCATTAAACATTTCCAAATTCATAAATAGCATAAGGGCATTCTTCATCATTAACAATCATAAACACGCATCGTGTCGTGGAGAAGGCCTTCCCCAACGAACACGGGCATCGCACCGTGAGAGGGGGCCTCCCTCAGCGGTCACGGCATCGTACTATTGAGGGAGGCCTCCCCCAATAGACGCTGTAACACTGGCATACTGGCATACTGGCATCGCGCCGCGAGAGAGACCTCTCTCAGCGGACACGGGCATCGCGCCGTGAGGAAGGCCCTCCTCAGCGGACACGGCATCGTACTGTTGAGGGAGGCCTCCCCCAACAGACGCAAGCATCAAACATAAGCATAAACTTATCAGCATAAAGCATTCAAGCGTAAATAAGCGTAATCAAGCGTAAATTACATAGGCGTAAATCATTTAACGTGCAGCATAATAAAGCTTAACTCATTTAAGCGTAATAAAGCATACCACACTTGAAGATCCAATTTGCATTTTAAAAGCATAACACTTGCATAACATCTTATTTACGCGTAAGAAATTGCCCACCTCAATTGTTCTTAAAGCTGGCGTGGAGTCGTTTCTTCTTCGGCTTCACTTTCTGTCGCCCGGACCTTCATTGATGAAGAGTCGATAAGTTCGTGAAGTAATTGTCATAAGACAAAGTCTAATTCTACGTGCCTAGGGTATCTTTTAGTGTTTTAGGGTTCTAGCATCCATAATTCGTTACATTAAAGACAGTCAAAAATCAATCATACCTCGTCTAATCTCATTCAAACACATAGGCAACACAAACACATAAGGCACATAAGAATCACAATCAAACATCATCAAAACATGCTCTGTTTTTACACTGACTCAACTTCAAAATTTAATCTGTTCTGACTCCGACATCTCCTGGACTCGAGACTCATACCGAAAGAAAGATCTTCGAATCTAGTTTCATATAAAAAAAAGTAGAGTCGAAAACTCCAAGTGGTTTGAGAGATATGACGTTTTTACCACGATCTACCATGTTCGGCAGTTTTGAACAATCGAAAACTTGGATTTTTGAAAAATAGTAAACGTTGTCAAACTGGGCTCAACTTTGGTGGATATCTAGCTAACACAATAAGGTTAATACCATAAAAATTTGGAAAGCTAGATCACACAGGAAGCTACTGAAATAAATGACTCTTTCATCTGTTCTCTGAAATTCTCGGTAGTTATGTGCAGTTTAGGTTTCGCATTTTAAAGAAGTATCAAACGAAGTTGGAATGGCTTGAAATTTTACCAGGGTACTCAAGACTCATGTAGGGACTTGCTATAAAGTTTTCAAAGCTATTAGACATCGACAAACCGTCGATCACAGTAGGTCAGTAGGCCTACGAAATTCATATTTATAAGTCCTTAAAAAAAATAATTTATATAAATCCAGAAATAAGAGTTTAATCCCAAAAATATTCATTAAAAGTCCATCATAATTTAAATAAAGAACGGACCTCATTTAAAATAAATATTCCCAAACTTGTTACGCACATATACTAAATCTTTCATGAAACATCCTTTAAAATAAACTTTGATACATAGAAAATAATTCAACAACTTGAGCTCTTAAGGGGTTATTTTGCAACAGACACCAAATCTGCCTCGGATCTCCAAATGAGGCTCCAAAAGACATTCTGGAAACTAGACATTTCAAGGATCATTCTTCAATTTGAATCGAATGAAAAACAATTCAAACGAGCAAGATATGCCCTCTCAAAGATGGGTATTTAACAAGCAAAAATCTGAAAATTTCAGATTTCCAGATTACAACCAAGTCAGTGGGCTTTCTTTAAAAATTCATATCTCCCTTTACAAAACTCCACTGGGAACCCCAAGGGTCAATCTGGAAACCAGGGAGAGATCATAACACTCTCCAGTTGGATTTACTCTAAGAACATTCATGGTTTAGAAGATATGACTATCTAAAGTTCAATGCACAAAAAGAGTTCAAGTTTGGCAGATTCAGAACATAAATCGGAAAAACCACTTTAGGCTTCACCAAAAATTCTAAAACTGAACAAGTAAGTTCCCAACATGTCAGTGAATATTCAGTAGAAAGATAGGCTTGAGAATCAAAGATTTAAGTCGGTATTTGCCACCTCAAAGTCGTAGGTTTGTAAAATCTACTGGATGGTACAAGGAATAAGAACTAGATTTCAAGAATTTATACCGGTTGTTTCCCTTACTCAAAAATGGTGAGGCCGATTTCAAAAGAAAGATACGGAAGTCTAGAGTGACATATTCAAGTTTCAAAGGTTTTCACCGATTGAAACTTTACTTATGGCCTCCCAAAGATTGTTTACCAAAAATGTATTCCAGATGGGCAGTGATGTTTACAAATTCATAAATAAATCATAAGAGCTTCAAACCTTCTGAGATTTTACCAAAGTATATAAAACATATGAAAGATAATACACAATTAATTTGGGAATTTTTGGGAACCGTTTGGATGGCTGGAATCGCCTTGCAAAACACTGTCGGAGCAGTGTGCTTATGGCAGATTCGCTGCCTTACCTCATGCACGGTTTTTCACCCAATAAACTCTACCAAAATAATCATCCAAAATCATAAAACATATCCTCACATAATTTAGCACACATATGTGTAAAAATCCATGGCCATAAAGCATTTTCAGTTGAGAAAAAGCAAAGAAAACTCACCCTCGAAGCACAACCTTCACTCTAACTTTACGCCCTAGTTTTTCCACGCTCTCCCTTGCTTTGCTACTTCTCTTGGGGCATCAAGGGCTTCTATGGAGTGTGATAATGGTGGGAGAAAAGTTGTGAGAGTGGAGGAAAGGAGGAGGGACGAAAATGGAGGGAATATGGAGGGGAAGTGAGGCTTTTACTCTTCTTAGTGGGGCTAAAGGTTGTGTGAGGATATGTTTCAGCCAAATGACTTAAGTGGAGGGAGTAGGTGGGTGTGGGAGTGTAGTGGTGGAGTGGAGTTGGTGGAGTGGAGTTGGTGATTGAAGAACTTTTGCTTTTGCTAATTGATTTGGTTGTCTTCTTGATTGATTATGCTATGTATGAAAGAGGCTTATGATGTTACTCATGTGGTCAACGTATATACATGCTTCATGCTTGAGGTCTAAATTATGCTATGGTATGTTGATAGTGTAGGAGACATTAGGGAGTGGAAAGAATAATGATGATGGTAAAGTAAATAGAATTGAGGTTACTAATAAAAAAAATCATCTAGCTTGATTAATATTAATTAATCAAGTATTTGTAAAACTAATATTGGGTTCTACTAAATAACGACGCTTCGTTATAACTCTCTACGAATTAAATATCTAATTTAACTCGTTCTTATGATTCGGAATTAGATCACGACTTCCAAGTAAATAATAGAAATAATATTTCTATTAATAACTTGACTTTGCTAAGTCAGTTATTAAACTGGATAATAAATTATTGAATGGCTCAATAATCCTCGTCGCGTTTTTCTCATACGTTATAAAAGTATAAAGCTAAAATAATAACTCCGTTTCTGATAAAAAAAATCAGGACCATAAACTGGATTCATTTATAAAAATTGCATTTACTAGTTTTACTCATAATTAAAAGAGCGGGCTACTACATACTACCCCTCTTAACAAAAATTTCGTCCCGAAATTTGCATATCTCTGCTAAAACAGTTCGGGGTATTTTTCCTTCATCTTGTCTTCAAGTTCCCGCGTAGCTTCTCTTGTCTGCGGTGTCTCCATAAGATTTTCACTGATGTGATTGAGACTGATTTCGCAAGTGTCCACGTATTGCTGGCAAGGGGGTGCGGGTGTTCCCAATTACTGAACCTCGTTGTCTGTTGGGGCATTGCGTGGAGTAGTGACCTTTTTGGCCACAATTGTAACAACCGTTAGTTCCAGCTCGACAGATACCCCTATGCATCTTACCACAATTTGGGCAAGGTGAAATTCCTCTCTGACTTTGGCTACCCCCAGTTGACTCGAGGTTAGTTCGTGCCTCGTACCTTGGTTGAATAAATTGTTCGGCCCGTTCCTTTTCTTGCCACACTTTCTTACTAGTCTGATTGATATTGTCTTCGTTGTTGTCCCACTTGCGCTTCCCTTTGAGAGTATGTGAGGCTACTGGTGGATCATTTGGCATTGAGATCAATGGTGGGGCAGACTTGTCTGACGGCATTGCAGCTTCAATGTCAAGTGCCCTGTTCAGAGACTCCGTGTATGAGAGTCCTCCGTGGCTTGCTAGAGCCATCTTAATTTCGTACCGTAGACCGGCACAAAATTTTTCTGCCATCTTCTCATCTGTGTCCACTTGTTGTGGAGCAAACCTCGACAGGTTGCAGAATTCCTTGTCGTATTCAACCACAGATTTATTTCCTTGCTTCAACTCGTAGAACTCAGCTTCTTTCTTCTTCCTATAGCTTTTCGGAATATATTTATCATATAATCCCGTCTTAAAATCTTCCCAAGTATAACTTGCCCATTGTTCAGGTGTCAGAATTTTTCGACGTGCTTCCCACCAGAAGTCAGCTGATCCTGTTAGTTGGAAAGAGACGCAAGATAGGCGCTCCTCATCAGTACAACGTAGAAAGTTGAAAATGCGTTCCATTGCACGCACCCAAATCTCAGCTTCAGCCGGTTCACTCGTTCCGTCAAACGTAGGTGGATTTTGCCTTAAAAAGAGTTCTTCGACTCTCCTAGTCGGAGGCGGAGGGGATGGGTTATGTCCTCGAGCATCTTGTGGTTCTTCGGGTACAGCGTTACGGTTTCTGCGATTGTTATTGTTTTTCGCAGGGCGTCCTCTCTTAGGCGGCATTCTGATAGCAAAGATGTGCCAATTAGTACACTCTAGCATAATCTAATACAAGCCTCAAAAGAATTCTTGTAAATGTCAACTTAATATAACTTGTAAACAAGTCATGACTCCAATGACATCATTGATCATTGATGTAGTAAGCTTTAAGGGTCCTTAGCATCTCATTTCCATGAGTCATATCAATTCTTAAGCATATAATATCACATCATCTAAACTGGATACTTAGGCATAAGTCATGGAGATTTATAGCGGCTATAATATCATGAGCTTAAAAATTATTCTATACGTATCACTTATCTTGCTTCCTTCACTATAGCCACCAAAAGATACAATTTAATTTCTTCTATGTTTGCTTCTATGTTCTGTAGTAGTGGTGATCTCATATCTTAATAGCTCTATGTTCATAGGCATACTTAATCGCACTTGCGTAAATCATTTCATTCAATAACAACTTAACATGGCTATTGACAGTTACTCACTTTGCTATTACGATAATTCTCACTTTTTGTAAACATTAACTCAAAACTTGGAAGAGCTTACCATTCTGCTTCGTTGAGTGTGATGCGATGAAGTGCTGAGCTTTGTCGATTGAACTCTAGACACTTTAGTGATCAATTCAAAGTTTGGCTTAAATAAACTCTTAGGCTCAGAGCAAACGAACTGCTCTGATACCACTCTGTCACGACCGGCCTTAATTAAGGATAATTAATCCGGGAAAACCATGACTGGGGAAGGGAAATTAAGAAGCGGGTTGAGAAAGGGGCGTATAAAAGAATACTCAAAGGACTTGAATACGCGTGAAATATTCCTTAAAAAGGAAAAAGGCATAGGTCGCATAAAAAGGGTACTCAAAGAACTTGTATACGCGTTATATTCCTTAAAAGGAAAAAGGCATCGTTAGGGGCTTGGCTAAAACATTATCAGAGTTTGCAACGGAAGATGTAACTGAAATAATCAGTGTTTATAGCGGAATGCATAACTGAGATACATGTATGAAGACATGTATCCTTTCTGAGCCTACTTTAAGTTCGACAAAAACTCCACTCAGCAACAACACTTCATCGCCCATCACAGCTCAACCTGCACAAACATAAACATCGAAGGGCTAAGTACAAGAGTACTTAGTGGGCAGTTGCCAAGCATATAACATAACATCATTAACAATTTCACAATATCGCATAAGAGGCATGAGTTTCTTTCATATCCTTTGCTCATTAAACATTTCCAAATTCATAAATAGCATAAGGGCATTCTTCATCATTAACAATCATAAACACGCATCGTGTCGTGGAGAAGGCCTTCCCCAACGAACACGGGCATCGCACCGTGAGAGGGGGCCTCCCTCAGCGGTCACGGCATCGTACTATTGAGGGAGGCCTCCCCCAATAGACGCTGTAACACTGGCATACTGGCATACTGGCATCGCGCCGCGAGAGAGACCTCTCTCAGCGGACACGGGCATCGCGCCGTGAGGAAGGCCCTCCTCAGCGGACACGGCATCGTACTGTTGAGGGAGGCCTCCCCCAACAGACGCAAGCATCAAACATAAGCATAAACTTATCAGCATAAAGCATTCAAGCGTAAATAAGCGTAATCAAGCGTAAATTACATAGGCGTAAATCATTTAACGTGCAGCATAATAAAGCTTAACTCATTTAAGCGTAATAAAGCATACCACACTTGAAGATCCAATTTGCATTTTAAAAGCATAACACTTGCATAACATCTTATTTACGCGTAAGAAATTGCCCACCTCAATTGTTCTTAAAGCTGGCGTGGAGTCGTTTCTTCTTCGGCTTCACTTTCTGTCGCCCGGACCTTCATTGATGAAGAGTCGATAAGTTCGTGAAGTAATTGTCATAAGACAAAGTCTAATTCTACGTGCCTAGGGTATCTTTTAGTGTTTTAGGGTTCTAGCATCCATAATTCGTTACATTAAAGACAGTCAAAAATCAATCATACCTCGTCTAATCTCATTCAAACACATAGGCAACACAAACACATAAGGCACATAAGAATCACAATCAAACATCATCAAAACATGCTCTGTTTTTACACTGACTCAACTTCAAAATTTAATCTGTTCTGACTCCGACATCTCCTGGACTCGAGACTCATACCGAAAGAAAGATCTTCGAATCTAGTTTCATATAAAAAAAAGTAGAGTCGAAAACTCCAAGTGGTTTGAGAGATATGACGTTTTTTACCACGATCTACCATGTTCGGCAGTTTTGAACAATCGAAAACTTGGATTTTTGAAAAATAGTAAACGTTGTCAAACTGGGCTCAACTTTGGTGGATATCTAGCTAACACAATAAGGTTAATACCATAAAAATTTGGAAAGCTAGATCACACAGGAAGCTACTGAAATAAATGACTCTTTCATCTGTTCTCTGAAATTCTCGGTAGTTATGTGCAGTTTAGGTTTCGCATTTTAAAGAAGTATCAAACGAAGTTGGAATGGCTTGAAATTTTACCAGGGTACTCAAGACTCATGTAGGGACTTGCTATAAAGTTTTCAAAGCTATTAGACATCGACAAACCGTCGATCACAGTAGGTCAGTAGGCCTACGAAATTCATATTTATAAGTCCTTAAAAAAAATAATTTATATAAATCCAGAAATAAGAGTTTAATCCCAAAAATATTCATTAAAAGTCCATCATAATTTAAATAAAGAACGGACCTCATTTAAAATAAATATTCCCAAACTTGTTACGCACATATACTAAATCTTTCATGAAACATCCTTTAAAATAAACTTTGATACATAGAAAATAATTCAACAACTTGAGCTCTTAAGGGGTTATTTTGCAACAGACACCAAATCTGCCTCGGATCTCCAAATGAGGCTCCAAAAGACATTCTGGAAACTAGACATTTCAAGGATCATTCTTCAATTTGAATCGAATGAAAAACAATTCAAACGAGCAAGATATGCCCTCTCAAAGATGGGTATTTAACAAGCAAAAATCTGAAAATTTCAGATTTCCAGATTACAACCAAGTCAGTGGGCTTTCTTTAAAAATTCATATCTCCCTTTACAAAACTCCACTGGGAACCCCAAGGGTCAATCTGGAAACTAGGGAGAGATCATAACACTCTCCAGTTGGATTTACTCTAAGAACATTCATGGTTTAGAAGATATGACTATCTAAAGTTCAATGCACAAAAAGAGTTCAAGTTTGGCAGATTCAGAACATAAATCGGAAAAACCACTTTAGGCTTCACCAAAAATTCTAAAACTGAACAAGTAAGTTCCCAACATGTCAGTGAATATTCAGTAGAAAGATAGGCTTGAGAATCAAAGATTTAAGTCGGTATTTGCCACCTCAAAGTCGTAGGTTTGTAAAATCTACTGGATGGTACAAGGAATAAGAACTAGATTTCAAGAATTTATACCGGTTGTTTCCCTTACTCAAAAATGGTGAGGCCGATTTCAAAAGAAAGATACGGAAGTCTAGAGTGACATATTCAAGTTTCAAAGGTTTTCACCGATTGAAACTTTACTTATGGCCTCCCAAAGATTGTTTACCAAAAATGTATTCCAGATGGGCAGTGATGTTTACAAATTCATAAATAAATCATAAGAGCTTCAAACCTTCTGAGATTTTACCAAAGTATAGAAAACATATGAAAGATAATACACAATTAATTTGGGAATTTTTGGGAACCGTTTGGATGGCTGGAATCGCCTTGCAAAACACTGTCGGAGCAGTGTGCTTATGGCAGATTCGCTGCCTTACCTCATGCACGGTTTTTCACCCAATAAACTCTACCAAAATAATCATCCAAAATCATAAAACATATCCTCACATAATTTAGCACACATATGTGTAAAAATCCATGGCCATAAAGCATTTTCAGTTGAGAAAAAGCAAAGAAAACTCACCCTCGAAGCACAACCTTCACTCTAACTTTACGCCCTAGTTTTTCCACGCTCTCCCTTGCTTTGCTACTTCTCTTGGGGCATCAAGGGCTTCTATGGAGTGTGATAATGGTGGGAGAAAAGTTGTGAGAGTGGAGGAAAGGAGGAGGGACGAAAATGGAGGGAATATGGAGGGGAAGTGAGGCTTTTACTCTTCTTAGTGGGGCTAAAGGTTGTGTGAGGATATGTTTCAGCCAAATGACTTAAGTGGAGGGAGTAGGTGGGTGTGGGAGTGTAGTGGTGGAGTGGAGTTGGTGGAGTGGAGTTGGTGATTGAAGAACTTTTGCTTTTGCTAATTGATTTGGTTGTCTTCTTGATTGATTATGCTATGTATGAAAGAGGCTTATGATGTTACTCATGTGGTCAACGTATATACATGCTTCATGCTTGAGGTCTAAATTATGCTATGGTATGTTGATAGTGTAGGAGACATTAGGGAGTGGAAAGAATAATGATGATGGTAAAGTAAATAGAATTGAGGTTACTAATAAAAAAAATCATCTAGCTTGATTAATATTAATTAATCAAGTATTTGTAAAACTAATATTGGGTTCTACTAAATAACGACGCTTCGTTATAACTCTCTACGAATTAAATATCTAATTTAACTCGTTCTTATGATTCGGAATTAGATCACGACTTCCAAGTAAATAATAGAAATAATATTTCTATTAATAACTTGACTTTGCTAAGTCAGTTATTAAACTGGATAATAAATTATTGAATGGCTCAATAATCCTCGTCGCGTTTTTCTCATACGTTATAAAAGTATAAAGCTAAAATAATAACTCCGTTTCTGATAAAAAAAATCAGGACCATAAACTGGATTCATTTATAAAAATTGCATTTACTAGTTTTACTCATAATTAAAAGAGCGGGCTACTACACAATGCCATGGAGTGGCAATCACCATTGGAGTATGAGGACCATTTCAATAGTTGGAATTATGAAATTTCTTATTCCACTCAAGAAGGCTTCCAAGGGGGAAATCGATACTATCAAGAGGAGAAATCAAATTCAAAAGACGATCTCCTTCAATGCTTCATAGCTACACAAGCTTGGATAGAAAAAAGTCTAGCAAAATCGGAGGTTATGCTAGAAGAGCAAAGAAGGTCTTTGGCTACCACTATGGAAAATCAAAAGCGAATTGATGATTTGTGCATGGCCATTAGCCTTCAAAATGGAACCTTGTATGAGGAACCAATGCCAATGCTAAGTGAAGAGCCTCAAGAAGTTGAAGAAGAGTATGAAGAAGATGAGGATCAATTCTCCAAACCCCTTGAAGTCGAGAGCCCAACTTTTCCAACACAACCTCTACAATTCCAAAATGATAAAGATTTCACAAGTTTTAAAGAATGCAAAGTCAAAAATTTTGTCGATCCTTACCTCAACACGGGCGATTCTATGAAGGCTTGCTTCTTTCACTTTTATTTATCTTCATCTTTTGATTTTCACTTTGATTTGTCTAATAAGGAATTGTTTGAGTGTGGTGGTACTCTAGATGGTGAACGAGATTACCATGACGCCCGGGATGTCTCAAGAATTGCAAAGCCACCATATTTTTGGGTCGCGGTGGATGGTGCATGCAAATTTGATGAAAAATGGCCACCGCCTAAGCCTCCACCTCGTTTGTGAGTACGAGACAAGTAACCATTTTCTCCTTCATCCAAACTTATTTCTCCTTTGTGTGAAATAAGTTTGGGGGGAGGGTGAAGATGGGTTACTTATCTCGTTTATCCGTTGTTTATTTATTTAGTTAGTTTAGTTTTCGAATAATGAGATTTTGTCTCTGTTTTTGAGCTTTTCCTTGTCTTTTGTTTTTGAGCTTGATTGTTGAAAAACATGAGTTGGATGAAATGTGTGTTGGGCTTATGATATGAATGTTGCTTTTGAAAAGAAATTGTGTGTATCACTTGTGGATTATGCATGAAAAGTTTGAACTTGTGACAAGTGAGTTAAATGTTTTGCCTCCAAGAACTTGATAATGAGCTTGTAAGATTTGAGCCATTGATTGTCATATTATCACAATCTCATTTTGTTCTTGAGTGTAAATCGATTGAGCATGTATGTTGGTCTCTAGAACTTGCCATGAGTCCTCTCTTGAAAATAAAAGTAGATGTGTTGTTAATATTGAAGTGATTTAAGGCCATCTTTGTTAGCCACTTGACCCCAATTGTGCCAAATTCTCATATGATCCTAGTTTACCCCTTTTGTGCCTTGTAGCCTTTCTTTGAATGAACCAATGATAAAGGGGTAGAACTTAGAGTGTTAGTGGTTGCTTTGATGAAGAAAAAAGTTTGGGAAATGATTGAAATTGCTTATCAAGCTTTGATTGTGTGAAAATCACTAATCCCCTATGAGCTCAAAAAGAAAAAGAAATGAAAACGAATGTGAATAAAAGAGCATAAAGGGGAGTGATTTGCCTTTTGAATCATAGCCATGATAGATATCACTAAGGATGAAAAGATGAAATGTAGGGATTTTGGTTTTTGATTGATAAGAGAAATGGTGAAGTTGATTTGTTCATTGTGATTGATGGATTGTGGGATGAGTCACTTTGCCTAAAAAAACTACTCACCTTACCAAAGAGCCCTCATTACAACCCAATGAAAGCCCTTTTTGATCTCTATTTATAACACATTGAAGCATAGAGAGTTAGGACAAATGGCAAGCCTATGGTAGATTGCATGCATTGTTTCGAATTGAGTGTAAACACGTCTATTCTAAACACTTGAGAGTCGAGTGCATCATTGAAACATTCACCTTGTGAGGATTCAAGCTTGGAGGCTATAATGTTGAACTTACTATCACTTGTGACTTCTTGAAATGCATATCTACTTGTGATACACTAGTGAAATATTTTGAAAAAAATTGAAGCCCTTGAAATGACACCAATTCATTCTCACATGTTTGTTATCTTTTATTTCTCTTCTCTTTGTTGTTTGGGGACAAACAACGCTTTAAGTTTGGGGGGGTTGACAAACATGGTTTTCGTACCTCAATATCGCATGAATTGTTGTCATTTTCCCCCATGAATTGATTGCTAATATGTGTTTGTATCCCAATTTTGAGTTTTGTTGAGTTTTAATTCCTTGGTGTAGTTTTGGAGTGATTTCAGGGAAAATCAAGAATTAATTGGAGGATTTTGAAGACATGAGATCGAAGTACGTCTCGAGAGGAATCCGTGAGCGCAAACGGCGACCAAATCCGAGTCCGGACGAGGGAGAACGGAGCAAAACGAGCGGTCTGCGCAATACGCCCAGTAGCCCGCGGTCACCACCCGCGGCCGCGGGGTGGGACCGCGGGTCAGCTGTTCCCGACTCAGGAGACACCCGCGGTCACCACCCGCGGCCGCGGGGCGGGACCGCGGGTCCCCTGAGCATCCCCCACGTTTGAAGGCCGCGGACGCGGGCCGTGACCGCGGGAAAAGGGCGGGGCTCCCCCAAATGGACCCCAAACGCGTTTTTAACCCCTTTCTCCCCCTTTTCCTCACATTATTCATCATCCCCAACAACACACACCCACTTCATCTTCCCCAACACTCCATTTCCAAACCCTAGCCTCTATTCTCTACCATTTTTTCTCTCTTCCACACACAAGAACAACACCAAAATCAAAGAAAGAAGGGGAAGACTTGGAAAGGAGCTCATCAAGACTATATGATTGAAGATCAAGATTATAGGATTTGTCTATGAATCTCTATCTCTCTATATCTTTATTTATGTTTTCTTATGACTTGAGATTTGCTTTTATTATGAATATGCTTGGCTAAAATCTCTTATCTTAGGGATTAGATTAGATGGATTTGTAATGGATTGATTTCTTTGTTCTATATATATCTTGATTGTGCTTATTGTTATCTTTTCAAGTCCTAGATTTATCTCTTGTATGATTGGTTGGCCACCTTTTGTGCATTTCTAATTTGTGATTTGAATCGGGAGAGGATAATTACAATAGATTAGGAGTTTGATACATGTCATCTCAATAAACCGGGAGGTTGAGAGTTGGGTGAGGGCTTGTTGATCTTTTGTGCTCTTGGGAGTTATAGGTTAGAAATTGACCGGGGACGGCAATTATGACCCATAATCTACTGTTTTAGTCGTCCGGGAGGGGGCTAAAACTAGTGGGGAGATCGCCCTAGATAAGTAGGCCATATCAAGATTAATATTGCTTTAGATTGAAGTTCATTACGATCCATCGAAATTTAGTCCCTAGGATAACTTTCATTCGAGTCATTCCCCAATTTATTAACTAAGTTTATCTTGTCGTTATTTTATTTACTTGCTTTATTTAGCTTTGTTTTAGTTCTCAATATCTCTTCATCTTTGGTTTGTCTAAATAGATTGAAAATAACTTATTAATAATATTTAGAAGTTTAAATTCACCAATCCTTGTGGAATACGACCTTGCTTCCCTTATATTGCAACTACACCGTATACTTGCGGCGTGGTGAAAATATTAGCGAACAAACCCCATGGACGAATCGAACATTCAACACCATTTCGCCATTTTTTCAACCAAAGGAACAAAAGATTAAATTAAAGAAAATAAAACACAACATCGTCATCTACATACCAGTTCTCTTTGATTTCGTAATCACCATTATAGCTAATTGCCCGGTAAATTCTTTTTTTCTCGGTTGTATGAATCGTCCGCTGGCAGCGGCGGAAGTGATGAAGTGAGAATAAACCCTACGAATAATAGTCTAGAATTTCTTCACAAAATTAGATTAGATATGTCAAAGATACGGTTCAACTCATCCAATTCCTTCACTTCGCAGGCAATTAAATTTCCAAATAAATGGGGCACTATTTTCGGAAGAAGGTTGGTGAAGATAAACAGCCGTTTTTTTTTTTTTTTTTTACAAAAATAGCCTTCTGCGATTTTTATGTATGAATCACACATTGATTTAATTATAACCGATCCGTAAGTAAAAGATTAATCTGGACGGTACGATCAAATAAATCTATGGTTAAAATGTATTCCTATTTTAAACACTTAAGGGTGTTTTCACCCTAGCCCAACCCTATATATATATATATATATATATATATATATATATATATATATATATATATATATATATCCCTTGATATAAATACTTAGAATCTTGTGTGCTCATGCTATAGAAAATACCTGAAAATGAGATTGTTTTGCGCAATGTAACTTCCATGCTCATAATTAATAGTGTATCCTGTAAATAAATATTTATTTTGTAACACGACAATAATAAATAATAATAAATAAATAACAACAAAAAGGAATGTTAATAATAATTATAAGTATAACTATAATCATATTGATATGGCAGCAAAACAATTACTATATCATTATATTTAAACAAGTACTCCCTCCGTCCCGCTTCAAATGTCTCCTTTCTTTTGGGCACGGAGATTAAGAAATGTGTAAAAAGTAGATAAAGTGGGTATAAAGTAGATAAAGTGGGTTGGTGGAAATTATTTAAATATTAGGTATAGAGAGAGAGTGTTTTGCCAAAAAGGGAATGGGTCATTTGGAGTGGGACAACCCAAAATGGCAAATGAGACATTTAGAGTGGGACGGAGGGAGTAATATGTTTGATGTATTAATTTATTCTAGAATATGTTAATAATGGAGATTCACAGATGTTATGTTAATAATATAGATTCACAGATGGCACTTATGCTCGAAAAGTAAATCTACCTTCTTTTTTTCTTTAACATTTATTTTAATGAATTTTGTGAATTAAACCACATGAAGGTGCTAAAGCAGGAAGCTGTAATGCCTTCTTTGCATGCTTAGACAAAGGACATCTCATATGGTTTTGCATTGTATGCATAAGCTCTCGCATCTTTTTATCGCTGCAAACACAGAAACATGCTTTCTCTGAGGAATTTATTCACTACTACATTTAATGGATCCAATTCTTTCTTCCCCTCTACATAACTGATACAAAAGAAGATTAGATGCTGGGACAGTCACCTTTAGAAATCATTCAGCTGTCATTGTGAAATCGTTCTTATCCCTTTTGTCAACTGAAGAAAATCCATTATGTGGTTCTTGCTGAGCAACATGAAGCTCTGTTAATAGGCTTCATTCTTTAACTATTCTAGGAGATGCTTTTCAAATTTCAAAGAAACTTCATAAATCAGGCTAAATACTACCAAGAATGCATCGGGTTTTGGAATATACTCACGGGAATATAGTGTGTGAATGGGGGTGCCTACACAAATATGCAAAGTCGAAGGTCTCACATGCAATTTGATTAAATGCATGCATGCAGCTGTTGTGTAAGTTCAGTTGGATCCGTTGTGATTCAGTTGGGAGCAGCATCTGTGCAGCGTAGCAGATTTTTCCCTTTTGTCATATTTGATATGTATTTTCTTTCCTTTTCACATATTCCAGCAGATAGATTGAGAGCACGCTGTGTGCATGACTTGAGAGGAAAGATAAGGAGAGTTACAAAAGAAGAGAATTAGGGCTTGAAGCTTGGTTGTTGCTTCTTTGATTGATTCTCGTTTTTTGTACTTGTATTCTTGATCTCGAGTTGAATAATATACATCGCAGTTAACCCTCCGTGGATGTAAGCCGAGAGGCTGAACCACGTAAATCGCCGCGTCTACGCTTCTTGGTTTTCATTCTTGTGTGTTGATCGTGTTTGTATTTGAGGTTCGAGAAGCTGCGATTGCATCTTGTTCCTAACAAAGTGGCGCCGTCTGTGGGAAGCGATTTTGCGATCGGTGCGAAGAATTGAAAGATGGCGACGGCGAAGTTCGAGGCGGAGAAGTTTACCGGAAAAAATGATTTTGGGCTTTGGCGATTAAAGATGAAGGCCATGCTGATCCAGCAAGGCCTCTTTGAAGCACTCAGTGGAGATGAAGGATTACCTGATGATATGAAGAAAGCAGATCGCATGAATCTGATGCAGAGAGCACACAGTGCTCTGATTCTTTGCTTGGGCGATAAGGTGTTGAGGGAGGTGTCCAAGGAGACAACCGCTGCCGGCGTTTGGAAGAAACTCCAGGATACATATATGCAGAAATCTCTCACCAATCGCCTATATATCAAGCAGAAGTTGTATTCATTCAAGGTCTCAGACACAAAGAGCCTTGAAGATCAAATGGAGGTTTTCAACAAGATTCTGGATGATCTTGAAAACATCGATGTTAAATTGGATGATGAGGATAAGGCAATCATCCTTTTGAATTCTTTGCCCAAGTCTTTTGAGAATTTCAAAGATGCCATGTTGTTTGGCAGGGAGAAATCAATTTCTTTGGAGGAGGTTGAATCGGCTCTAAGAACTAAGGAGCTACAGAGATGCAACTCATCAAAAGCTGAAAGTTCCACTGCAGAGAGTCTATCAGTGAAATCGAAATACTCAAAGCAAAGGGGCAAGAAATCTGAAGGAGATTCCAAGAAATCATCACAGGAAAAGGGCAAGGATGGAGCTGAAAAGGAGACAAGGACTTGCCACTACTGCAAGAAACCTGGTCATCTGAAGAAGAATTGTTTCTCTTGGAAGAAGAAACAATCAACTCAGGGACAGAAAACAGATGAAGCAGCTGTTGTAGAGCAGGAGCAACCAGCAGAGGTGCTAAATGTCATGAGCTGTGGAGTTTCAAATGATTGGATTTTGGATTCAGGCTGTAGTTTCCACATGACACCACACAAGAGCTGGTTCATACATATGCAAGAAGGTGACCATGGGCAAGTTCTGTTGGGGAATGATCACTCATGCTCAGTGAAAGGGATTGGAGATATCAAAGTAAAGCTCAATGATGGATCAATCAAAATTCTCTCCCAAGTAAGGTACATCCCAGAGCTTAAGAGAAATTTAATATCTCTTGGAATCTTGGAGTCTAAAGGCTGTCACTTCATATCTAAAGATGGAGTTATACTTGTTAAAAGGGAAGAAAAAATTATCCTGAAAGGAATCAGGAAGCACAGCCTATATTACCTTGATGGATACACTGTTATAGGGAATTGTGAGGCTAATAGTGAAGATAACTCGAGGCTGTGGCACATGAGATTGGGTCATGTAGGGGAGAAGGGAATGAATGAGATGCTAAAACAAGGAATAATTGATAATCCCTCCAGTTTCAAAGTGAAAGAGTGTGAAGAATGCATCATGAGTAAAAGTAAGAAGCAGCCATTTGGGAAGGGCAAGCATATCTCAAAGGCTCCTCTGGATTATGTGTATTCTGACTTATGGGGTCCTGCAAGAACAACCAGCAAGGGAGATGGAAAGTTTTTCATGAGTATAATGGATGATTATACAAGAAAACTATGGATCTACATACTCAAAAGCAAGGATGAGGCATTTCAAAAGTTTAGAGATTGGTGGAGTGAAGTAGTAAATGAGAAAGGAACTGGGGTCAAGTATTTGAGAACAGACAATGGTCTAGAGTTCTTGTCAAAAGAATTTCAAGATTTTTGTGCTGAAAAGGGTATCAAAAGGCACAGAACCGTTCCAGGAAATCCACAGCAAAACGGTGTGGTGGAAAGGATGAATAGGACAGTTTTGGAGAGAGTGAGATGTATGCTTTTGAGTTCTGGAATGCCAAAGCATTTTTGGGCAGAGGCTATGGATACTGCATGCTACCTCATCAATAAATGTCCATCATCAGCTCTAAACTTCAAATCCCCAGATGAACTTTGGAATGGACATCCACCAAACTGCTCATTCTTAAAGCCTTTTGGGTGCAGAGCCTACTGTCATGTTAAGCAAGATAAACTTGAACCCAGGGCTCTGAGATGTGTATTCCTTGGGTATCCTAAAGGAGTGAAGGGCTTCAGATTATGGTGTACAGAGCCAGGGATGAACAAGCTGATAATTAGCAGAGATGTTACATTCAAAGAGCAGGTTATGCCTTATCTTGAAGCAAAAGGTGCTGATCAGAATTCAGAAATGAATATTTCAGATAATGTTATATTTGAGGTGGAGTTGCTGCATGAGAAGAAAGACTCAGACAACCAACCACCAGAAAGTACTGATGATCAGCATGATGATGGAGGACCAGATCTGTCTGATTACATGTTGGCAAGAGATAGGCAAAGAAGAATCATCCATCCTCCTACAAGATATGGAGATGCTGATCTTCTAGCCTATGCTCTAAATGTAGCAGAAGAGGTGGAGTATCAAGAGCCTAGCAGTTATTCAGAAGCTATGAGAAGCAAAGAAAAAGATAAGTGGCTGGCAGCTATGCAGGAAAAGATTAACTCACTCCTCAAGAATAATACTTGGGTTCTGGTGAAAAGGCCTAAGTCTCAGAAACTGGTGAGCTGTAAGTGGATTTTCAAGAGGAAAATCGAGATTGTATCTAATAAAGAATATGTTAGATACAAGGCAAGGCTGGTTGCTAGAGGTTTTACACAAAGAGAAGGAGTGGATTTTAATGAGGTGTTCAGTCCAGTGGTTAAGCACTGTTCAATCAGAATCTTGCTAGCATTAGTAAATCACTACAACCTTGAGCTTCATCAGTTAGATGTTAAAACCGCTTTCCTCCATGGAGATTTGGAGGAAACCATTTATATGACTCAACCAGAAGGGTTCATGCTGCCTGAAAATGCTGATAAGGTTTGTTTGTTGAAAAGATCCCTTTATGGATTAAAACAAGCTTCAAGGCAGTGGTATCTTAAGTTTGACAGTTATATGATGGAATTGGGATTTACAAGATCACAGTATGATTCTTGTGTATACATCAGAAAAGCAGAAAATGGCAGCTACACATATCTACTCTTGTATGTGGATGATATGTTAGTAGCTGGGAAGGATCTTGCAGAGATAGAAAAGCTAAAGCTGGAGTTAAATGATAAGTTTGAAATGAAGGATCTTGGGTGTGCAAGGAGGATACTTGGTATGGATATCAAGAGAGATAGAAAAAGAGGGTATCTGTGGTTAAATCAAGAGGATTACATTCTGAAAATCTTGAGGAGATATCATCTACATGAATCCAGAGCAGTCTCAGTTCCTTTGGGCTCACATTGCAAATTGGAGAAGAAGCAAAGGCCATCAAACAAATCAGAGAAAGAAGAGATGAGCAGAATTCCATATGCTAATATGGTGGGAAGTGCAATGTATACTATGGTGTGCACTCGGCCTGATATTGCTCACTCAATCAGTGTAGTTAGCAGGTATATGGCTGATCCTGGTAAAGAACATTGGTTGGCTCTGAAATGGCTGTTCAAATACCTAAAAGGAAATGCAGCATTGGGGATTATGTTTAAAAAATCTACTTTTGAAAAGGATGATATTTTGGTTGGTTTTGTTGACTCTGATTATGCAGGGAATATGGACTCCAGAAAATCACAATATGGATATGTTTTCAATTTGTTTGGCACTGCTGTGAGTTGGAAGTCAAGTTTGCAATCAGTTGTGGCCTTATCCACAACCGAGGCAGAGTATATGGGGCTGACAGAAGCAGTGAAGGAAGCCATTTGGCTTAAAGGGATCGTGTCTGAATTTGGAGTAGAGCTGGGAAAGGTCAGTGTGCTCTGTGATAATCAGGGTGCTCTGCATTTAGCAAAACACCAAGTTTTCCATGAACGATCAAAGCACATAGATGTGCGTTTGCATTTTATCAGAGACATCATAAGCAAGAAGGTTGTTGAGGTGTTGAAGGTGTCAACGGATGAAAACGCAGCAGACATGCTAACTAAAGCTTTATCTGGTGAAAAATTCAGGTATTGCTGCAAGTTAGTGAACTTACTCTCTTGTTAAGTTTTCTTTAAGGGGGAGCTCTGTAATGGGGCTCAAAGATTGAGGGGAATCTGGTTTTGGTGTATATTGTTTGTTGCATATTATTGTATGCAAGGTGGAGATTTGTGAATGGGGGTGCCTACACAAATATGCAAAGTCGAAGGTCTCACATGCAATTTGATTAAATGCATGCATGCAGCTGTTGTGTAAGTTCAGTTGGATCCGTTGTGATTCAGTTGGGAGCAGCATCTGTGCAGCGTAGCAGATTTTTCCCTTTTGTCATATTTGATATGTATTTTCTTTCCTTTTCACATATTCCAGCAGATAGATTGAGAGCACGCTGTGTGCATGACTTGAGAGGAAAGATAAGGAGAGTTACAAAAGAAGAGAATTAGGGCTTGAAGCTTGGTTGTTGCTTCTTTGATTGATTCTCGTTTTTTGTACTTGTATTCTTGATCTCGAGTTGAATAATATACATCGCAGTTAACCCTCCGTGGATGTAAGCCGAGAGGCTGAACCACGTAAATCGCCGCGTCTACGCTTCTTGGTTTTCATTCTTGTGTGTTGATCGTGTTTGTATTTGAGGTTCGAGAAGCTGCGATTGCATCTTGTTCCTAACATAGTGGAAGATGTAGAGAGAGAGAGGCAACCTCGGAGAAGGTGTGCAGTATGAATAAACCACCAAACATGATGATAGGAAGTCTCTTAGGAGCTCGAAGGGGTTAAGCAAATTAAATAATATTGAAGCATTTGTTATATTTGTGGAATGCACTCAAAGAAATCAACGTACTCATGTCTCATATAAAGAAATAACAGTTTGTAGTTTGAGGGCTTACCTACCTGACTGGAGAGCGACATATAGAGCCCTAGACGGTTGACGGCGAGAGGGCGAGACAGCAGATGGGAACGGCAGCGATTCGTTAGCCGGCCGGAGGTGCCAACGGCGTCGACGTGAGCAGGTGCGCGCTGATTGATCAATATGTAGTTTCGCCAGAATTAGATTATAAACCAAAATCACAAACTTGAAGCTTGGTTGGCGGCGAGAGGGCGAGACAGCGGATGGGAACGACAGCGATTCGTTGGCCGGCCGGAGGTGCGAATGGCGTCGACGTGAGCAGGTGCGCGCTGAATGATCAATATGTAGTTTCGCCAGAATTATTAGAATTCTAAACTAATGCTAATCTATTTGATGTATCCGATAACTAATGCAATAAGCTATTAAAGCTTTAGAGAGAGAATCCTAATGCAATTAGAATTCTAAAGTAATGCTAATCTATTTGATGTATCCGATAACTAATGCAGCTATGCTAATCTATTTGATGTATCCGATAACTAATGCAATAAGCTATTAAATTTATTTTATAAATATTATAATATAAAATATATGATAGGGGTAAAATAGGCAATCCACAAGTTGTCACATAAAATGCTTAGGCTCTTTTTCTATTAGTATAGATAAGAACTTGAACCATACCATTCAAATTGTTAGCACCAAGATATAACTCCCGAAGAGATGTTAAGTAGCCAATTTCTGAAGGTATCTCCCCAGTTAAAGAGTTGTAAGAGAGTCTCAATACCTCAAGCCGTGAACATTGGGATAGATTTGTGGGAATCACACCACTCAGCTGATTTTTAAAACTGATGAATAAGAAATAACTTAATTAAGATAACATGTCATCTGAGTATCATCTCATACAGACCTTAACAATTAAGGTGTTTTCCACCTTAATTGGAGCTTACGTGAATTAGTAAAGACGACGTCATTTTTGTGAGATCTAAACAACACAGTTTCGCACAATTTCAAATTTTTTTTCAAGTTATAAAGTACTCACTCCGTCCACCAATTCGTGCCTTACCCAATTTTAGTAACTATTTCCTTAACAAATAAATCATTTTTCTTAAAAGTCGTGCTCCTTTCTTCACTCAACAAATAAACAATACATTTTTTTCTTAAAACTCGTACCCCTCCCCCTAGGACACGAATTGATGGACGGAGAGAGTAACTGTATCTTGTACTTGCACCATATATGATTTCCAATATCTAGCAATTTTATTGTAAACAATGTCGTAATATAAAGGAGGACTAATCCACGTAAACTTCATCTCAACAATCTAATGATTGAGAAAAAATTAGGGGTTGCAAAATTTAAAAATATGATGATTTAATTCGTCACACTTCAAAAATCACGTTAAAATAGTAACTTCATGTTTTTTTAGTCTAAACCCTAATGCTATTGAGAAATGAAAAAGTCAATGAGCGCAATTGCGAACGCACTAACACGTAGGAACGAACTTAAAAAGATATGCTGTCATGTCATGTGATTACATTCTTTAATTAAGCTTCAAACAGAACATGACTATAACCTTCACTTACAAAATAAAACCCAGTTTCTTGACGCTAAATTTTAGGGTCGTTGCCGCGTTCGATCGTTTCCTTCAATTACTACATCCACATTTAAGTTTAAATCCATATATATACACACTCTAATGCAGTACTAGATTCCAAAAAAGCTTGCATCAGCAACTCTGCATTCATCTTCATCTTCCACCAATAATCTGTTATCTTGTTCAAATCATGCGGGTATACATACTACATGTATATATCAATTTTCCTTCTCAAATAAATTATCTGCAGATATCTAATTACGTGATCCTTGTTCAAAAAATAGTTATTAAGATAAAGTTCAGATGCAAAAAATGCAGATCCAAGGCCATGACTATTGCGGCCATGACATCAGGTGATTATAGATCAAAGGGGCTTCAAAATATACTATGCATTCATGTATTCTCTTGCTTTTATTTTTTCTTTCCTAACTGTGTTTATATGTGGAAAGGTGTGGTGTCGGTGAAGCTAGAAGGGGACGAGAAAGATCGAGTGGTAGTCATCGGAGACGAGGTCGATGCAGTCGGAATGATAATCTTACTGAGGAAGAAAGTTGGTCATGCAACCCTTGAACTTGTAGCTGAACTCATTGATTAGATATTTGAAACCAACTTATACTTTTCATTAACAACATTTACTTGTCTGTGTATATACTATACTCCTTCATTAACAAAAGGTGCATTTGTAGCATAATTTCAATAAAATCAATATGGAAGTATTCAATCTTTCTTGCGACTATGATTCATAGACAAGCTCTTTCCATTTCAAAGCAGGATACAAATAGAAACAATATTCTTCATATATATCAGCAGTTATGAAACAATTTTTTAGGATGCTGTGAAAGAAAATGAGAAACATCTTAACCGAATCTGGTGTCTACATATTTACCATATCAAAGGCTAGTTCCATGGGCATTACATCAAAAGCTCAATACAGGCAATGCTACTGATAAGTTTAAACTTAAAATGAAAATTTAAGTTTAAACTTAGCACAGTAAGAGTTTGAACGGCACATGTCTGTTGGAAGACTTCCACTCAATTCAATGCCTGTCAAATCTATAGTCACCAAGGTCGATATGTTGAATATGGCTGATGATATAGCACCGGATAGACGATTGAATTGAACAGATAGAGTTTGTAGACTTTGAAGTCTCCCAAACTCTTTTGGAATTTCTCCACTTAGAGAATTGTAAGATAAGTCAAGCAATTGTAGGTTTGTGAGGTTTGAGAGCGATTTTGGGATGGAACCTATGAAGCTGTTGTTGCGTAAAGACAAGTACTCTAATTTTGGTAAGTGACCCAACATCGGAGGGATGTCTCCGGTGAAGTTGTTGAGTCGGAGAGATATGAACTTCAAACGGCGAAGGAGAGACAGTTGGTGTGGCAAATGTCCATAGAAAAGGTTGTTGGAGAGGTCGAGGGAGACGAGGAAGGAGAGGTGGCCGAGCTGTAGTGGAATGGTGGCGGAGAGAGCCATGTTGGAGAGGTCGAGGGAGACGAGGAAGGAGAGGTGGCCGAGCTGTAGTGGAATGGTGGCGGAGAGAGCCATGTTGGAGAGATTCAAGGCAGATACTCTGTGGTGGCGCAAGCTGCAAGTGACGCCAATCCAGCTGCAGACGGAGGTGGAGTTGGTCCAATTAGATGCAAGTAAAAGAGATGTATGTTTGAGTGAAAGAAGGGCAGTTTGATCAGTTGCAAGGCTCAGAGGTTGTTTGGCTTTGGCTTCAGAAGAAAGCATTTGGAAGGTTATGGTAATTAGGAATGCATACTGCAAAATGCAATAAAGCTTTTTCTCCATGGCTGCAAATTGTGATTGATGTATTATGATAATGAAGTCGCTAATAACTGCATCCAACAATCATCATCATATATATACACAAATATTACAAGACTTGAGAGTCTTCATGGTTGTGGCTTTTGATGTCTAGCTTTTTTGTTGTTTGTTTTTCCCTTTGAGTGTGATATATTAATATGTCAATTATGATAATATTGCAGGCTATATTAATCTTTATATCTATAAATTTATAATGCAATGATCATGATTCCGATTCATACAACATAAATTTCAATATTTTTCTAAACTTTTTGACTTAGAAAACTTGTAGTGGTGCATGGGACCTATCTATGTTTTTCTGTTTCTTCCACTCCTTTTTCACCTTTTGGAAAATGGATGCATCTTGAATTCTTGATCATCCCAACTAATCTTTGCGAGTCTTTTCTTTCATTTCATTTCATTTCCACCTATTAATTCAAGTTTTCTAATTTTTACTTTCTCTAGTAAAATAAAGTAAAATTATATAAGGTACACCATGTATAGTCCATTATATATTATCCCGAAAAATAAAAGTTGATACAAGACAAAAAATAAAGTGCATCTTTTGCAAATTAATCGATTAAACCAAAGCTTTTAAAAAAGCTGTAATATATATGGTCTAAAGAGAAAAGGGGAAACTCGAATTCTTTGCTTTAGTTTTTATTTAAAGCAGTCCAAAAGCGTCTTTACTTGGACACCAAGTGTCTTAGACACCATCATAAAAAATCAGTTTTTTCTTGATGTTTAATTTGATTGATTTTTTTCTATTTAGTGATTTGTCTAAAATATTATTTTCAAAAATATATTCAATCGATTTTGTTATTATTTTTATTTTTATATTTTTTAAATATTTTTTTCCAAGTTTACTAATTTTTTATATAAAAATATATAAAAATTGAAAAGAATAGCAAAATCGGTTGAATATATTTTTGGAAATGATATTTTAGACAAATCACTAAATATCCAAACAGCTTTATTTTTTGACCAAATCTGATTTTTTATGAAGGTGTCTAAGACATCCGGTGTCCAAAAATCACTCCCCATTTAATTATATCCAAACAGCTTTATTTTTTGACCAAATCTGGGGACGGCTGATCAACATACAACAAACAAATTACATGTAAAAAACATTACTATTATCTATGTATGTAATATATAAAAGAGGAATTTACTCTCTTCATCTTAATTTTCCCTCCAATTTTTATAATCTCTCTTCTCCCATCAATTTTTTAACTATTTTTTCTCTTCTTTATTTATAATTTTAATTATTTTCTAAACATCATCAAATTTAATTTATGAGAAAAATATTCAATGCGCATCTTAAGTTGTTTTCAGAAGATCTTTAATATGTTATAAAAGTCATAAAAATGAATTTAAAATGAACAGGTTATTAAAAGTTTAAAATATGTTTTTTTTCCCCCTCAATTTGTGAGGTCGACAGTTTGATGATAGGGAATTGATCGTAACCCTCAAATTCAAATTATTTTATCGGCAAATTAATAGTTTGGATTTAAAATCAACCTAAACTTGTAAAGATAGCTTAGCTCCGTACTTGCTAATCACATATAAGGGCATCACTGGTATGTAGGAATGAAATGAGAATGGAATGGTGATTCCTGTGCCCATTCCCAATCCTATGGCATGTATAGTTTTTGTAATGAGAATCGTCATTTCCGATGAAATGCCTATTCCCATGCATATGGGAATGCCTAAAAAAAGTTTATTTTTTTAATTAAATAATAATAATAATAATAATAATAATAATAATAATAATAATAATAATAATAAAAGTATAGTGTAAAATATGTAAATTCATATTTATTATATAGTAAAATTTTATTACTAAAAAATGAAACAAGCCAAGTTAGATGGGACGATCCAAAAAAAAACTATGCCAAGTAAAGTAGAACTGAGGAAGTATGTTTTAATTGTGTATGATAACAAATACCCTCTTTGTCCGCCTGAGGATGACACGCATTTTAAGAAAATTTGTGTTGTATATTTAGTGAGTGGATAAAAGGGCCCATAAATTAAGAATAGTGGAAAAGGTTAATTAGGTTAGTGAATGAACAAGAAAGAATCCACGAGTTAGTGAGTGAAGAAAGAGATCCACAAATTATACTCCCTCCGTCCCACCATTTTAGTCCTTATTCCATTTTGAGATGTTCCAAAAAGATAGTCCACTTTTCTAATTAATACTATATAAAAATATTGTTTTTACTAAATTAACCTTATTTAATGCTTCACTTAAATGTGAAAAAGGATGTGTGAAAATAATAGATAAGGGTATAAAAGATAAAAATATAAAAATTAAATGCATTTTCTTAATATGTGTGAAAAGTGGGAGGGGACTAAAATGGTGGGACGGGGGGAGTACTAAAAATAGATTAAGACATCTTTTTGTGGACATACTAAAACGACAAATTATGACATTTTTTGGTGGACGGAGGGAGTATCGAATTCCAAATCAAAACATAAGCTCCAGACACACTATCACATTGTTCAGTAAACATATTAATATACCTAGTTATGGCCTATGGGCACGCGATCATTTCTAAATAATTTTTCTAAACTGTAATATTTTGATTTATATTTATTGTGATTTTAGCAATTTAATGTATTTAAATGAAATTTATAATTGATATTTCGATGAGTGAAAATTAACCTTATCCATTGTTCAAGTGTATGGGCAGGCCCAGTACTATTAAGTCCACATAGCGCAAACCAAGGCGACATAACCAAATTTTTCTTTGATTTCTTTTATTTTGGAAAGAAAGGGGGTCATGATATTGTTGTAATATTTTAAAAATTATGTTAAAATTAAAAAATACTGAAAATTATTACATTTATGGACAATTTACCCTTCAATCAAACTTTTGGATAACAAAAGCTATCTGCGCATTCCACTGTTTAATTGATAAGTTGAATTTTCATATTCATCTGAGGTCAAAATTTTTAATTTAATTCAACATATTCATTTGAGGTCAAATTTTTAATTTATGAATCATTGTTTTTTTTTTACTTGTAAATTCTTTTGATATAATGATTTTTAGCGGGACATGTAGATGCATGTAATGATGAAAGACAAATATGATGTGCATTAATGTGATCCATGTCGAATATGTTTCATTTTTTTTTATGATTAGAATATGTTTCATTTTAATTCTAACAAGTCTAATCCTAATTGGTTAGCGTGTGTGAAAATATCATTCCCCATTCATTACAATAGTGCGAAAACTTTTCCATTAATCGAAAGGTTTACGTAGAATTTTATGCGACTTTTGTCTTTTTTGAGAAAATGTGACTTATTTTTGGAAATAATGTAAAGCGAAATTGGATTCACATTCTCAAAAAAAAAAAAAAAAAAAAAGGATATTCACTTACATGCGTTGATGCTATATATATCTAAACAATTTTCTATTTTATATAAGTGTATCATCCTTTTATTCTAACTAGCAGGAAGAACGTACGTTGTACGTGTAATTAACGTTATTTTATTTGATAATCTATTATTTAAGAAAATCTATTAATTCATTACAAAAGCTTGCATGGCACCGATGCATGTAAGACCCTAATATAAGTCCTCAATTCATAAATTCAAAAATTAAATAGAATTCTTTAGAATTCTAAGTATTAGATCCGATACGTGTAAAATTAAAACAGAAGAAATCTACTCTTATCAAATTTGAATTATTTAAAATGCCGATGTTTTAGTTTGGATTATTATAAAGTTTTGACTCAAGTAAAAATTTATACATATAATTCTGACGGACTTAACCCATCTAAATATGATATTGTGTTTCATCTTTTAAACAATTTTAGCTAATATACATACCATGCAAAATATGTGGGCTCGTTTGCTACGTAGTATGAGATAATGCGTGATGTTTTTGACTGGGATATCTATTAATTTATTAGATATCAATATCATGTTTGGTAAGAAATATAAAAAAGCTGTTATAATAATCACTCTCAGATGTGATACAGAATTCAAAAGATATAAATAGTAGATAACGACCACTGATTTAGAAAGAGCTTTGATTTTTGAAGCAACTAATATGTTAGGGTGCTATAGGTGTTTATCACACAATTATCATGCATAGCAAACGGGCCCTTAAGATGAATAAACCATTACCACTTTTATGCCTTGCACCACGGGTTGCAACGATTGGTGTGACCTTCTCTTTTGATGATGCATAATTTCTTTTGTAATCAATGGCTACATCAATTGTCTTCTACAGCATGAACTGAGAGCGGTTGTGAGATTTCATGTTATATTCACAGAAGCATAAGTTAGAAATAAAAATAAAATTATAATTATTCATTCAAAACACAATATGTTACATTTAAATACGTAAGAAATCGTTATGTATATACTTGAGACAAAGACAAAGACGAAGACTTAAAGGCAAAGACGCAGACAAAGACAAATGGAATATATATATAATATAATATGGGTTGGACTTGGGCTGTTTTTTGGGTTGGATTTTGAACATGTTGTATATGGGTTGGATTTTATTTGTTGATAATTTGGGTTGCCAATTTAACTTTTCATTACATATTGTATTTTGAATGGATAATTATAAATTATTTTTTCTATTTTTTAATTTATGCTTCTGTTAAATGTCATTGACAAGATATAGCATGCCGAGTTTTAATACATCATTTAGATAATACTACTAGTATAAAATATATTTTTTTTAAAATATAAACTATTTTTGTTTCTGACACTTAATAATTTAAGACTCATAGTTGTGAATTCTTTTATAACCGTAATAAAAGTTATGTATAATAGATATAAATAACGATATTTTTTTTTGTTATGTATGTGCGCATCATACTGTTATGTATATAAGGATTTTCCCCCCATATGTAGAGCACACTAATACATAATATCACTATATATATTGCAGAGGTATACAGATAACATTAAAAAAAAAAAAAAAAAAAAAAAAACGTAACTTGTGACTACCTATGAATATTTAAAATACAAAAAAATCTTATAGAATCTGAATATAATACACCCTCTTAGTCTTAATGTTTTTCTTAGGTGACTAAATGCCATGAATGATAGTAGAGCTTCATGTTTCAGACATCAATATATAATACGATTAAGGAATCCTGCTCTCTCCTTAATCCGGGGTCCTACGTGGCCTATCTAAGAATTCAGGATTTAAAATCCCTGCAATTCTAGAGCCTCTACCTCAATTCTCTATCGCTGACGTGGCAATATAATTCCACATAAGTTATGTTATTTATATTATTTAATTAAGTTGTTTTATTTATTATATCATCACAATTAAACATTCTATGAATTCGACCTTCTCCTCTCCTCCATCAAATTTCCACCGCCGCCACCTGCCACAATTCCCTGCAACTCTCACCACCAAGCCGCCTTCGTCGCGCCGGCCACCACCGAGATATGTCACCTCTCTTTTCCTTCACCATGATTCCCCCGCCAGCCCTCCGATCTGCCGACTCCCCAAAATTGATTTGGGGAAAATCAGAAATCGCCGGCCGCCGCCACCTGCCACCTCCATCTAATTCCCTCCATTTCGCTTCTCCACACAGGACTTTTCCCCCACCCCCGCCGCGATTCTATGATATTTGGCGTCTCCAGACCAGACTCCCCTTCCTCCCGCTGTATTTCGCCGCAGTCCGGCCTCAAGTCAGCACTGCCGTCCCTCTAACCTTCCTTGGGAGTTGTGGCGAATTCAATCTGCCCCTTCCACCTTCTCCGATACCACCTCCATTTCCATCCCCCGGCGATCTGCCCTCCCGGCTTCCCCCCCTACCTACAGATTCCGGCGGTCGCGAAGCGCTGAAGACCACGGCCGGCTATGGTAAGTTTTTTATTTTTGCTTATTTAACAAAAATAAGCAAATCATATCATGCTAATTAATTTTCGGTTGCTGCAAACTATTTAAATATAGAATGATTGTAAAGTTTAGAAAGAAATTTTTTTGGAAAGAATTTTATCAAAGGAAACTTAAACCCTAGATTTTTATCTATAAATTCATTTGATAGAATTATTAACGCCACATCCTGTTATCCAATTCATAGCTGCGGTACTCTTCTTCTGCGATTCACCTTTTATTTATATTGTCCAGTTTTTAGGTTTAGATTTTGTTAATTAACTCTATGTGTTTGCTTTAATTCGCAGTCGTTCAACCGTGCCTTCCCTTCCTGAAAACTCGCCACTGTCCCTGTGCCGTCGTCGGAGACTCCTCTGCCTCGACGAACAAGGCAGCCACCCCGGGCTCTCACAAGTGAAAGGAGAGTCTCACACAAACAGGTAAACTCTCCAAGTAGCAGATCCCTTATGAGCCGAATTCCATCAGCATTTTTATTTAATTATTATTCTAATTTATTTTCAACCCCGAATTCTGATATTTGCCATAAAATTCTTATTGTGTTCGAGATTGTAGTTGTGTTGCATGGATGATTCTTTTGGGCTATCTGATATTATTTTTCTTTGCTTATAGTTGGTACTAAAAAATGATGCTATTTTGATGCCAAAAAATATCTTCCTGGATTGATGTCATTTTATTCAACGGTTTGCTTCAAAAGGATGACTATATTATGATTTTTGTTAATGGAAATCGAATCACCAAAGTAGGTTGTATCATTCTGCAAACCAACATATTATATCATCTGCTCTGCCATTTGCTGTCCGTCAGTTGTGCGCCAGGTAGGATTCTAATTTTTATAACAAAGGAAACTTAAACCCTAGGTTTTTATCTATAAATTCATTACCTTGAATTATTAACACCACAATCGTGTTTTTACAATTCGTCGTGGCGGTAAGCTTCTTCTTCTTCTTCTATTGCTGTTTGTCTGCGATTCACCTTTTCATTTATATTTTTTCAGATTTTTTGTTTGGATTTTGTTAATTAACTCTATGTGATTGCTTTAATTCACAGTCGTTCAACCTTGCCTCCCCGACTCGCCACTGTCCCTGTGCCGTCGTCGGAGACTCCGCTGTCTCGACGAACAAGGTAGCCACCCCGGGCTCTCACAAGTGAAAGGAGAGTCTCACACAAACAGGTAAACTCTCCAAGTAGCGGATCCCTTATGAGCCGAATTCTATCAGCATTTTTATTTAATAATTATGTAGAGAGAGAAAGAGAGAGAGACTAATCGTCAAGGAGGTTGGTGTCTTTGGGTTATGCAGTGGGATTTTCAATGGTATGCAGTGCATTAGTGTTGAATAAGAGATGGAGAGATGCCTATTTTGTTATTATTCAGGAGAAACTTTGTTATGTAGTATTAAAGCTTCTGGTGGTTCCAAAGTCTTGAGTTTAGGTTATTCTTTGTTCTTTCATTTATTTCAGTTTCTGATAGTGGAAGCTAGGCAAGTATTCTGATACAGATTGATAAAAGACCAGTTGCTTTAATGCCCATGTTTCTTGGTGATTTTGTTGTCCTTTCTCCTGATTTTTTGTTATCTATTTCTTTAAATGGTTTTTCTGCTTGATTGGCACACACATACTTGGCTTTGGTGATCATGGGTCCGTTCTAATATGCTGCTGGTATGATGAGCACGACTGTAATCATACTAAAGCATTTTATTTAATTTCAATTTGATCACTGTATCATTCTTGCAAATTACTTTGTTCATGGCATGAATGTATGTCATTACCCTTGAGGACTAGATGTTTTCTCTTTTTACTTCCAAATGAAGATGATTGTGAATTGAGTTGTTGTGCGGATGCCATATGGTCTTTTATTAAGCTTTTAAGCTCTATGAAGCTACTAATATGTTGTTATGTTATTAATTTTATGCTAATATCGTAATAGTTGAGATGTTGTTGTCTTGCTGTTCAGGTGTAGTTAGCTGCACTTCGACATGATATAGGTAATGATGTTTTTTCCCTTTCATAATAGTAGAGAAATGTAAAAGGATTTGATGATACTTCTTTTTCTTTTAAGTTTTTGGAGATTTTTTTTTTTTGCTTTATTATTTTGAGGATAGAAGCCTGTTGTTCAATTTCTTTCAAGGACCTTAGTAAAGTTAAGTACATGCCATATGTTATGGATAGTGATGAAGCTCGTGACAGTCAGAATATTCTTGAGCTAATGCGGTGGCTGGCGGCTATGGGTTTGAGAAATGTGCCGATCTTCTATGCATTTTCTACCTTTGGTTTATTAAATAAAGTTTCTATTATTTATATTGGTTAAAGTTCGTAAACTTTCTAATATAGAATAACAATGTTGGTTTATATTGTTGATGTGCCGATCTTCTAAATTAATTTGGATTTATTGCACGTGTTGTTACAGTTTCATTATATTGAAAAACTTTAATGATGGGGATGTGGTCACTCTTCAACGAGCTTCACCCTTTGTCAATGACACCTACAGTTAAAGCGAGACTTATAAGATCTTATGGCATGCCTTCAACCAAAAATGACGAGTTAAATAGTTTTGAATGCATATTCCATGATATAGAGGTATAATTTATATATCAAGCTTTATGATTAAATGAATATGTAAATGCATATTGATATAGATATAATGATTAAAATGTTCAAACTGCAGGGAACTAGGTATCATTTCACGGCATCAAAATTTATAATATCTAAGTTCATCTCTAAATTTGAAGAAGGAGGGCTTTATGCTATACGGAACTTCGGTGTTACACATAATCAATCAAAGTTTAGAGTTACGTCACATAAGTACAAAGCAACTTTTTATGGAAACACACAAGTTAGAGTTGAAACTAATACAATGTTTCCTAATATCATTTATGCATTCACGACCTTTTTATATACGCTACAAACTCTTAGTTATGACGTATGTGGCTCGTGCAGATATTATAGGCAAAGTCGCCTCGAAGCCTAATCCAACAAAACAGATAACTCGAGATGGTAAAGAAAAAAAAACATTGGATCTTACTCTTATTGATATCGAGTGAGTATTTATGTATATATATTTTGGTCATTCTTTCTTTATTATTAAAACTTAACTTTTGTTGTTCTTGCAATATTGTATAATATTTATTAAAGGGGAAAGACAATATCTTGCACACTGTGGGATAATTATGTTGATATATTCATGAATCAATATGAAGAACGCCAAATGGATGTCAACGTTATTGTATTACAATTTTGCAGCCTAAGTATGTTTCGAGGTAAGTACAATCTTCAATCTTAACTGAATTTATAACTTTAAGCAATAACTTCACAATATTTAAAATTTTGTTAATTTTAAAATTTATAGGTACTGTAAAAGTGCAAAGTAGATATCAAGTTACTAAAATTTTGTTGAATGAAGATATACCTGACATACATGAATTCAAGCAGAGGTACCTTTCGTTTATCTAACCGATTGATTATATATATATATTCTAATTGCTAACCATGTTTTAATATTTCAAGACTTATTCATTCTGGCTTAAGCACTATGGTTATTTCAAACACTTCACAATCAATAAGCTCAACTGTTATTGATGAGCTTGAAGATGGAGTCACCGTGACAACCATAAAAGAGCTTTGTGAGAATTCAGAGGTTAGAAAATGAGACAACAATTAAAAACATACAAGATCTCTGAATTGAATATTATATTATTGTTAAATACTATGTATTATTTGAATAGGGTGGAAGCTTTTGGATATGTGGTACTGTAGTTAATATTGACAAAGAACGGGGGTGGTTTTATTTATCTTGCAAAAAGTGCTACAGACAAGTGGAGAAAGTAGAAAAACAATTCTACTGCAAGTATTGCAACAGTTTTAACGAGTCAGCAGAAATGAAGTATAAATTGATAATAAATATCGTAGACGACTCTGGCAGTTCGCCTATTATATTATGGGATAAGGAGATTAAGCAAGTGATAGGAAAATCAGCCGCAGAAGTTAACGTTGAAGGAGCAGAGGTACGTTTTTAATTTTTTTTTTCTTTCAAAATTCATTAAAAGTAATATAAAAGTTTACATGTGTTAAGATATATTAATGTATGTATTTTTTTTTTTTTTTTACATTATAGGAGTTTGTTGTTCCAAAAGAGATTCAAGATGTCCTACTTCAAGAGAAATTTATGTTCAAGATTAAGGTTCCTTTTGGAGAAGGTTGGGCATTTAATAGAGCGTATAATGTATTATGTGATAGTATAAATTGATAATAAACGTTGTAGACGACTCTAGCAAGTTTTTAGTATTTTTTGGACGATATTAATTTGTTTTACATGATGTTTTTATATATCATATTAATAATTTTTTAGTGGATAATTTCTATAATTTATAAATATATTATAAAATAATTTCTACGTCTTTTTTTTTATATAAATTATAACAGTAAATGATACCCGTCGAAATTCGACGGGTTACACACTAGTTTACTTTATGTTCTTAATAAGTGTTTCTTGAGGTTTGTGTTGAAAGGTGGTAATTAGGGATGTAATGGAATTGCGTGTAATTGTGTGAGTAGGATCCTATTAAATTTCACATTAGAGTTTTCGAGTTCGATACATTAAAATAAAAGGTAGTCCAATTGGCATAGTTAAACCAAAAGTCCAATTTAGAGGCCCAATGAATGAATAATCAAAGCCCAACGCTCAATACTCCCTCAAAATCGGTCTCTCTCTAATCTCTCCCTAAATCACGCTCAGCCGCCATTTCTCTCTCTCGATCCGCCTCTCCTCTCCGGTGAGTCGCCGTCGTCCGACTCAGTGCCGGCGGCATTCCTTCCCAATTTCCCCATCGTGAGTACTAAGCTGAGCCCTAGTAAGTTACCGCCGCTGCTGCAATTGGGAGACCGTGTTATGAAGAAGGAACAACATACGTTAGAGATATAGGAGAGAAGGAAGTCGCACTTTCAAAAGGAAGAAACGTTGTTTTAGTTAAGAGAGTTCTATATAATTGAGAGAGAGAAAGGAAATAGCATCGAAAATATTTTACTCTGTAATCTGACAGTTATTCTCTTACATTCTATCAATTTCAATTTCATCTTCTTCATTTCTCACCCACACTTCACACGTGCACCGCCATTGTCGTCTCTGTAAATCTCCTGCAGGTTCCATTGTTTGTGTCAAGTTTGAGCAGAGAATGGGAGTGCGAGTAGGATCCGGCGAACGGCCGCCGCTGTTTCTGTAAATCGATGTTTGATTTTCTGCAACTCTGCATGTGCTTGTTTCATGTTGATTCTATCCCCGGGAGAGTCGGCAGAGCATTTCAAAGCCAATTCGAGTATGGATGATACACACTTCATATTCTTGTCAATCATTTCTTCCTCCAAATTCATGACTAAGTTGGCATCTATCACTTCATCTGAAAGTGAGATTTCTACCCATCTCTTTAAGCTCATATCTCCGCAAAACATATCATCACTAGGCCTTTTTCTCGTAAAAGTTTCAATCAACATCACCCCGTAGCTATACACATCACACCTTGTTGAAACTAGCCCTTCCAAGCCATACTCTGGAACAACAAAAATCATCATTTATGCAGTAAGGAAGACACAATAATTAATTGATTGAAAGTGAAGTGCAATCAATATATTTAGAGAAACTTCACCTGGAGCGATGTAACCCAATGTTGCTAGCGTGTTGGTTAACACAAAGCTATGTCCACCGCATAACAACTTTGCTATCCCAAAGTCGCTTACATGGGCAACCATGTCTTCATCTAACAGCACATTACTAGGCTTCAAGTCGCTGTGGATAATGGGCATTGAATAACCGTGGTGAAGATACTCCAAAGCAGATGCAACGTCAATCATTATATTCAATCTTTCCATCATATTCAAGCAATAGTTGTGGGAATATAACCATTTTTCAAGGTTTCCCTTTGGCATATATTCAAGTACTAATGCCTTGAACTCTTCATTGGAGCAACTGCTTATGACGTTTGTCAGATTCCTGTGTCGAATGCTACGTAGTATCTCACATTCGACATCAAATATTCTTGAAATACCTTCTAGCTGCATATTAAACACCTTGACAACGATATCCTTCCCATTGTTAAGAATTCCTTTATAAACAGAGCAAGAACTCCCAGTGCCAAGTAAATTGCTTTCATCGAATCTTTCCGTTGCTTGCAGCAGTTCATAATAAGAGATTCTTTCCGGCACAATGAATATCAACTCATCACCTTCTCTGCTAGTCGTCTTATCTTTCCTTTTGTTTTTGACAATTATAAAGGCCAAAGAAACAACTGAGATGAAAGCCACAACCCCGAAAACAATAAATGAAGCTCGTTCCACCTTCTTTCTCTTTGATCTGTGATTAGTAATTGAAGAGCAAATTTGGACATGGAACTTGGGGATTCCACACAGTGCCTCATTACCCTTAAAACAATACGTAGTGAAGTTTCTAAAAGAACCTTCATTAGGAATTTCTCCACTTAGACTATTGAAAGAGACATTAAAGGAGTCGAGGTGTTGAAGTTCTTCTAAAGACTTTGGAATTGAACCAGAGAGGTTGTTGTATGACAAATCGAGATTTGCCAAATTGATCATGCTTCCCATTGACACAGGAATAGAACCTTCTAGTCTATTATTTGCCAAAGACAGATTAATCAAATTCTGCAACTTCCCAATAGTGCTAGGAATAGACTTTGACAACTGATTCATCGATAGGTTTATATGTATTGCTGCTCCTAAGTTACTTATCTCTTGTGGTAAGAACCCATTTAATGAATTTGAGGACAAGTCTAGAGAGTTCAAATCTTTTAGGCCCCATAAGCTTGAAGGTATGCTTGAATTCAACATGTTGGAGCCTAGATGAAGAATTCTTATAGAAGAGACATTTTCCAGACATTTAGGAATTGGGCCTGAAAATTGATTGTGGCTCATAACTAAAGTGTCGAGGCGGAATAGATCACATATAGCATGTGGTATTGAGCCTCCCAACATGTTGTGAGATAGATCTAATCCTTGAAGTTGATGCAAATGGCTTATAGTTGGTGGAATATTACCAGATAACTCATTTGCTGACAACTCCAATATCATCAAATTGCTTAAATTGCCTATTTCAACAGGAATGCTGCCACTGAATTTGCAGTTGGTGGCAGTGAATCTTTCGAGTGAGGAAGATAAGTTCCCGACAGAAGCTGGAATGACGCCGCTTAGAGGATTAACATCAATTGACAATTCAGTTAGAGACCTGCAATTTGTCAATGAAGTAATGAAGGAAGAAGATGGTGCCTGGGTAAGATTGTTGGTGGACAGTTCAAGTCTTTGGAGATGCCTTAGGTTGCCGAGATGAGTAGGTATATAACCACTGAATTTGTTTATAGCAAGTGAGAGAATTGTGAGTTGAGAACAGTTAGAGATGGAGTTGGGTATTGCTCCGGTGATAGAATTTATGGCAAGATAAAGTTCTTCGAGAAAGGGAGAGGCATGGCATAAATGGGTTGGAAGAACCCCTGACAGGGCATTGTTGTTAATTGCAAGAATCCGAAGAGTTGAAATGTTAAAGAGCTCATGTGGAATCGAACCACTCAAGCTGTTCAATTGTAGGTATAATGTCTCCAAATGGTAAAGTTGGCCAAATTCAGTGGGAATAAGCCCTGCAAAAGATGAGATTTCAAAACTGTAGCTAAAAACACATGATTGTAGCTAAACAGACCAATTTACATGAAAATTACTCGGTTGTACCTGTGAAATGGTTTTCATATGGAGCTCTAACTCTGTTAGCATGGTAATATTCACGACATCCCTTGAAAGGTTCCCCGTGAATTTGTTACGCCATAGTATTAAGGTTTGCAGAGAAGTCATATTCATGAAAATGAAATCAATTGAGCCCGCAATCTCATTCTGTTCAGCACCAAAAGTAACAAGACTCTGAAGTTGGCCAATCACATGTGATAGTATTCCTGGCAAAAAAAAGTGTCGTGAAACTAATAAAATCTCATTTACACAAATTTATGTGATAAGAACTTGAACCATACCATTCAAATTGTTACCACCAAGAGATAAATGCTGAAGAGATGTTAAGTAGCCGATTTCAGAAGGTATCTCCCCACTAAAAGAGTTGTAAGAGAGGCCCAACACCTCAAGCCCTGAACATTGGGATACATTTGTGGGAATCGCGCCACTCAGCTGATTGTCAGAAAGATAAATCCCAGCAAGAAATGGAAGATTACGGCACATGTCTGTTGAAAGACTTCCACTCAATTCATTGCCTGTCAAAGCTATAGCTACACGGGTCGAGATGTTGAATATGGCTGATGGTATAGCACCCGACAAATGATTGAATTGAACATTCAGAGTTTGTAGACTTTGAAGTCTTCCCAACTCTTTTGGAATTTCTCTACTTAGAGAATTGAATGATAAGTCAAGAAATTGTAGGTTTGTGAGGTTTGAGAGCGATTTTGGGATGGAACCTATGAAGCTGTTGTTGCGTAAATTCAAGTACTCTAATTTTGGTAACTGACCCAACATCGGAGGGATGTCTCCGGTGAAGTTGTTGAGTCGGAAAGATATGAACTTCAAACGGCGAAGGAGAGACAGCTCTTGAGGCAAATCTCCATGGAAAAGGTTGTTGGTGAGGTCGAGGGAGATGAGGAAGGAGAGGTGTCCGAGCTGCGGTGGAATGGTGGCGGAGAGAGCCATGTTGGAGAGATTCAACGCAGACACTCTTGGGTGGCGCAAGCTGCAAGTGACGCCAATCCAGCTGCAGACGGAGGTGGAGTTGGTCCAATTAGTTGCAAGTAAAAGAGATCTATGTTTGAGTGAAAGAAGGGCAGTTTGATCAGTTGCAAGGCTCTTAGGTTGTTTGGTTTCAGAAGAAAGCATTGGAAAGGTTATGGTAATTAGGAATGCATACTGCAAAATGCAAGAAAGCTTTATCTCCATGGCTGCAAATTGTGATTGTATTATGATAATTAAGTCGCTAATAAGTGCAAGCTATATACAGAAATATTACAAGACTTGAGAGTCTTGATGGGTGTGGGTTTTCCATCCCTACTCTCTCGTGGTCCATACAAATGTCGGCCCGACTGAGAAGAAGACAAAGACGAAGACGAAGACTTGAGGTTGAGACAAAGACGAAGACGAAGGTGAAGAGTTGAGACAAAGAGGGAGACGCAGACGAAGACTTGATCGATATAGAATCAAACTTTGGATGGAGAAAAGTCCCACTTGCAAAAGGATAATTTAAAGTGAGCGGTTGAGAGATGATCAATTGTTAAAAATTGTCTTCTACAGCATGAAGTGAGAGCGGTTGTGAGATTTCATGTTACATTCACAGAAGCATAAGTTAGAAATTGAAAAAATTACAATTATTCATTCAAAACACAATATATTACATCATGTATATATTGTTTGGCTTCCAATATTAAGTGATACTAGATTATTATGTCTATCAATTAAAAGGGGGACAAGAGTATGGCACATAATGAAATCAATGACTTTTTATCATGATTATAGTAAAAGTTGTCATCAAATTCTTGAATAATTTTATTCAACTGCACATGGATTGCAATGGCGAGAATTTCAAATTTACGAATCATAACATTGAATTTGCATGCATTCATAAAGTTTGGTGCTAATTACTTTTTAAAATATGTCAAATCATTAGAATTCACACTTTACATGTATCTTAAATAATTTGTATGCCAACAACATAAATAAAATAAATAATTAGTCGGTGAGTATTGTGTGAAATTAGTTCATACGTCAAGGCCAGTATATTCAATCCCAATACCAAAAAATTATAAAATGCACCATTAATAAATAAATTATTACAGTTGCGATTGGCTGCAAATCAGTTAATAGCAATTGAATTACCAGAGAAATTCCATCTTGTTTTCGACACAGTTGGTAAGATAAGTCATCGCTAGAAATGGATTGCCTCAAATTAAAATCGTGATTTATGTATGTGGAAATCACAACAGGGCAAGGCGATAAGGCCGTGAAGGCGTTGAAGGAAGGTGGGAGTGCTGTCGTCCTACCTGGCCCGGCCGAACCACCCGGGTTTAGATTTGTGGTAATTTCAACAGGAGAGACACTGAAGAAGCAATAATCAATAGAGAGCAAAAACATTTTAAGTATGAACCATCAACTTTAACTTTTCATAAAACCGAGCTTATTAGCTCAAACATACATTTCGTAAATAACGCTTCATCTGATTCGGAGACAATCCAAACAATTTAATAAAGCTTGATCGGGAACCTAAATATCTTCTTCTATAGGACCTAGCTACAAGATAAATTCTAAACATAAGCTCGTAGTCCTAAAATCAGCCTTAGCCTTCATAACTTGTCATCACATTCTAACTGGATTCGCAACACTCGGGTTTTCAAAATAAAATTTAAAATTCATTTTCTTGGCTTAAAGTTCCAACAACGCCCTTGCTCGACGTTTACTTAAAAACTCAACTTGAGCATAAAATCAACTTAAAAATATTTTTCTTTTATAAATTGGTAAGACTTTAGTATATAAATTAAAACATATAATCTAAAAATTATATGCATATAATAACACTTGTAGAGAAATAATTAATGAGAAATTTAATTAATTAAATCACAATCCAAATTAACTAGTCATTGGTTCAATTAATAAATTAAATGGGCAAACCCAACAAATAAAGATGTTAAAATAAATCGGCCCAATCTTAAAGATAATGCAGCCCACTTATTAAATAAGAGCCCAAACAAAATTAAATAGATAGGGGCCAAACATAAAAGTCAAAATTTGAAAATTCTTAAAAGAGAGAAAAAAAAATAATTAAACATGTTATGTGCAGTATGGTGTGCTCTTATATACACACAAAGAGATCAGAGTTTTCTGTACAGACGAAGAAGTCTTCTGTGGAAAGTGAGAAGAAAGTTGAAGATTTCTGCTAGAGAAGTTGGAGATGAATTCTTTAGAACCGTAAAGAATATAGAATGTAGTGATTGAAAGTAGTTTTGGAGGATGTAAAAGAAAATTATGAGATCTGAGAGGCAGAGGCGTTGTTAAGAAAGATTTTTCCTTTTAAGCTGTGACAAAGAAGATTCTATGTAAACTCAAGAACATAAAATATGGAGGAAAGAAGGATAGAAAAACCTTGAGCATCAGTTGTTGAAATAGAAATTATATAAAAGAAGAAAAACGAAAAAGAAAACCTAGCAAACCATTGAAAGCACAAAACCTTTCTGGCGAAAACCCAATGAAAAAACACCAGTAAAGTAAAGGAAAAAGAGCACTCGTCTATTACAATGAGAAAAAAAAGCAGAAACAAGAAGAACGAATTAACAATAAAAGCAAAAACCAACAAAAAGACCAAGCCAAATTTTCCATTCATTATGTCATCCACCTCACCACTATCCAGTGCCACACCCCAGTTAGCATCTACTGCCTCTTCAAAATCTTCAACACTACATGCCTCATCAAAGCCACCAAATGAAGAAGACGTCATTAGCTATCTTTGCGATAGAAATTTGGGATATGAATATCCTTTTGAACGGCTTCCTCAATCAAGGGAATAGCATGATTCCACCAACCAATCGGAGTATTTGGATTTGCCAAAATGTCATGACACACAACTTGGTTCCCTTCACGAAAGATTTGTGAAACACGAATATCATTGGGAAAATCAGTAAATCGTAATAGAACAATATTATCTTAGAAATAACATAGAACTTTGAAATAGCTTACTTGAATCTCATTGGGAAAATCGATGTTTAATTTTCTGCAACTCTGCGTGTGCTTGTTTCATGTTGATTCTATCCCTCGGAGAGTCGGCAGAACATTTCAGAGCCAATTCAAGTATGGATGATACACACTGCATATTCTTGCTAATCATTTCTTCCTTCAAATTCCTGACTAAGTTGGCATCTATCACTTCATCTGGGATATCCGAAAGTGAGAGTTCTACCCATCTCTTTAAGCTCATATCTCCGCAAAACATATCATCACAAGGCCTTTTTCTCGTAAAAGTTTCAATCACCATCACCCCGTAGCTATACACATCACACCTTGTTGAAACTAGCCCTTCCAAACCATACTCTGGAACAACAAAAATCATGATGTATTCAGAAAGGAAGCCACAATTAATTGATTGAAAGTGAAGTGCAAGCAATATATTTAGAGAAACTTCACCTGGAGCTATGTAACCCAATGTTGCTAGCGTGTTGGTTAACACAGCGCTATCTCCATCGCATAACAACTTTGCTATCCCAAAGTCGCTTACATGGGCAACCATGTCTTCGTCTAACAGCACATTACTAGGCTTTAAGTCGCTGTGGACAATGGGCATTGAATAACCGTGGTGAAGATACTCCAAAGCAGATGCAACATCAATCATTATATTCAATCTTTCCATCATATTCAAGCAATAGTTGTGGGAATATAACCATTTTTCAAGGTTTCCCTTTGGCATATATTCAAGTACTAATGCCTTGAACTCTTCATTGGAGCAACTGCTTATGACGCTTGTTAGATTCCTGTGTCGAATGCTACGTAGTATCTCACATTCGACATCAAATATTCTTGAAATACCTTCTAGCTGCATGTTAAACACCTTCACAACGATATCCTTCCCATTGTTAAGAATTCCTTTATAAACAGAGCAAGAACTCCCAGTGCCAAGTAAATTGCTTTCATCAAATCTTTCTGTTGCTTGCATCAGTTCATAATAAGAGATTCTTTCCGGCACAATGAATATCAATTCATCAACTTCTCTAGTCGTCTTATCTTTCCTTTTGTTTCTGACAATTATAAAGGCCAAAGAAACAACTGAGATGAAAGCCACAACCCCGAAAACAATAAATGAAGCTCGTTCCACCTTCTTTCTCTTTGATCTGTGATTAGAAATTGAAGAGCAAATTTGGACATGGAACTTGGGGATTCCACACAATGCCTCATTACCCTTTAAAGAATCCACAGTGAAGTTTCTAAAAGAACCTCCATTAGGAATTTCTCCACTCAAACTATTGAAAGAGACATTAAAGTAGTCCAGGTGTTGAAGTGCTTCTAAAGACTTTGGAATTGAACCAGAGAGGTTGTTGTACGACAAGTCGAGATATGCCAAACTGATCATGCTTCCCATAGACACAGGAATAGAACCTTCTAATCTATTATTTGCCAAAGACAGACGAACCAAATTCTGCAACTTTTCGATATTCCTCGGAATTGATCCTGACAACTTATTCATTTCTACATTTATATAGATCGCTGCTCCTAAGTTACTCATCTCTAGAGGTAGTGACCCATTCAATGAATTTGAGGACAAGTCTAATTGGATCAAATCTTTTAGGCCCCATAAGCTTGATGGTATGCTTGAATTCAAAATGTTGGAGTCTAGATGAAGATTTCTTAAAGAAGAGACATTTCCCAGACATTTAGGAATTGGGCCTGAAAATTGATTATGGCTCATAGCTAAAGTATTGAGGCTGAATAGATCACATATAGCATGTGGTATTGAGCCTCCCAACATGTTATCAGACAGATCTAATCCTTGAAGTTCATGCAAATGGCTTATAGTTAGTGGAATATTACCAGATAACTCATTGGCTTGCAAAGTCAATGTAATCAAATTGCTTAAATTGCCTATTTCAACTGGAATGCTGCCTCTGAATTTGCAGTTGCCGGCATAGAATGTTGAAAGCGAGGAAGATAAGTTCCCGACAGAAGCTGGAATGACGCCGTTTAGAGGATTATCATCAATTGACAAATCAGTTAGAGACCTGCAATTTGTCAATGAAGTAATGAAGGAAGAAGATGGTGCCTGGGTAAGATTGTTGTTGTTCAGTTCAAGTCTTTGAAGAAGTCTTAGGTTGCCGAGATGAGTAGGTATATAACCACTGAATTTGTTTTGAAAAAGTGAGAGAATTGTGAGTTGAGAACAGTTAGAGATGGAGTTGGGTATTGCCCCGGTGATAGAATTTGCGCCAAGAAGAAGATGTTCAAGAAAGGGAGAACCATGGCATAAATGGGTTGGAAGAACCCCTGACAGAGCATTGCCGACAAGTGAAAGAATCCGAAGAGTTGAAATGTTAAAGAGCTCATGTGGAATCGAACCACTCAAGCTGTTCAATTGTAGTACTAATCTCTTCAAATGGTAAAGTTGGCCAAATTCAGTGGGAATAAGCCCTGCAAAACATGAGATTTCAAAAACACATATTGTACCTAAACAGACCAATTTACATGAAAATTACTCTGTTGTACCTGTAAAATGGTTTTCCGAGAGGTATAACTCTGTTAGCATGGTAATATTCCCGACATCCCTTGAAAGGTTCCCCGTGAATTTGTTACGCAATAGTAATAAGGTTTGCAGAGAAGACATATTCATGAAAATATTGAAATCAATTGAGCCCCCAATCTCATTCTGTTCAGCACCAAAAGCAACCAGACTCTGAAGACGGCCAATCTCATGTGGTAGTATTCCTGGCAAAAAAAAGTGTCATGAAACTAATAAAATCTTATTTACACAAATTTATGTGATAAGAACTTCAACCATACCATTCAAATTGTTACCACCAAGATATAGAATCTGAAGCGATGTTAAGTAGCCGATTTCTGAAGGTATCTCCCCACTTAAAGAGTTGTAAGAGAGGCTCAACACCTCAAGCCCTGAACATTGGGATAGATTTGAGGGAATCGTGCCACTCAATTGATTCTCAGAAAGATAAAGCCCAGTTAGAGATGGAAGATTACGGCACATGTCTGTTGGAAGACTTCCACTCAATTCATTGTATGTGAAGGCCATAGATACAAGGGTCGAGATGTTGAATATGGCTGATGGTATAGCACCGGAGAGATGATTGAATTGAACAACTAGAGTTTGTAGACTTTGAAGTCTTCCCAACTCTTTTGGAATTTCTCCACTTAGAGAATTGGATCTTAAGTCAAGAAGTTGTAGGTTTGTGAGGTTTGAGAGGGATTTTGGGATGGAACCTATGAAGCTGTTGTTGCTTAAAGACAAGTACTCTAATTTTGGTAACTGACCCAACATCGGAGGGATGTCTCCGGTGAAGTTGTTGAGTCGGAAAGATATGAACTTCAAACGGCGAAGGAGAGACAGTTCCTGTGGCAAATCTCCATGGAAAAGGTTGTTGGTGAGGTCGAGGGAGACGAGGAAGGAGAGGTGTCCGAGCTGCGGTGGAATGATGCCAGAGAGAGCCATGTTGGAGAGATTCAACGCAGCTACTCTGTGGTGGCGCAAGCTGCAAGTGACGCCAATCCAGGTGCAGACGGAGGTGGAGTTGGTCCAATTAGTTGCAAGTAAAAGAGATGTATGTTTGAGTGAAAGAAGGGCAGTTTGATCAGTTGCAAGGCTCAAAGGTTGTTTGGATTCAGAAGAAAGCATTGGGAAGGTTATGGTAATTAGGAATGCATATGGCAAAATGCAATAAAGCTTTTTCTCCATGGCTGCAAATTGTGATTAATGTATTATGATAAGTCCCTAATAACTGCAACGATCATATATACACAAATATTACAAGACTTGAGAGTTTTCCATACCTACTCTCTCGTAGTGATCCATACAAATGTCGACCCCAGTCACTTAATGAGACTGAGATATACGAAGACCACTTGCAAAAGTAGATTGAGAAATTAAAGTCCCACTTGCAAAAGGATAATTTAAACTGAGCAGGAATCAGTAAAAAGGTATATCCGCACTTGAAAACTATATATATACTTCTACTTGTGCATAAGTATTCTGGTTAATGGACTTAATTATGATTTCGATTGCTGATTAATTTGGGAATGAGATGTTAATTAACTAAGTGAGCGGTTGTGAGATGATCATTTGTTCAAAATTGTGTTGTACTGAGAGGCAGGCAGTTGCCTCCTAGCCTTGATGGTTGTAGCAGACTTACTTGAAGTTGATTCACTTACATATTACCTTGAAAAACATCTTTCCTTACCACTATATTAATTAATGGGTCCACTAGATTTAAGGCAATATCACACAGCCTGGCCGAGCCACATGGAGACACCCAAATTTTGAATTTTTTTTTCTCAAATATATATATGTTTATACCTATTATAAAATAACTTTGTCTTATAAAAGTTGATTTACTTGTTATGTCCCCGCATATATATTTAATTTAATGTTAATTTTGTTATTTAAAATTATATAATCTATGAAAATGTTATTCGTTATTATTACTAGCTATTACATTTTTCCTTTAATAAAAAATGTCTAAAATGTACGGAATGCCCCAAATTTGTTTTTGCAATGTATTGAAACTATATAATTTATGAAAATGTTGTGTGATATTATTACTATATGCTTGTATTTTAATAAAAAAATGTCTAAAATTAATATACAAAATGCCCCCCAAAAAAAACCGTACAAATTCAGCCCCCCCTAAACTAAATTCCTGGCTCCACCGCCGACACAGGGCTACCGTGGAATAAGGAGAAAAACTAGGAAGTGAGTAATTTTAGATCTAATTCTAATGCAATAGGGAGCTGGAAACAAAACTGTAAAAAGGGCCTCTATATGCGTGAAGTTCTTGGTATTATTATTAAAAAGCAAAATTATTATTATTATTATTATTATTATTATTATTATTATTATTATTATTAAAAACGAAACAAAATTGAATTATTAAAAAGAGCCTTCTATCTGGTAACTTCTTGGTGCATATGTGCCTCCCTTGTGTTTGGTATGGATATATTGTGATTAAACGACGGAATAATTAACTACCGATCTGCCCAAATCATTAGGATTTCTTGAATCGTTGCTTTCAAGAAAGATGAAAAAGCAGAAATAAAACAAAAACAATGAAAAACCCGACCACTGCTATTTGTGCTCCCTTAGAATTGAAACCACTATATTCTACATGAACTTTCTTATGGAACAGTGTTAGAAAAATGGAGGTGATTATATAGCGGTTTGAGTGTGGTGAGTGATTTAGAGAAGTGGTGAAGATGAATATTGTGAGTGTAGTGTGTGTAGAATATAGATATGAATTTTAGAGGGGAGCTCTTGTCTCTAAGAAGGCTATAGAGTGTATTTGATAAGGTGTTTTTCTTATTAGCTTGTTAGCTCCTCTTGCTTGATTACAAATGGTACAAACTCTCTAGATCTTCATATGAATCTAGAATAAGACTTCCTAACCTTGAATATTCTAGAATATTTATATATTCTACATGAACTTTCTTATGGAACAGCTACTCAAGAAGTAAACTTTTATGCAGTGTTTGAATAAACTATTTAGATATACTAGTATTGTCACGCCCCAGTTTCTCGGGAGAATAAGAAATGGGCTATGTGACGGGAGTACTAGGCTTTACTTGAATTAAATGGGTATTGTGCCCTTAGAGTCTAGCATCATTTCATTAATCGAAAAATACATCGTATTTAAAAGTTAACAAGTACAACACTATAATATAATTATTCTCCCTATCAAGATCGGAAGTTCGAAGGTCTGAGACCAAAATGATATTTTATACTGGGAAATTAATATATGCAGGAAAACAATCGCTAGGAAAATATTAGAAAATGGAATTCAGATTAAAACAATCCGAAAGTATCAAGATAGTCAGGCATAGGATAATATTCACAAGTGAATTTATTTCAGCGGAAGTAAAACAAAGTGTTCTTCAAATAACAACAACAACCTCTTCCTTAGCCTCACACGTCACCAACAACTGTTCAATCTGCAAAAGGTTTTGAAAATATTTGCTGGGCTGAGTACTAATGTACTCAGTGGGCTGAAGTGGTTTCTAATTTCTGTGAATGTAATGTGCCACTCACATTCAGTATTCAATGAATAACCGCAGTCTATGCTTTGGTTTTCCTACCTTATCAATATCTTATCAATAACCAATGATGATGCTATGCATTCTTTAAAGGAATCGTATAGCAGGAGGGAGTAGACTGAGATAGTATAATTGTGTTGGTTGGCTGCTGAGTTGAAGTAAATGAAGGATTAACTGAAATAATCATACTTATTCTTCTCAATAAATGCAGGTGTGGATAATCACAGACAATAACTTACCTCCTTCAAGGTAGGCAGAGCAATGAATAGGCTCTTTGTTTCTCTTTGGTTGATGAAGCACTAAAGAAGGAGGGCAAGGGAGGTTTGGCTGATGGGAAAGTGAGCTGTTGGGAGTTGGTGTAGTAGGATGGTAGGGAGTAGGAATCAAAGTTGATTGTAAATGATAAAAGGTTGAGGTGATCTATGAAATAAAATCCTTATATGTTTGCCATTCTGTATCTCATATAATAATAGATTCGGGTTTGCTAACATCACGTGTTTGTAACGGACTATTCTAATCAATCTCGTATTACAATATCTGTTTTCCTGTCTTGCCAAAATCAATAGACTGTAAAATAATTCTAAATTAAATCCGAAGATTTAATTCGTTTTGCTGTTATAATATCTAGATTAAACCCACTTCACAAGCCGGAATAAATTCACGACTTAACTAATAGTGATAATAAATAGAAATAAAATTTCTATCAACATACTAGATAACATGACTTTGCTAACACAGTTATATATTTGGAATAAGAAAACCTAACAAACGCTTGAAAGCACAAAGTCGCTAACAAACCCTTGAAAGCACAAAGTCGCTAACTAAGGGCCGAGCCTCATTAAAACCTTTCTGGCGAAAATCCAATGGAAAAAACACCAGTAAAGGAAAAAGAGTACTCGTCTATTACAACGAGGAAAAAAAAAATAACAAATTAACAATGATAGCAAAAACCAACAAAAGGACCAAGCCAAATTTTCCATTCATTATGTCATCCACCTCACCGCTATCCAGTGCCTCACCCCAATTAGCATCTACTGCCTCTTCAAAATCTTCTACACTACATGCCTCATCAAAGCCACCAAAAGAAGAAGACATCATTAGCTAACTTTGCGATAGAAATTTGGGATATGAATATCCTTTTGAACGGCTTCCTCAATCAAGGGAATAGCATGATTCCACCAACCGGTCAGAGTATTTGCATATGGCAAAATGCAATACATCTTTTTCTCCATGACTGCAAATTGTGATTAATGTATTATGATAAGTCCCTAATAACTGCAACGATCATATATACAGAAATATTACAAGACTTGCTTGACTTGAGAGTTTTCCATACCTACTCTCTCGTAGAGATCCATACAAATGTCGACCCCAGTCACTTAACGAGACTGAGATATACGAAGACCACTTGCAAAAGTAGATTGAGAAATTAAAGTCCCACTTGCAAAAGGATCATTTGTTCAAAATTGTGTTGTACAGCATGAACTGAGAGGCAGTTGCCTCCAAGCCTTGATGGTTGTAGCAGACTTACCTCAAGTTGATTAACTTACATATTACCTTGAAAAACAAATTTCCTTACCACTATATTAATTAATGGGTCCACTAGATTTAAGGCAATATCACACAGCCTGGCGGAGCCACATGGAGACACCCAAATTTTGAATTTTTTTTTCTTAAATATATATACCTATTATAAAATAACTTTGTCTTATAAAAGTTGATTTACTTGTTATGTCCCCGCATATATATTTAATTTAATGTTAATTTTGTTATTTAAAATTATATAATCTATGAAAATGTTATTCGTTATTATTACTATTACATTTTTCTTTTAATAAAAAAAATGTCTAAAATGTACGGAATGCCCCAAATTTGTTTTTGCAGTGTATTGAAACTATATAATTTATGAAAATGTTGTGTGATATTATTACTATTATGCTTGTATTTTAATAAAAAAAAATGTCTAAAATTAATATACAAAATGCCCCCCCAAAAAAACCGTACAAATTCAGCCCCCCTCAACTAAATTCCTGGCTCCGCCGCCGACACAGGGCTACCGTGGAACAAGGAGAAAAACTAGGAAGTGAGTAATTGTAGATCTAATTCTAGGAAGAGGTTCTAATAAAAACCTCTGTTAAAATGAGAACTAGGAATCTAATCTTGACCTTTTAAATATTAGATCTAATGGTTAGGATTTAGTCAACAAAAGAAACTGTGCATCTATTATATTTTACTGTGCACTTAAAAAATATGCAATTTATGCAATTGAAACCAACAATGCAAAATACTCAAGCAAATCGAAATTGTGCATCTATGCAATTGAAACTGTGCATCTATGCAATCGAAATTGTGCATATGTAGTTTAATCTCAGCCCTCTATTTTATTTAAATCAATGGCTTTAAATTGGTTCCTAGTTTTCATCTTAAGAGGGGTTTTTATATTAACCCTACCCTCTAATTCTAAATGTAAAAAGGGCCTTCTATATGCGTGAAGTTCTTGGTATTATTATTAAAAAGCAAAATTATTATTATTATTATTATTATTATTATTATTATTAAAAAGGAAACAAAATTGAATTATTAAAAAGGGCCTTCTATCTGGTAACTTCTTGGTGCGTATGTGCCTCCCTTGTGTTTGGTATGGATATATTGTGATTAAACGAAGGAATAATTAACTACCGATCTGCCCAAATCATTAGGATTTCTTGAATTGTTGCTTTCAAGAAAGATGAAAAAGCAGAAATAAAACAAAAACAATGAAAATCCCCGACCACTATATTCTACATGAACTTTCTTATGGAACAGTGTTAGAAAAATGGAGGTGATTATATAGTGGTTTGAGTGTGGTGAGCGATTTAGAGAAGTGGTGAAGATGAATATTGTGAGTGTAGTGTGTGTAGAATATAGATATGAATTTTAGAGAGGAGCTCTTGTCTCCAAGAAGGCTATAGAGTGTATTTGATAAGGTGTATTTCTTATTAGCTTGTTAGCTTCTCTTGCTTGATTACAAATGGTACAAAGTCTCTAGATCCTCATATGAATCTAGAATTATCTACAAGTTAAGATTAATCTAGATTCTACTTAAGACTTCCTAACCTTGAATATTCTAGAATATTTATATATTCTACATGAACTTTCTTATGGAACAACTACTCAAGAAGTAAACTTTTATTCAGTGTTTTAATAAACTATTTAGATATACTAGTATTGTCACGCCCCAGTTTCTCGGGAGAATAAGAAATGGGCTATGTGACAGGACTACTAGGCTTTACTTGAATTAAATGGGTATTGTGCCCTTAGAGTCTAGCATCATTTCATTAATCGAAAAATACATCGTATTTTAATGTTAACAAGTACAACACTATAATATAATTATTCTCCCTATCAAGATCGGAAGTTCGAAGGTCTGAGACCAAAATGATATTTTATACTAGGAAATTAATATATGCAGGAAAACAATCGCTAGGGAAAAATATTAGAAACTGGAATTCAGATTAAAACAGTCCAAAACTATCAAGATAGCCAGGCATAGCCAAGTGAATTTATGTCAGCGGAAGTAAAACAAAGCATTCTTCAAATAACAACAACCTCTTCCTTAGCCTCACTTATCACCACCAACTGTTTAATCTGCAAAAGGTTTTGAAAATATTTGCAGGACTGAGTACTAATATACTCAGTGGGCTGAGCCATTTAAAAATATTTTGAAAGCTATTCTGAAAGGATAATTCATGCTTTGAAGAATATAACACATAATATTTTTTAAACAAGTTATTCCATTCATACTAAAAATAATCTAAGCTCATATTTTCCTGGCTCATCTATTTGGGCTATCTACAACTGGTTGTCATCGAATCTCTCGAGACAACAGGTTCTGATGTAGGTACACAATTATGGTTGGCAGAGTCAACAATGTTCTGGTAGAAACAATAACCAATATAGAACAAAAATATTTTAAGCATGAACCATCAACTTTAACTTTTCATAAAACCGAGCTTATTAGCTCAAACATACATTTTGTAAATAAAGTCTCACCTGATTTGAAGACAACCCAAACAATTTAATAGAGAACCTATATATCTTATTCTGGAGGACGTACAAGATAAGTTCTCAACTTAAGCTCGTAGTCCTAAAACTTGTCATCACTTTCTAACTTGATTCGCAACACCCGGGTTTTCAAAATAAAATTTGAAATTCATTTTCTTGGCTAAGGGTTCCAACAATGTCCTTGCTCGACATTTACTTAAAAACTCAACTTGAGCATAAAATCAACTTAAAAATATTTTTCTTCCATAAATTGGTAGGACTTTAGTATATATATTAAAACATATAATCAAATAATTATATGCATATAATAACACTTGTAGAGAAATAATTAATGAGAAATTTAATTAATTAAATGACAATCCAAATTAACTAGTCATTGGTTCAATTAATAAAAATTAAATGGGCAAAAAAATTAAAACATCTCTCACTCTAGTTGATGGAGATGGCATGAATAAAGAGTAGCTACATGACGCAATCCACTGCTAGGTCCCAAAGTTTTCAACAAGTAGTATTGTGTATGTTATTCTATGCTTCTACTGCGTCAGTAGATAAGAAAAATTGATACAACCAATAATAATGGTAATTTAGTATATGAGAAAGCAATGTGAATTGCATAGAGCAATGATATCAGAATACATTTGAACATTTGAAAGCATTGTTATACATCATAATACAAAATTTCGTGCTAGAGGTCTCAAAATTTCGGAGGCCTTTTCGCTTCTGAAGATTTGATTCATGCTTGATTTTGTAAAACTCATTTGCCAAAGCATACTGTATTTAATAGATACACTGTAAAATTTGATTACCTTACTATGATGAAGTGTATGAGAAGTGGAGATAGGGCTCTAATGAACTATGAGGCACTCTCCCGTGCAATCGGTTGCACCGTGCAACATACAAATGACATTTGAAGATCATCAAGTGTCATTTGTATGTTGAAGTAGTGTCATTCGAAAATGTTCAAGTGTCATTTTCCGAATAAAAGTAGTGTCATTCTGGAAACCAGTTGCACGGTGCAACCGGTTGTACAGTAGTATTTGTGATGAACTATTGGTAGATGAATGCCAATTTAGTTTATAGAAGTAGTAGCAATTGCATTTACATACAGTTTCTGTAGACTGATCAATTACATTGGATTACCAGTTTTCTGTTGAGAAGACCTCCAAGAATGGGATATAACCAAGATCTGTTGAGTTTGTATTATTGCTAGAATTCATCGGGGTATGTATAATTCTCTATCTCTCTCTCTTCTTTTGTGCAATCATTAGTTATATCTCTAACTCGAGCTTGTTTCTGCTTGCTAGTACCTTAATTTTCAAGGTAAATTTGATTTTTCCATTGATAGAGGAAAGAAAGATTCAAGCTTTGATCTACATATAATGTAAAACTTACTCAATTTTACAAGTGCAGGGGAAGCCAGGGGGCTCGAGCACCCCCGAATTGAAAATTTACGAGTTGAACTCCCTTGATGGTATATTTGTGGGTGTGTGCAAGTATAAAGTATTTTCACAGAAATGAGAGGAACAAGGGAACCATCATCAAAAAGCTAAGTTGTATTCTACCCCTTGCTTGTTCAAGAAAGGTGTGGTCTTTACTAGTGTGCTAAGGAATAGCCATGAAAGTTGTGAGACATATGTCTGTAGTCTATGTTCTTGTGTTGAAGTGTGTTATGATAATGTCTCTGCATGCTTTTGAGGAGAAGGTTGGGATGACATATTTCATATGTGTTTGAGGACTTATTTGCAATTTATGCAAATAAGAGTTTGTTATGCAACAGCATGGCATATCCGTTGCATGCTTCAACTTATGAAGCTTCTGGATCACAGCCGTTGATTTGCAGCCTTTGATCTGGAGCGTTGCTTTTGACTGCTTAAGCTCGTAGATCTTTGTATAGATTTTCTTCTTCCTTAGAGTGTTTTTTAATTCAGTAGAGTTACAGAGAGAAAAGAGCATCTGTAAGAGAGTTGTGTGTTTCTTTTCTTTGATCCAGTTTTTCTAATTGGTGAGGGTTGTGTGATTGTAATTCTCTTTCGATCTTGATTCAATAACAGAGGCTCACTCTCCCGTGGATGTAGGGGTTTTCCCGAACCACGTAAATCTCGTTGTTTCGTCTTGTATTTCATTTGGTTTGTCGAAGTGGTTTCTAATTTCTGTGAATGTAATGTGCCACTCACATTCGGTATTCAATGCATAAGCGCAGTCTATGGTTTGGTTTTGCTACCTTATCTATAACTGATGATGCTATGCATTCTTTAAAGGAATCGTATAACAGGAGGGAGTAGACTGAGATAGTATAATTGTGTTGGTTGGCTGCTGAGTTGAAGTAAATGAAGGATTAACTGAAATAATCATACTTATTCTTCTCCGAAAGTGAGAGTTCTACCCATCTCTTTAAGCTCATATCTCCGCAAAACATATCATCACTAGGCCTTTTTCTCGTAAAAGTTTCAATCAACATCACCCCGTAGCTATACACATCACACCTTGTTGAAACTAGCCCTTCCAAACCATACTCTGGAACAACAAAAATCATGGAGTATTCAGTAAGGAAGCCACAATTAATTGATTGAAAGTGAAGTGCAATCAATATATTCAGAGAAACTTCACCTGGAGCGATGTAACCCAATGTTGCTAGCGTGTTGGTTAACACAGAGCTATCTCCATCGCATAACAATTTTGCTATCCCAAAGTCACTTACATGGGCAACCATGTCTTCATCTAACAGCACATTACTAGGCTTCAAGTCGCTATGTACAATGGGCATTGAATAACCATGGTGAAGATACTCCAAAGCAGATGCAACATCAATCATTATATTCAATCTTTCCATCATATTCAAGCAATAGTTGTGGGAATATAACCATTTTTCAAGGTTTCCCTTTGGCATATATTCAAGTACTAATGCCTTGAACTCTTCATTGGAGCAACTGCTTATGACGCTTGTCAGATTCCTGTGTCGAATGCTACGTAGTATCTCACATTCGACATCAAATATTCTTGAAATACATTCTAGCTGCATGTTAAACACCTTGACAACGATATCCTTCCCATTGTTAAGAATTCCTTTATAAACAGAGCAGGAACTCCCAGTGCCAAGTAAATTGCTTTCATCGAATCTTTCCGTTGCTTGCAGCAATTCATAATAAGAGATTCTTTCCGGCACAATGAATATCAACTCATCAACTTCTCTAGTCGTCTTATCTTTCCTTTTGTTTTTGACAATTATAAAGGCCAAACAAACAACTGAGATGAAAGCCACAACCCCGAAAACAATAAATGAAGCTCGTTCCACCTTCTTTCTCTTTGATCTGTGATTAGAAATTGAAGAGCAAATTTGGACATGGAACTTGGGGATTCCACACAATGCCTCATTACCCTTAAAAGAATCCATAGTGAAGTTTCTAAAAGAACCTCCATTAGGAATTTCTCCACTTAAACTATTGAAAGAGACATTAAAGTAGTCGAGGTGTTGAAGTGCTTCTAAAGACTTTGGAATTGAACCAGAGAGGTTGTTGTACGACAAGTCGAGATTTGCCAAATTGATCATGCTTCCCATAGACACAGGAATAGAACCTTCTAGTCTATTATTTGCCAAAGACAGATTAGCCAAATTCTGTAACTTTCCGATATTCCTCGGAATTGACCCTGACAACTGATTCATTGCTATATTTATATAGATCGCTGCTCCTAAGTTATTCATCTCTAGAGGTAGTGACCCATTTAATGAATTTGAGGACAAGTCTAGATTGATCAAATCTTTTAGGCCCCATAAGCTTGATGGTATGCTAGAATTCAAAATGTTGGAGTCTAGACCAAGATTTCTTAAAGAAGAGACATTCCCTAGACATTTAGGAATTGGGCCTGAAAATTGATTATAGCTCATAACTAAAGTATTGAGGCTGAATAGATCACATATAGCATGTGGTATTGAGCCTCCCAGCATGTTATCAAGCAGATATAATCCTTGAAGTTCATGCAAATGGCTTATAGTTAGTGGAATATTACCAGATAACTCATTGCGTGGCAAATACAATGTAATCAAACTGCTTAAATTGCCTATTTCAACAGGAATGCTGCCACTGAATTTGCAGTTGTCGGCAGCGAATGTTTGAAGTGAGGAAGATAAGTTCCCGACAGAAGCTGGAATGACACCATTTAGAGGATTATCAGAAATATCGAAACCAATTAGAGACCTGCAATTTGTCAATGAAGTAAAGAAGGAAGAAGATGGTGCCTGGGTAAGATTGTTGCCGAATATAGAAAGAAATTGGAGAAGTCTTAGGTTTCCGAGATGAGTAGGTATATAACCACTGAATTTGTTTTCAGGAATTGAGAGAATTGTGAGTCGAGAACAGTTAGAAATAGTGTTGGGTATTGCTCCAGTGATAGAATTTATGCCAAGAATCAATCTTTCAAGAAAGGGAGAGGCATGGCATAAATGGGTTGGAAGAACCCCTGACAGAGCATTGTCGCCAAGTGCAAGCATCCGAAGAGTTGAAATGTTAAAGAGCTCATGTGGAATCGAACCACTCAAGCTGTTCGACTGTAGTAATAATGACTCCAAATAAAGTTGGCCAAATTCAGTGGGAATAAGCCCTGCAAAACATGAGATTTCAAAACTGTAGCTAAATAGACAATTTACATGAAAATTACTCTGTTGTACCTGTAAAATGGTTTTCATGGAGATGTAGCTCTGTTAGCATGGTAATATTCCCGACATCCCTTGAAAGGTTCCCCGTGAATTTGTTACGCCATAGTGTTAAGGTTTGCAGAGAAGACATATTCATGAAAATATTGAAATCAATTGAGCCCGCAATCTGATTGCCTTCAGCAGCAAAAGTAAGCAGACTCTGAAGATGGCCAATCTCATGTGGTAGTATTCCTGGCAAAAAAAATGTCATGAAACTAATCAAATCTCATTTGCACAAATTTATGTGATAAGGACTTGAACCATACCATTCAAATTGTTAGCACCAAGATATAACAACTGCAGAGATGTTAAGTAGCCGATTTCTGAAGGTATCTCCCCACTAAAAGAGTTGTAAGAGAGGCTCAACACCTCAAGCCGTGAACATTGGGATAGATTTGAGGGAATCGTGCCACTCAGCTGATTGTCAGAAAGACTTAGCACAGTAAGAGTTGGAAGATTACGGCACATGTCTGTTGGAAGACTTCCACTCAATTCATTGTCTGTGAAGGCCATAGATACAAGGGTCGATATGTTGAATATGGCTGATGGTATAGCACCGGTGAGATGATTGGATTGAACATACAGAGTTTTCAGACTTTGAAGTCTTCCCAACTCTTTTGGAATTTCTCCACTTAGAGAATTGGAAGTTAAGTCAAGCAATTGTAGGTTTGTGAGGTTTGAGAGCGATTTTGGGATGGAACCTATGAAGCTGTTGTTGCGTAAAGACAAGTACTCTAATTTTGGTAACTGACCCAACATCGGAGGGATGTCTCCAGTGAAGTTGTTGAGTCGGAAAGATATGAACTTCAAACGGCGAAGGAGAGACAGCTCTTGCGGCAAATCTCCATAGAAATGGTTGTTGGAGAGGTCGAGGGAGACGAGGAAGGAGAGGTGTCCGAGCTGTGGTGGAATAGTGCCGGAGAGAGCCATGTTGGAGAGATTCAAGGCAGATACTCTGTGGTGGCGCAAGCTGCAAGTGACGCCAATCCAGCTGCAGACGGAGCTCGAATTGGTCCAATTAGTTGCAAGTAAAAGAGATGTATGTTTGAGTGAAAGAAGGGCAGTTTGATCAGTTGCAAGACTCATAGGTTGTTTGGCTTCAGAAGAAAGCATTGGGAAGGTTATGGTGATTAGGAATGCATACTGCAAAATGCAATAAAGCTTTTTGTCCATGGCTGCAAATTAATTGTGATTGTATTATGATAATTAAGTCGCTAATAAATGCATCCAATAATCATCATATATACACAAATATTATAAGACTTGAGAGTCTTCACGGGTGGTGGCTTTTGACGTCTTTTTTGTTTTTTTGTTTTTTTGTTTTTTTCGTTTGAGACGAAGACAAAACGAAGACGAAGACTTGAGGTTGAGACAAACAGACGCACTTGCAAAAGGATAATTTAAAGTAGACTTGAGGTTGAGACGCAGACGCAGACGAAGACTTGATCGATATAGAAATGCAAACTAAATCCTTATATCTCGATTGATTATATAGAAACAGATATATAGAATCAAACTTTGGATTGAGAAAAGTCCCACTTGCAAAAGGAGAATTTAAAGTGAGCAGGAACCAGTAAAAAGGTACATCCACACTTCAAAACTATACAATGGAGATAAGAAGCAGCCACATCATACTTCTACAGTTCTACTTGTGCAAATTCAATTTCATGTCATGCTTCAAACATATAATAAATAATTACTTAAAATATGCACATAATAATATAATATTATTATACAAATTATACTTTAAAAAGAATTAATTAAATTAATGATAGTCTAATTAAATAATCAAGGTGGTCCGTTTAAACATAATTATGCACAGCCCAAAATCTGAAATGCATCGGCCCAATTCTTTAAAGAAATAAGGCTCAGCTAAATAAAATGAAACGGGCCCAACTAATATTACAAACCCTAGCCCAATTAAAAAAATAATATTGGGCCAGCTAAATAAAAAGAAAACGTATGTACAGCTTATACTGGTTGTAAAATATATTACAACTTTTGCTCATTTGAGTTTCTAATATCGCATATGAATGGGGATGTTTCTTTGGTGTATATATATAAAATCAGTTTACACAAAATTTGCAAACAAAGCATGTGTTGAAAAAGACAAGTAATAAGTTTTCAAAGAATATGAAACCTTGAGGATCAGTGGTGGTTGGCTTGCTATGAGTTGATGAGCTAAGGTTCTTGTATTGAGAATATGTATTTGAGTTCCTCTTGAAATGATGAGTGAGATGGCTTTCTTTGGCTGATGAAGAAGATGGATGGCAAAGAAATGAGGGTGATAGCTGATGGAGACTAGTTTAAAAGGGCATGGTGAGTTCATAGGCCAATTAAAATTATTGTGATATAGAAATATTGGATCTCTAAATCAACTAATTAAAACACTCGAGTAAAAGCTTAAATGTTCAAATGATCAATTTAAATAATGAGTCAATACATGAAACTAGCCATTTTATTTAGTAAACTGAAAATTTACCCACTCAAATAAAACTTTAAAAATTACTCACTTTTTGTGTTAAATGACTAATCTGCCCCTAAAATTAAAATTAAAAAATTACCACAAATACTTCATCACAAATACATTATATATTTTCTAAAAAAGGAGGTTTTGATGTACCGGAAAATAAAAAACTCAGTTATTGAATTATGAGAAATTGTCTATAGCATTTTTTATAAATGCATAATGAAACATATGTGTTCTAACGTTCATCGGTTTTGATCTGAATTAAATGGGTATTGTGCTCTTAGAGTCGAGCATCATTTCATTAATCGAAAAATACGTCGTATTTAAAAGTTAACAAGTACAAGGTTATAATATAATTATTCTCCTTACTAGGATTGAAAGTTCGAAGGTCTGAACTCAAAATGATATTTTGTAATAGGAAAATAATATATGCAGGAAAACAATTGCTAGGGAAAATGTTAGAAAATGGAATTCAGATTAAAACAGTACTCCCTCCGTCCACCAAAAATATGCCACAATTTCCTTTTTCGTCCGTCCACAAAAAATATGCCACATCCATTTTTAGTAGTAGGGTCCACAACATTCCACTCACATTTAAAGTGGGACCCTTACTCCACTACCAACTTCACTCACATTTTATTAAAACCCGTGTCGAATGTAAAGTGGCATGTTTTTGGTGGACGGAGGGAGTATGAAAGTATCAACATAGTCAAGCATAGGATAATATTCCGGTGTACGTACACAATTCTGGCTCATCTATTGGGCGCTATCTACAACTGATTTTCATTGAATCTCTCGAGACAACAGGTTCTGGTGTACGTACACAATTCTGGTTGGCACAGCCAACAATGTTCTGGTAGAAGCA